>NC_054470.1:129673381-129976411 GCF_017639515.1 Carcharodon carcharias
AAATCAGCCAAGCTGGCACATTAGTGTTCATATTTGTACAGTAAAAGAAAAAAATTGTGTCTGATAGTGATCTTAAAAGTGTTTTCCTTTGGTTGATTCAAATAACTTTGATTGAAAATCGTTAGCAGAAACAAAATTGGGCAAAGTCATCTGGCGGCATTTAATCAAGGCGATAGGGGTCGGGCCCTCTGGCTGGAGAGCCAGTGAGAGCCACATGTCACCTATGTTGGGAAAGACCTGCTATGGTAAGTGGCCACCATCAGGCCTTCCCTGGGATTAAGCATCTTGGGGGTGCAAATCCTGATGCTGGTTGAATACCAGCGGTACCAGGATGAGGCCCTTTAAATGGGCATTAATTGTCCACTTAAGGGCCTAAGTTAGCGCGAAGGGGGCATAGGGGTATGAGGGGCATGGAGCAAATACTGTGCATACTCCGCCCCGTTACACCTGGCATCCCAAGCAAAGCAAGACAAGGAAGGTGAATTTTTCATTACTTTTGTGGGGCAGATGGGTATGAGTGAAGGACTCCCATGACCTCCACAAGAGTAATGGAAATTGTCTCATTTGACAAATGAAATGAAACTGGCCATGATTTACATCTTAAAAATGCTGAGGGGAGATTAGGAAGTACAGTGATTTAGATACTGGCATTTTGCCTTCAGGGTCTAGGTTCAAATCCAGCCAGACTGATGAGGTGAAAGTCTCCTCTGTGAAATAAGCCTGGGCAGTCTCAGTTGAGTTCCTATTGGACATTAAATTTGTAACCTCACAGATTTTCTGGGAATGGAAAATAATCACATGGGGGCAGGAGAATTACTCTTTTGACATTAGCGCCTGAAGCACATTGTGGGCTGAAGGAGAGGGAGCTTTACTTTGTATCTAGCCATATTATACCTAAGATACTGACATGTGGTGCCTGAAATGGGAAGTGTTTCACTCCTCAGAAGAGAAACATGGTTTAAAAAGCCACTTAAAAGTAAGGATAATGTAGAAGAAAACAGGATATAACTAAGCCTTGAATGCAACACCCGAGGGCATGAGCACAAAAATTAACCAGACCCAACAAGATTAGCAATTTATTTATTTTTCTTGGTGTAACAGATTTATGAATAGCCTCCAGTTAATAGTTTGTCACTAAAATGCTTTAAATATTGATATACAGAAAAAGACAAAAAGAATTTGCATTTATATAATGCCTTTTACATCCTCATAATCCCTAAGTAGTTTAATGTGAATGAAACTTATTTTCCCCTTTATGTGGCAAATGCATCAGCCATTTTGTGCAGACTGAAAAAGCAGCAAATGAGCTGTGATTGGTTAACCGGGTTTGCTGGTGTTTGTTGGCATGGACACTGGAAGAACTCGACTGTGTTTTTTTGAATTATGCCATGAGACCTTCCGTGTCCATCCGAACATGCAGTTTTAACACATCTAAAAGACAGCATCTCTGGCAATATAAGCACACTCACAGTACTGCACTGAAATGTTCGTGTAGATTGTGTGCTCAAGTTATGGAATGAAGCCTGACCCAGTGCTTTTTTCTGACTTAAAGATCAAGATGAACCACCAAACCACATTCACATGCAAGAGCAGGAATAAAGGTTATGAGAATCAATATTGATAGAGATGAGTAAATATGCTGGAAAATTGTGCTTTTTTTGTGCTTGAATCATGAGAAAGTCACTTCTGGAACGTAATATGAATAACTTAGGTTGTAATGTCAGCCTGATAAGCTAAGGTTTGCAGAGGTTCAGCATGACATTTCACAGAACTTTATCTATTTGGGGATTTTAGCTGCAGTCAAAGCTGGATTAATAGAAAGCTCCAATATGAAGTAGAATGTTGAAGTACTTTAGCACTTCTTTGGGATGCATTTTGTGCTCTTCATCTTGAAGGATTCCAATACTTGGGAATTGTGCATTTTTTCTATATTTCATATGGAATGCCAACATTAAGCACTTCCAATAGTCATAATGTAAGCACGTCCCCTGCCTCAACAACATGGGCTGGATTTTCATCTCAAGTTTGGGAAATTCGAGTCGGGTATTTCCAGCTCAAACCCCATCACCTCCTCACAAACCTGCCATATTTTCATCTCCAGACACGTCAGAGGATTAGGGGTGCCAAGGCGGGCTGGTTAAAAGGCTTGTCTCTAGTTCTCTAGGACATCAGCCCAGCACTCCGCATCATTCTAATGCACTCTAATCCTCACCTTTCACTCCCTCAACTTCCCCATGCCCCCCATGCCTCCTCATATCCCCCTGTTCCCTCCATGCTCCATCATATATCCTCCATAGCCACTCATCCAGTATTCACTATGCACAGATCTCAGGAGCCATGTAATATCAATGTAAACCTTTTGAAATGGACTTGAAAAATATTAAACCTCTAACAATCTAACAAAACTGTCAATCAAACACATACTGCACAGAATAAAGCTCCATTCCCTTTGAATAGGAGTTAAATCCTCTTAAGTGATAATTAAGTTGTGAAAACAAACAAAATCTATTCAGAAACCACACCAAAGGCAGATAATCCTAATATAATCTTTTAAAACTGTCAATAAAACCATGCTCTCAGTCTACTGAACAGCTGTGTTATCAAGTCCTCTGTTGAGCTAAGTATTTCATTAGCTTTTGAAACTCAGCAAGCATTCATAATAGGCTTAGCTGCCAAAACAAACATTACTGCACTGGACAATAGAGCCTATTGAAATGAAATACCATGTCATTTTGCCCGCTTCAAAGCAGGTGCCCTCTCAATTCAAGGAAGGGAGCAGGTGGCTGTTTTTTGTAGGCGCATTTTGTTTCTAAGTTAAAGCACTCTAGACATTTAAATCACTGTTCAGACCATGTCAGGAGCGTTTCTAAGGAACTGTCTTCTTCAGTTTTGAATGGATAAGAGCGCTTTTTCCAATTGGATAGGTACTCTAACAAATCTCAACACTTACATGGTTCTGGTCAATATAATGGTCAACCTACCTTTGCAGGGCAGAACCCTATGATCAATCACTGCAGCAAAAACATACCTAACTTATAAGTTAGCATCTAATAATGGCAGTTGAAGTTGTCAAAACATTTAACACTTATCTGTCAGAATGTTGCTGACTCTTCAGCAGGCTTCTCCTAAGGTTCCTAAACGCTGTCACTTGGCATGTTTTCCAAAGGCTTCCAAAACCCAACCAAAAATACTGTGGGATGTGAAGTACAAATTCCCCAAGGCCTGTCAATGGGGACTCTGATGTCACAGACAGTGCATTTGGGGTCACAACCTACACCTAACCTGAACCTTCTTCTGCCTATGGAAAGTATGTGTGGGGCTCTTTTTGAGGGAAAAAAATCAACTTTCCAGTCCCGCAGCCGCAATTTTGCTGATTCCGCACCCATTCCCAACTTTTCTGGGTCACAAACATCCATCCCCATGTCTTCACTCAATCTCTGTCTTACCTTGAATTGGCAGATATTCTTGGAACCTTTTCTGAATGATATTGTTAATTGATGCAAATGTGACAAGTGAGACATTGCATTTGAAATTTTGCATTTCTTGTTATTTTGAGTGGTGTAGCTTGGTTGAACCTTTTTTATTTCTGCATTTCTGAATGAAAGCCCAGGACAAGAAGAGCAGAGCAAATGCTAACCTGACCATCAAATCAGTAAAGAGGTTGTTCTGTAAAGGTCCTGAATTTAGACATGCTATGTAGAAACTCTTCAGTAACACCTGTTGAAAGAAAGATGCAAGATAGATTAAAATCTTAAATTTTTGAATTTTTGTTCCTAATTATCCTAACTTCTTGCTCAACAGGACATATTTGCTCAACAGTCTCCATATTTCATTATTGTATGCAAGATTTTCTTTGTTGCTTTCATTTTGAAAGGCATTATTTGTATTACTTTTGTGCAGTATATTTCAAACATGCATCAAATATGAGAGGGATTATAAAGTAGATTGTTTAATACCTGTGATTCTTGGTTTGCTGAGAAATATCTATTTTTACAATGGTCTACTTACATTACAACACATATAACAGACATTATTGTTCCATCTCAATGGATATTTCAGAGCACATAGCTTTTGGTCAATGGAACCTGTCTGAAGATCACCAATCCAATCCACTGTCTCATTTCACAAGTGTGAACTCCAAATGTGTACACAGAAAGAGCCCATTTTGTTAAATATATTGAATCAGTTACTTTTGTATTAATGAGAAATCGAACTTGGGCTTTGCATTTCTTTTGCTAAAAATTATAAGATTAAATATTTTATCTTATATTCTGGGTGACAACATGGATGGTCAGTTTGTTATTTCTACTTGTGTCATAATAACCTGTGCTGTATGTAGTTTATAAAACAAAAATGCAACTAATAATTTGTTTCATTGTAGAATTCTATCTTAACCTCAGACCACACACACTGGACAGAATCTTGTGCCCTCCCCCATGGCAAGTATGGTGGTAGGGGCATTTAATCGGGCAGGAGGGTGGCTGTTGGAGACCCCACCACCTTCTCACCTCCTCTTTAATGCCCACTTAAGGGCCTTATCCTGCCACTAGAGAGCAGCAGGCGGGGGTTGGAGGGCTCATCATGCAGGGCATACAACAAGCAAACCCTGGAGTTGGGGGGGTGGGGGCCTCATTCAAAGGCACTGGATGCCTGACCAAGGGATCCGACATCAGGAAGGTTGGGTGCGCCAGCTCTCCAGGGGCGGCTGAGACCCTTATCACCTCCCCAAGATTCCGCCTAGTGACTTATAAACCTAAAACTCTTAGATAAATTCAGATTTTAGCTTTCACATTATTTGGTCTAAAATTTAAAACTGAATTTGAAGACTTTGGTGTGGAAGTCATAATGGCACTGCTTTACTTTTTAGAAATGAGCACCCCAGGATAAGGGCTAATTAAGGCCCATAGTGTAGGATTCATCAAGTCTACAGAGAGTAGAGCAGGTGAGATGAATCACAAAGTACTAATTGGATGAACTCAAACTTGGGCTTTACAACCATAAAGCTTCTGGGAAGAAAGGAAGATGCAAAGGGAATTCACAGTTATTAACTTCAGGAAGTTAGAGGCTGTGGCATGCATTTTCATTTCAACACCATGGGGATACAAGGAGATGGATGATTATGTAGGATGACATATTTACAGATTTGGAGGAAATTTCAGGAGGATATTTTTTATAGCTGTATGGATAATATGGCGAAAGAGAAGAAAGTTTTGAATTGGTTGGGATTCTGTGGGAGGGAAGAAGTATGTGACCACCCCTAATGATTTTTAAAAATCAGTCACGTTGTACAAGTGCTGTCAACATACAGTTTGAAATACTTGGCAGATAGTCTTGTCTGTGAGTGAACTGTTACAGCCAGTTCAATTATTAAACAGATAGTCTTGAAAATAAACACTTCCTTTTGCTAAAAAGTAAACCACTTGAAATATTTAATGCTTGAAATATTTAATAGGTGAGCCAGCATCTGTGGAGAGAGCAGATGAATTAATGTTACAGAGATGGGCCTCTAACATATCCATTCTTGTCCCCTGATGCTGATTCACTTGCTGAGTGTTATCAACATTTTCTGTTTCAGATTTTCACCTTTTCCTGTTTCATGTGTTTTGTTCACTCCCATTTCTTGGAGTCTAATAGTCAAATTGAAATCAATATTTGGCTTCAGCCTACAGTTGTCAGTTTTTTTTTCAAACATATCAGGCCCGATTTTAACTCTGTGTAAGTGAATGGGTTTTGAGGGAGTTGAAATCATGGCTCATGATTCTATTTAAGTATAATTTATAAGTATATTTTAAGTATAAGTGTAAAAGCACTTAAACATCAATGATCTAAGAAACAAAGGTATCCAAGAATATTACTGTTAAACAACATGTTGGCCCGCCATGTTAAACATCTCTCAGAATGCATTTTAAAATATAAATGGTAACATTTTAAGCACAGTGACCTTTCCTTTAAAAATACCTTTTGCAAAGCATGTCGAATGGACATTAGTATTGTAATGTGTTGACTAACAATTGTTTTTTCTGTTTCTCAGATAATTAGTTTTGAAATACAGCATTTTTATATAATTTGACTACATAATCACTCCATTATTTATGTAAGGTAGAGAAATAAACTAGGGGATTATAGGCCTATTTGTCTTACGTCTTGTGGAGAAATTACTAGAATTTGATATTAGGAACAGATTAACGGAGCATTTGGACAAAAACATACTGAATAGAGAAAGCAGCATGGATTTGTGAAGGCCAAGTCGTGTGTAATGAACTGAAATTTTGAAGAGGTAACTAATGTTGTAGATAAGGGAGTGTGTGCAGACGTTATATACATGGATTTTCAGAAGGCATTTGATAAGATTTCACATAAGAGGCTGTTAATGAAAGTGAGAGCACATAAAATTAGAGGCAATCTATTGACTTGAGTGGGGAATTGGTTCAGAGATAGGTGACAGAGAGTATGGTTAATGAGTATGTACTGCAATTGGCAGGATATGATCAGGGATCTGTATTGGGTCCTCAGCTCTTCACTATATTTATAAATGACTTAAATGAAAGAAAGGGAGCTATATATCTAAGTTTCCTGGGAACACCAAGTTTTTTGGCATAGTAAATAGTGCAGTTGGGAGGAGGAAGTGGCAAAGCGACTGATAAATTAAGTACATGGGCAAAATTATGGTCAACAGAGCTTAATATTGGGAACAGTGAGGTCATTCACTTTGGATTTAAGGAGGATATATCAGAACATTCATTAAATGTTGAGATGCTAGGAGCTGTTTGTAGGAAGAGAGATTTAAGGGCAGGAGTGCAGGAATTACTAAAAGCTGGAGCACAGGACAAAAATTAATTAAATAGGTAATGGAATCTTGGTCTTTATCATAAGTACTGGAATCCAAAATGGTGGAAGTTATGTTGCAGTTCTATAAATCTCTGGCAAAACTACATTTAGAGTACTGCATTCCGTTCTGGACATCACACCTTAGGAAGGATACTGTAATTTTTGTAAATACTCAGCAGGTCAGGCAACATCTGTGGAATGAGAAACATAGGCCCAGATTTTCGTCCCCAGGTCGGGTTTGCCAAGTCAGGAGATTTCCTGTTTCGGTAAACCCGACCTTGAAAAATGTCTGCCCAGAGGTTGGATTTTCAGTTGTGGGGTAGGGGGTTGTTGTAGTGGGGGTAGGTGGGATTCAGGGGGGTGTGGACAGAAACAGGAGTAGGGGTGGGTGACCCTGGAATGTGCAGGCTGCTGGGTGTGGAGACAGGCTGGGTGCAAGACCTGCCTCTGTGCCCTGGCACTGTGTTTTAAATAAAGTATAGTAATAAAATAATAAAATTCCTACAGCCCTCACCCCTCACACCCTCACACATTCCTTATGCCCCATCCATACCAACCTATGTCAATGCATGCCCTCACCCACTCCAGTGGCCCCCATATCCCATGGCAGCTTAGTGCCCCCCTATGCACCCATTGCTCACATAACTCCAATACCAACTTAGTGCCAACCCCCCACCCACCACCCTTTGCCCTTACCCCCCTCTATGCCAACTCATCTAGTTTCCTTTGCCAGTTATTTGACAGCTTTGACATGCCCCGGATAGCTTTGACAGCTTTGAAATTTCCTGGATAGCTTTGACAGGTTTGACAGTTCCTGGATAGCTTTGACAGCTTTGACATTTCCTGGATAGCTTTGACAGGTTTGACAGTTCCTGGAAATCTTCTACAGGTTTGACAGCTGGACAGCTGCTTGAAGCTGGACAGTTCCTTGACATTTGGACAGATTTTTGACTGTTGGACAGTTCTTTAACAGCTCCTTGACAGTTGGACAGCTCTTTAACACTTCCCTGAAACCTGGAGAGCTCTTTGACAGCTTGACAGTTTCGATGATTTTGGGCATAAAAATGCATAATCACCTCACTTTTAACAATCCCAAAGTGTGCCTTAGCTCTCCCAAAGGGTGCCTAACCTCTCCCAAAGGGTGCCTTACTTCTCTCAAAGGTATCCTGGGACCCTAAAAAAGGGTACCTTACCTCTGTAAGGGGTTGTCCTGTTTGTCCAAACACATCCACCAAGTTCAGACCTCTGCTTGCCTGTCCTAATCTGCACGGTCCCGATTCCACACTCCAGTTCTTCCAAAATCCCGCTTCATTGGAGATTTAAATAGCCAGCTGCCTCTGCGAATCATGTATGTGCAAACCCCGGCCCGACTCCAATCCTGCCCAGTGAAGTTAGGAAATGACGAGCTTGGTGGCGGGATTTTGAATTTTCAGTCATTTCCAGGAGTCCTCTGTCGTGGAAAAAAAACCCAGGCCACAGTTAACTTTTCAGGTCAATGACCTGTTGTAAGAACTGGAAAAAGTTAGAGCTGTTATAGGTTTAGAGGCAGGCCAAAGAGAGTGGTGGGGTGGGGTGGGGGTGGGGAGGGGTGTTGCGTGGAAGGGTGGTGGAGGAAAGAACAAAAGGAAAGATTGCATTTAAAAAGTGTGACAATGTAGAAGGCTAGAGAGATTAAGTGACAAAAGAGATGATCGTGCAAGGCAAAAGGAGAAGGTATTGGGACATTAAAGCTACAAAAGATGAGTCTGGAGGAGGTGTAGCAGAATAATTACCAACAACTGTTGTTCAAAAAAATGGGGGGCAGAGGTTATGATCTGAAATTACTGAACTCAAGTATTGAGCCCAGAATGTTGTAAAGTGCCAAATTTAAATATGAGGTGCTGTTCCTTAAGCTTGTGTTTAGCTTCATTAGAACACTACAGCAAGCCAAGGATAGAGAGGTCAGCGTGGGAGCAAGGTGGACAAGCGACCAGAAGCTAGAGGTTATGCTTGTAGACTGAACAAGGGTGTTGTGCAAAGCAGTCACCTAACCTGTGTTTGGTTTCCCCACTGTAGATGAACCATAACATGAGCAATACATATAGTGTACTAAATTGAAGGAAGTACAAATGAATCACGCTATTAATAGGAAGGAGTGTCTGGGGCCTTGGATGGGGAGAAGAGAGGAGGTGTTGCAGGTGTTGCATCTCTTATGCTTGCATGGGAAGATGCCATGGGAAAGGGAGTAATGCTTGAGTAATAGAGGAGTGGACCAGGGCATCATTGTTTATGTTTAATGGCAGCTTAACACTAGAAGTTTTTTCTTTACCCTTCTTCCCTTTTCCTATCTCTTTACTTGCTTAAAACCTGTTATATATCTAACTTTTTCCAGTTCTGGTCATCAACCTGAAATGTTAACTGTGTTTCTCTCTCCACAGCTGGTGCCTGACATTCTGAGTATTTCCAAAATTATTTGTTTTTAATTTACATTCCCAGAACCCATATGATTTTGCTTTTGTATCAGGAAGGCCTTCGAGAGGATGCAATACGGATCAGCAGAATGATACCCGGGCTACAAAGGTTAACCAATGAGGAAATGATGCTTAAGAGTAGGCTAGTATTACTTGAGTATAGAAGATTGAGGGGTGATTATAATTGAGGGTTTTAAATGATTAGAAGAGTTGATAGAGCAGGTAGAGAGAAACTAATTCTTCTTGGAAGAGTCCAGAATAAGGCGAATAACTTCAAAATTACAGCTAGCCTGTTCAAGGTGATGTCAGGAAGTACTTGTTCACACAAAGCACAGTGGAATTTTGGAATTCTTTCACAAAAACTGTTTAGGCCAGGTCTAGTGAAAATTTCGAGATTGATGGATTTTTGTAAGACAAGTGCTGGAATTTTCCATCCCTTCATGCTGGCGGGATCGTCTGGTCCCGCCGATGTGAACAGAGATTTCAATGGCTCGCTGGCTCTGGCCCAGGGGAACCCATTTATGGAGGGGGCTGGAAAATCCTAGCCAGGGGTATTGAAGATTATGGAATCAAGGCTGGTAAATGGAATTAAGACACAGGTTAACCATGATCCAATTGTGGTGGAACAGGCTTGAGAGGCTGAATGGCCTACTGTTCCTAAGCTCTTATAATTTCTTGTGAAGTGGTTCCACGTGGTTCTCAGTAAACAATTTCAGTATTGGTACAAGGAAATTACATTCAGTGGCATGTGGAGATAAGAGAACAATTAAAATATTATGCGCATTGATGACATTAGTACCATAAACAACAATACGCAGTTGCTGAGTTCTGTTTATAGATAACAGGGCTATGAAAAAGATAACTGTTTATAGATAACAGGGCTATCATGTACAATTATCAAAGCTCTTTAGTGTAATATTGCTACAATAAGTGGCTTCTACCTCTTAAAAAACTAGAGCCTTTCAACATATCAGACAAATTAAAACAAAAAGAAATAACTTTGAAAGTGGGATTGTTATGCATGACCTTCTGACATAGCCATTATTTCCTGGTACATCAGTGATAACTTTACACCACAAGTCATTTTAAATGTTAAATGAGGTCTTGGAGATGTTTGGCAAAATGTATAAAGAGCAGGATTTTGTTCCACAGGGCAAATTGAGGATGTTAGTAATGTGTTGGTGTTCATGGCAAATGTGTTTTTGAAGCCAAGTCCGCAACCCTTTCTAAATTTCCATACCATACTTTGTGAAACCATTACAGAAGGCAGTGATTCATTGAGCACGGCACCGTTATAGGTCAGAAAAGCACAATTAGGTACAGCAGAAAATTTAAAGATTAAATAACTGACTTCTATGTGAGATAAGTTCAATTACTTCGTATTGGTCACAGTTTTAATATGAAATGCATTACACATTTTTTGTTCTATTTTTTATTGTGAGCTTTATTTTAAACTTAAATCAATGAACAAGATGTTACTTCAGGTGCTTTCATCTCTAGACTTGACTTCTATTGCTGTTTACTGGGGGAAGCTGGAGCAACAGCTTAGTTTTCCTGAAGGAAAGATTTTTATGGGTCACCTGTGACACCTTAGTCAAGTCTTGTTCTCCAAAGTTGACTGGGATAAGGAGCTAATTGGAATCAAGGTGCAGATCAGTCATAGTATAATTGAATGGCAGAATAGGCTTGAGGTTTGAATGACCTAATCCTGTTCCTCTGACTGAGATAGATGCCTGCTTCTCTTAAGTAAATACATATGAACTATCAGTTTTTTTTTAATTTGACATCAGCATTTCAACCCCTAATGTCAGCTTGTCAGCATTGGAACAAGAAGAGGTTGGCAATATGAACCAATTGGACCATTTTGGAAGACGGACATGAAGCCCATAAGGAGCAGATAGGGAATACTAGTTTCAATCGGATGCTAATTTTTCTCAGTGTTTGTTAAACCGAAGCAGAAAAATTTTAAATGAACTATTGGTTTCAGAGCATCCCAATTATGGGTGTGTTCATTTACTGTTATTTCCCAAAGAAATTCTGTATAGCAAATTAGCTGCTAAGAAGCAACTTCAAAAAACCTTTAATTTTTCTTAACAGGAATGTCCTCAAGCATGAATAAAAATATAAAATGCTGGAAATACTCAGCAAATCTGGCAGCACCTGTGGAGAAAGATACAGAATTACAGGCTACACTTTTACTGGCCCTTGGGAGGCAGGGAGAGAGGTGGGAAAACTAACTTACAGCATTAAATATCCACTTAGGGACCCGTTTTATGTCGCCATTGATATTTTGCTGATGGCGGGGCGACTTCCAACCATGTGGAGAGACTGCCAGTTAAATTGAGGTGACCTTCCCAACAGGAAATGTCTCACCGGCCAAAGAAGGGGCTGCAGCTAGGGAAGACAGCATTAACAGTCCCAGTGTCCTCTCCGGATGGGTTTCCCCTCCAACTAGCCATCCCATAAATTTTTTAACATTTTTCTTCATCTACCTGCTGTAGACTCCTGGGCCAGGATTTTACACCCCCTTGTGCCCGGCAGGATGTTATGGAGATTTGGAGAATGGAGATTTAAATGGCTCGCCTCAACCATGGGGGGAGACGCCACGGTGGGGCCATAAAATCCTGGCCCAAGTCTCCTGCCTTCCTCAGCAGCCACCACCTCTCCCGGTGGTGCTGCTGAGTCCTCAGAGCTGCTGGTCATGTGATTGGCTAGCAACATGGAAAGCACAATTATGATTGGTAAAATTGCCAATCAAGGCAGCAGGTGTGGGCTTGGTACCTGCTTTTTACCCTGATGTTAGGGTCCTGATGCCTCTTGTAAAATTCACCCCAACGTTTCTGGTCGAGGACGACTCCTTAGAACTGGGAACAGGAAAAGTCCTGATAAATAGTTCCAACATTTTCAGAGTTCAAGCATCTGCAATATTTTGCTTTAATGTATTCAGAAGCTTGCCTGGCTGTTGTCTTGTGTAAAGGTTTAATTTCTGCTTTGCAGCTGCTTTTTTGAGATAAGGTGGTGTTTGCTGGCGCATGCATTAACTGCCTTTATTTGTGACAATTCCTGACACTCTATTTGTGGAAATGTTAATCCTCAAAAATAAAATGAGTTGGAGTGATGTGTTTTAATTAATTTAGAACAAAGATTCATATTCAGTACCACAGCAAGCTCTGAAATGTCAATAATTGCGTTAAATTAGGTGTCAAAATCAAAATATTCTGCCCCATAAAAAAACAGTTTTCATCTCCCTCTTCAGTAATTTCATAACCGCCACTGCTGTTATCTGTGCTTTTACGTGCTGCACAAAAAGTGATGGAATGTTAATTATATTTCAGCATTGGTTTTACCAAGCCATTGCACTGTCAGTTTAATTCCTTGGGGCAGATATTAGTCTGTATCACTTGGTATAAATTGCACTCTACCTGGTGCATAGGGAGGAAAATGCGATGAGGAGGACTGCAAGGTGGTCACAGAACCCACAGGATTTCTCTTCCATTCACTTAAATGGAGGGAAAGTTGGATGGGAGCTTTGATGTGCAATTCTTTACTGCCTGATTTTAATGCACGTGTCCAGGTGGTGAATTGTGCCCAGATGGTACAGATGTAAACCTATCCCTTTGCATTCACATGTCATGAATTGGGAGTCCAAGCTGTTGTTGAGATGCTAGCACTTTTGGGGCTCTGTTAGCATTTTTCTGAAGCCTTTGGCCAGCTTCTGCGACTTTACTGAGCTTGCTATGTATGAAGCAGGGTTCTAATTTTGGATGCTCCTATTTCATTGCTTAAATGATGTAAATAATACAATAGATGCTATCTTGAACTTTAGAATGAATTTCTATTGGTGAGGAATTATAAGGATGTTTACTGTATAGTTTGTTGATCCAGGAAATTATATTAATTTGCGTTTGCTCATCATGAGTTTTGCTGAAGCCTTTAAGGGGAAGAATAATCAAGACCAGGATTTTCAGGGTGGTGGGGTTTCCCGTCCCCCCATCTGAAGAATCAGCGGGGAACCCTGCTGATGCTGTCTGCCCCGCAGTGATCTCATGCTTCAACGAGTGTTAATTGGCTGTAGGCGGAACTTCCACCCCTCACTCGGGAAAAAGTCCTGCCTTAGAGAGCTGCTGGCCAATCTGATCAGCTAGCAGCTCTCTAGTCCCTGCAGCACCAGAAGCTGCAGTGGACAGGACTGGGACTGCATGTGGTCCCCAGAGCCAAAGCTCCAGGATTCCATGAAGAGGTAAGTTTTGGGGATCTCAGGGCGGGGAGCCCTGGAGTGTGGATAGTTGGGTACTGGGGCTTCGGGGAAGGGGCCGGGGTGGGGAGGGAGGTCCCGGTGGTTACTGGACTTTATGGGGGCACGGGGGGGTGCCACCCAAAGGCTGAAGTTAAAAGGGGGCTTCTGATGGAGGTCCCCACCCCCCCCCCCCCCCAACCATCGCCCCCCTACTACTTCCTGCCCGAGGTCTGAACCCAATTACTTTTGGCCTTCCCCCATAGCCTGGAACTCCCCCTGCCAGCCTAAAAATGATTGGCCACTTGAGGACCTCTAATGGGGCAAGGGCGGGTGGCCATCTGAGGCCTTGTGCAGCCCACCATAAAGTTGCAGAGAGGCTGGGGCAGGCATGAACCCAGCAGGAAACCCACCGAGAAATTTTACGCTCACCCCACCTGACCCACAAACTCACCGGTGTGGGAGCCTAAAATTCAGTCTCAAATGTTAATGGCTAAATTTACAATGATTACAACAGGAATTATTATCTCTTCATGCAAAGATCACCATGTCTCCAAAAATCAAACAGACAGAAAATTAGCATCAGATGGAAGCTTGCTGCCAGTGAAATAGTGAACCAAAACTGAACACAACTAGTGCACACAATATACTGTATACAGAGCATACACAGAGTATATTGGGTAAACCACTGCCTTCTCAAGGGCAATTAGGAATGGCCGATAAGTGCTGGCCTAGCCAGCAACACCCACATCCCATGAACGAATAAATATTGAAAAATACGTTAGATGACACGATATAGAAGCTGGTGTGACTTCCACGCCTTGAGTTCATTGAGGTTCAGATGATAAAATGTGTGGTTAAAAATGGGTCAAGCTTCAGGGTTGTAGTTTTTGACACCTCTGGTTATTTTCATTAAACTTCTGCTTTGACTCCTCTCATACCCATAGTTCTTTGCCCCCTGAGCCACTTGGTTAGATTATTTACATTTCCATTATTTTTAAGATCAAAATAACTTTATGAATGAATTTGGGAGCCAGTGATGTAATGGTAATGTCACTGGACTAGTAATCCAGAGGCCCAGGCTAATGTTCTGGGGACGTGGGTTCAAATCTCACTATGGCAGCTGGTGGAATTTAAATTCAATTAATAAATCTGGGGTTAAAAGCCACTCTCAGTAATGGTGTTGATTGTCATGGAAACCCAATGCACTTTAAGGAAGGAAATGTATGTTCCTTATCTGGTCTGGCCGACATAAGCCTCCAGGCCCACAGCAATGTGGTTGACTCTTAAATGCCTTCTGAAATGGGCTAGAAAGTCACTTAATTCTATCAAGCCGCTACAAAGTCAAAAAGAAATGAAACTTGGGGATTACCCGGCATCAACCTGGGCACCGGAAATGACAATGACACATCTCTTGCAGCTATCCATGACAGCATTGGTAGGAGTGACCTTGATAGAGGACATTGAGTATACCCCCAGGATGTTGATAGTGGCACTACCACTACGCTAAATGGGATAGATTTCAACTTAGCAACGCCAAAGTGGGCATCAATAAAGTGTAGTGGGCCATCAGCAGCAGCAGAATTGTATTCAAACACATTCTGTATCATGGCCCCGGCATATCCCCCATTTTACCATGAGTATCAGGTTCAATGAAGAGTGCAGAAGGGCATGCCATGAACAGCACCAGGCATACCTGAATATGAAGCGCAAACCTGGTGAAGCTACAACATAGGACTACTTGCGTGCCAAACAACAGAAGCAGCAAGACATAGCTAAGCAATCCCACAGCCAACAGATCAGATCTAAGCTTTGCAGTCCTGCCACATCCAGTTGTGAATGGTGGTGGACAATTAAACAGCTAACTGAAGGAGGAGGCTGCACAAATATCCCAATCCTCAATGATGGGGGAGCCCAGCACAACAGTGCAAAAGACAAGGCTGAAGTATTTGCAGCTATCTGCAGCCAGAAGTGCCAAGTGGATGATGCATTTGGCCTCCTCTTGAGGTCCACAGCATCACAGATGCCAGTCTTCAGCCAATTCGATTCATTCCACATGATATCAAGAAATGGCTGAAGGCACTAGACATTGCAAAGGCAATGGGCCCTGACAACATTCTGGCAATCGTACTGAAGACTTGTATTCCAGAATTAGCTGTGCCCCTAGCCAAGCTGTTCCACGCTGACATCTACCCGGCTATGTCCTGTATACAAAAAGCAGGGCAAATCCAACCCAGCCAATTACCACCTATTAATCTACCCCCCGATCATCAGCAAAGTGATGGAAGGGGTCATCGACAGTGATATCAAGTGACACTTATTCAGTAATGACCTGCTTACTAATGCTTGGTTTGGGCTCTGCCAGGGTCCCTCAGCTCCTGACCTCATTACAACCTTGATCCAAACATGGACAAATGAGCTGAACTCAAGATGGGAGGTGAGACTGCCCTAGGCTGGGAATCCTGCGACGAGTAACTTACCTTCTGACTCTCAAAGCCTGTCCACCATCTACAAGGCACAAGTCAGGATTGCGATGGAATACTCTCCACCTGCCTGGATGAGTGCAGTTCCAACAACACTCAAGAAGCTGCCCTAGGCATCAAGGCAGCATTTGACCAAGTGTGGCAGCAAGGAACCCTATCAGAGCTGAATCAATGGGAATCGGGGGAAAACCCTCCAATGGTTGGAATCACATCTAGCACAAAGGAAGATGGTTGCGGTTGTTGGAGGTCAATCATTTCAATCCCAGGACATCACTGCAGAAATTTCTCAGGGTGGTGCCCTCAGCAGAACTATCTCTGGGCGCTTCATCAATTACTTTCCTTCATAAGGTCAGAAGTGAGAGTGTTCGCTGATGATTGAACAATGTTCAGCACCATTTGTGACTCCTCGGTCACTGAAACAGTCCGTGTTCAAATGCAGCAAGACCTGGACGATATCCAGGTTTGTCCTGATAAGTGACAAGTAACATTCACCCCACATGAGTGCCAGACAATGACCATCTCCAACAAGACAGAATCTAACCATTTCCCTTTGACATTCAATGGCATTACCATCACTGAATCCCCCACTATCAACATCCTGGGGGTCACCATTGACCAGAAGCTTAACTAGAAAGTCATATAACTACTGTGACTACAAGAGCAGGTCAGAGGCTGGGAATCCTGCGATGAGTAACTCACCTCCTGACTCACCAAAGCCCGTCCACCATCTACAAGGCACAAGTCAGGAACGTGATGGAATGCTCTCCACATGCCTGGATGAGTGCAGCTTCCACAGTACTCAAAAATCTCGACACCATCCAGGACAAAATAGCCCACTTGATGGGCACCCCATCCACCATCTTAAACAGCCACTCCCTCCACCACCGATGCACATGGCAGAAGTGTGCACTATCCATAAGATCATTGCAACTATTCACCAAGTGTCCTTCAACAGTACCTTCCAAATCTGCGACCACTAACTCTAGAAGGACAAGGGCAGCAGATGCATGGAAACACCACCACCTCCAAATTCCTCTTCAAGTCACACACCACCCTGACTTGGAACTATATCACTGTTCCTTCACTGTTGCTGAGTCAAAGGGCAAGATTTCTTGGCCCCGCCCACCGCCGGGATTGTCCGGTCCTGCCGAAAGTGAATGGACTTTTGGCTGGCCTGCTGCATAGCCTATGGTGGGTCCCACCACAGCAGGGCCAGAAAATCCCAGCTATACTCCCTTCCTAACAGCACGGTGGGTATATCTTCACTATATGGACTGCAGCGGTTCAAGAAGGCAGGTCACCCGCACCTTCTCAAGGGCAATTAAGGATGGGCAATATATATTGGTCTGGCCAGCGACACCCACATCCTGTGAAAGAATAAGAAAAAGGACTGCTTCATTCAATTATTCACAGTATTTTCATTCAGACTGATTATGTTGTATGTATTTATTCCGTATTATGCAGAAGTGCACTATTATTACCTTTATTTCAATGTATGCAACATCATTGGAATAATGAAATGGTAATGAGGGTAATTTCCTTTGAAAAACATTTAACGATATGCATTATTTTTCAATTAAATCATAACACTGAAAATGAAAAGACCTCATTAGAGTATATTTTGTATAAAGACTCCAGCTATTGTTAGTAATTGAATTTCCTTGGGGGTAACATTTACTTTGCTAGGAGCATAAAATTAGCAGTACAAGATTGATTACCCATTATTAAGTCCTGTCCAATTGGCCAATGTGTATTAACGGAAATGAGTAAATTGTTCCAACAACACCAGTTTCATGCCCCTGCCAAAGTTGAAAGTTGCTCTCCTAGTCTGTGATCTGCTCTATGTCCTCCAATGAGGAAGCTTGATCTTTATATTTCAGTTTGTTGAAAATAGAGTATTTTTGTATCCCTCACAAGTCTAATAGCTACTACCTTTGATGACTCCATTCCTAGTCTTTCTTTGTCTGCAAGCATTTTGGCTTCACTATTTCCCCTGACCTTAAATGGGATTCCACATCTCCATGACAAAAGTTGCCACCAAGAAGCCCGCTTTCCGCTTTGTGCCAAAGAGCCCTCAACTCTCAATGGATGTGAAATTACAAGCAGCGTATTAAATGGAAAATAGTATTGTTGTCTTTTTTTAATGCCCTGGCAGGATTATCCTTGTGTGCCTTCTGGAAGCTTAAGTGTGATAGGATGCAATAAAAATAACAGACAACTGATTGGCTAATTGGAAAGCATCTGTGAGAATGCTATTCAGCCAGTTACACTGTCTCCTAACTGGTATAAATAGCACAAGGCCAGGGCAATCCATCATTGGCACGACTGATAAAGGGAGAAAGACAAAATCCGCCCAGTATGTTTGAAACTCTTTGAAGGCCTGTGGTAAATGGCAGATCTTGGTAACATTAAATTACACAGAGGGTTACTGTCAGGGTCAAGTGATTTGTACCGAAATCCACACACCCATCAGAAGAAATGTCAAGTTTGGCTCATTTAGCAGCACTTTTACCTCTAAGCCAGAAGGCTATGCATTCAAGTCCCACTCCAGAGACTAAAATAGATAATGTAGGCCAGAATTCCCAAATGAGTGCTGCTCAGCCCCCAGTGGGGTCGCAGGACCAGATCTTGGGATTGTGAGCTCTGAGGCAGCAATGACAGGCGTGGAGCTTGGACTGAGTTTTGCAAGGCCGTTTTAAATGTCCGTGTTTTATTTCTGTCAGTGAGTGTAGCATAACAGTTTTTTCTCTGAGGCTGATTGCTGCTACAACCACAGCCTGTAAAAAGCCGAGTGTTCGTTTTAACCACCCTCCCCTCCGTCAACAATTGAACCCACTCTCGCTAAACAGCTCCCTAACCACCTACCACCAACAACCCTAACAACCGTCCCCCCCAATATTTTCACTCGGGGGTCACACAAAATCTGAGGCATTGAAACGGGATCACGTTGGGAAAAAATTTGGGAAGCATTGATCTAGGCTGATGTATCTGTGCAATACTGGGATGAATTTTATGGTCCTCACCAGCATATTTGAAGGAGCAGGTTTGTAAAATAAAATGGATAGCCTGCCTGCACACCCACTACCTGTCTCCCATATTACAGTGGGTGGCCAAGATATCTGGCAGCCTGCCCACCCTTAAGCCTACTGAGGCCCTTATGCAGCCAACTAATGGCCACTTAAGGGGCTCGTTCTACTTCTGCAATTTTTCAACCGGCTGGGGAAGACAAGCGTAAGGCATGCAGCCCAGCATCTTTCACTGCATGAGTTTCTGGTGAGCAGGAAGGAGGGGTACCTCCTTTGGAGGTGCTATTGGAGCACCCACCCAAGATCATGCCCGACTTTATCCCTTCCCCTCTGGCCTATTAAATCCTCTCCCCAACCCCCTCTCCCCACCCGTCCTTGCTGAGATTGCAACAAAAATATCAATGTTGTAACTTAGCAAACACCTGTTTATCCAGTCCTGGGCTCTATAAGTTGTGTGTAGGATTTTTACCCGGCGAGAGACATAAATAAGATTGAAGTGAACAACAACATGCTGCATGATTCTGCACGAATCAGTATGGGAAATAACCAGTGTCACATCCTTGATAAAAGATTTGGAAAGGAGATCACTACAGCAAAGCAGGGAGAAAAATAGACTGACCATGTTCCCTAAATTATGGAATAGACTGCTGGGAATTGACATAAAACAAGTACCTGGTGCTCTCCAGCAATGACAACACATGGTAACCATCCACACAAACTACAAAAACCATTTGTTTCCAAAACAGTGTCGCAACAATCTTTCTTCCCAAGGATAATCCCACAATGGAACAAGATGCCAAAAGAAATAGTCACAGCCCCATCACTTGAAATCTTCAAGATCCGTCTTTAGATTATTTCCATTTAAAAGATTTCAATTTGAGGACTATCATCGCAGCAGGTCATGCCTAGTTTAGCTAGCGTTACCCATATAAATACTAGCCTGTGATGCTGACACAACTAAAACAGAAGCAGAGACAAGCCTGACCAAAATCCCTGACTTAGCAGAAGTTGGGCATCCATTGCTCTTCCTTTTCATGGACTGCTAGGCCAGCATTGGCCACTACTTGCTTCTGGCTCTGCTGGGACTACAGAGTTGCGAGCCAATCAGATTGGTTTCTAGCTCTCTAGGGCGAGACTTTCTCCCAGATAGGGACGGAAGTCCCACTTTGAACCAATTAATGCCACCCCCAGTGTATTATTGCTGTGGGGCAGCTGGGTTTGTGTTCAGTACAGTGTCAATGGACTTTTCGGTTGGGGGTGGTGGCTAGCCCTTCCCCACCGTGAAATCCACACCGTGACACAGTGCTGTGTTGTAAGCGATGCAGCCTTTCAGATTAAACATTAGTAAGTTCCATCTGGCGATGGAGATATGGAGATGGAGTAAAAGATTGCATGGCACTATTCAAAGAAGAATAGGAGAGCTCATCCCCGTGCCCAGGCCAATATTAATCCTATATAAGTATGAAAATTATACGTATCTTCTAACAAGATCATTATTAATTCTTAGGTTATACAATTCTTAGGTTAGATTAGTAACTGGGGAAGTAAATCTCTAAATGAGTATTTTTTACTTCGATTTGGTGTGCCTAATTAACCTTTTAAATGTTTAATTGACATATTGAAGTTCTATCATATTTCAAAGATGAGAAAAAATATAAACAAATAAATGAATTGGAAGAAATTTGTTTTCAAAGGACTGGTGCTTTGGAGGGACTGGCTGATGCAGTGAATGAGATGACTGATCCCATGTCAAAATCTGCCAATAAAATCTTGAGCTCTGAAAATGAAAACACTTCCATTCTCTCACAATTAAGAAACTAGGATAGACTGATTGAATGAAATGCCCACTTTTATGTGTATAGTGAAATTAGTTTGGGGCAATCTCAATCTGTTCAGTCTGAGCCCAGAGCACAAATTCACTTTCAATTCAACGATTTTGGAAGAGAGGGTTGGAACATGAGTTCCAGTGCTGCAGTGCTTTAATCAGGATATTTAATGGAGGTTAGAATTAAAGAAGCAATGTCTTCATGAACTGTGCAACAATTATTCTTTACTTGTTCATAAGGAGACAACCCAATAGCATAAGCCAAGTGAAAGTGTACTATTATGACCTTAAGGAGGAAATTGTGGAGAGTACAATTCATGTTGAGTCCTTATTTTAATCTTTCCTCCCTGGCAGGAACAGTGCAGGTGGGTGGTGAAAATAGTGGTGAGCTGCACCCTACTATTTTGTTTATGGGGAAGTCACCTGCCTTAGGCAGGAAAGTTCTTCATTGCTATTTAAAAGTCAGGATCTGATGATTGGTTACACCTGCTACAACTTGCTTTTGTACCTTTTAAGATAGAAAAAAAAATCCCAAGGAGCTTCACAGAAGGGCAATGAGACAAAAATTGACATCAGGCAAAAGAAAGATCTTAGGAGGGTGACTAAAATAATGGTCAAAAGAGATAGGTTTTAAGGAATGTCTTAAGGACAGAGGGAGTGATGTAATGATGGAGAGGCTTGGGGAGGGAATTGCAAAGACCATAAGACCATAAGACATAGGAGCAGAAATTCGGCCATTCGGCCCATCAAGTCTGCTCCACCATTCAATCATGGCTGATAAGTTTCTCAACCCCATTCTCCCGCCTTCTCCCGTAACCTTTGATCCCCTTACCAATCAAGAACCTATCAAAGCTTAGGGCTTAAATAGCTGAAAGCACAACGAGGGCTAATGAAGGCCCATGATGAAGCAATGGGCATGGGGGAGGCACAAGAGACTAGAGTTGGGAGGAACATAGAATTCTCAGCTGGTTTTTACGTTTGGAGGAGGCTACAAATATAGGTAGAGTGAAGCAATTAATGGAATTGAACACTTGTAAGAGTTTAAATTCGTGACTTGAGGGGACAGGTATCCACAGTTGTTCAATAAGCACAGGGTTAATGGCTGAGTGGAACTCTTTGGGGACTAGGGTACAGGCTGAAGAGTTTTGGATGACCTGCAGTTATGAAGGATCAGAAGCCCCCAGGAGAGCTTTGGAATATTTGAGCCTGGTGGTGACAAATACATGGATGAGGGTTTCAACAGCAGACAGGCGAGGGCGGAGATGGATGACATTAAGGAAGTGGAAATATCGTTTTTTTGTGATGGAGAGAGTTATGGGGTCAGAAGATCAGCTTGTGATTAAATAGGATACTGGAAATGCGAATGGCGACTCAAACTTCATATAATCGTCGGGGAGGGAATGGAATTGGTAGCGAGTGTGTGGAGTTTATGATGGGGAAAAGGTGATAGCTTTGGGCTTCCTTATGTTTAATTGGAGGAAATATCACCTCAACCTGGATTGGTTATCTGACAAGCAAGCTGGAAACACAGAGGCAATGGAGGGGTTGAGAGAGGTAATGGAGATGTAGACCAAGGCATCACCTGCTTACATGCTCAACTTAACCATATCTTGGGATGACATTGCTAAGGGGCATGTATATGATGATGAGGAGGGAACCAAGGATAGATCTTATTGGGATCAAGAGGTGATGGCATGGAGATTGGAACAGAAGTCATTGCTGGACTTGTTTCAACTATGACAGTATAAGAGGGGATTCTGGCAAGGGCAGTGCCAATCAGCTGGACAACGTAGGAGAGGCTGTGGAGGACTGGTCAGCTGTGCTAAATGTCACATAGATGTTAAGAAGGACAAGGATGGATAGTTCACCATGGCCTTTGTCACAGAGGATGTCATTTGTGACTTTGGTAAGTTTCTATTTTGTGGCAGAGATGGAACCCCATTGGAGAAATTCAAATATGAAGTTTGGAAGATTGGCATAGATTTGGAAAGCAACAACACATTCAAGAACTTTGAAGAGGGATGAAAGGTTGGAGATTCAGGTGCTAATTTGCAAAGACAAAGGAAAAAAGGTTAGGTTTCTTTAGGGAGTGGGTGATGATGCCTGTTTTAAAGGAATGGGACAGTAACTGAGCGGAGGGAGCCAGTTACTATGTCAGCTAGCATGGAAACCAGGAGGGGAGATTGGATGGCAAGCCGCTAAGTGGGAATGGGGCTGAGAAAGGAGGGATGGGTCTCATAGACAAGGTGAGCTTATGAAGGACATGAGAGGAGATAAGAGAAACCTTAGAGAAAAACATGGGTCATTCAAGTACAAAAACAGATTCAAGATCTAAAACAGTTCCATCAGAACCACAGGAGTGAAAGGTGACACTAGTTCAGTGAGCAATCCAAATACAAGCTATCACAAATCTCAATTAAAGGGAAGGTCACTGTTGATAGTTTCAAATCTGAAAATATAATGATGTAAATGTTGAATCTTTTCCCCAGATCCCTTAGGCTATCTCTGCTGTCAACTGACCTTTGCCTCACTTTCATTTGTTTCTTCCCAGGATATATAGCATAGGGCCAGGAGTGCAAGGCAAAGCAGAATTAATTTTTTTTTTATTCGCTCATGGTATGTGAGCATCTCTGGCATGACCTGCATTTATTGCCCATCTGTAACTGCCCTTGTGTGGTTGTGGCATAAATGGGGATTTTTTTTGAAGTAATTACAAATGTGAGATCACAAATCACATTCTGCGCCAATCAAAAAACAGGGGTAGGTTTTTGTTATTGAGTTCTTTCAATTTATTCACGAATCCATGAAAGTTTTGCTATATATAAATTAAAATAAACATAAATTTGGAACAGTGAAAGCAGACATTATGGATGAAGAATTTTTGGCTTATCTAACATTTAGAAAATTATAAATATTGGTTTGAAGCAGCTGTCGTAATTAGAGCAACATGCTCAGGGCAGTTTTCTGAATAATTCCCTTGGCCAGCTTGCAGTGTAGCACAGCATACGTGAAGTATTTACCCTTGGGTGTCTTTAGCCTGGAGCCTTTGACACAATAAAAGCACTGCACTGCATAATGTTTCATCAGAAGTTTAATGATACAGTATTTTTGTCAATTTCTCTTATGATGTTATAGATATGTTTCACACAATGCTCTATGCACAAGGCAAAACTCCGTGTCGGCTTGCTTTGAAAGAAATTAATGTCACTACTTTCACAATGGTGCGCGATTGAATGTTGCTCAAGGGTAGCCAGCCCAAACAATAGGACAAAAATAATTTGTCATCTCTCACCCAACACGCTTCATTTTCTCCCAGTTGCATAACTTCTCAGCATTTAACTGAACCATTATTACTGCATAAATTTGCTGCATGAGATTTATAGAAATCATTTGCGTGTAATAGTGAATTTCAAAGCCTCAGAGCCTTCATAAAAACAGAATCAACTGCAAAACAATTTTAGTCAGTGTGCTGCCCAGCAAAGACAGCACCTCCCCATTAAATATGATACTCTGATAATACTTCAAAGCAGTAAGCTTGCATGACATAGATATTATTAATATCTTCAAACTGGGATGCTGTTTCAACAGATTTAAGTAAAAACCTTGAGTAAGTATTCAATGTGGGATTGAGTCAGAGAAAGAATTAAGGAAAACACTTTTAATTCTACATACCAAACTACCCAATCCATTCTGCAATTTGATTAAATAAACCTCTTTTGAGAGATTTGTGTCTGTTTAAAAAGGTTTACATAGTTCAGGGCAGTAAGTATTTGAACCTTGCTGTTGCTAAAAGAAAAGCCCAAAAAAAGATTCTGCTTTCCTCCCAGGTTCTGCATTTTACTTCAGTTATTTGGTGTGGTGGATGTTCAAAAATAAGATGAAGTGTTAACCATCACAGTTGCACTGGGAATCAGATTAGGAGGATGGGTCTGCACCTGATTCTTTACATTCAACTCAGGTAGATCATATTGGTAGAGATGCCTCTTGACTGTATACAAAGTTGTTTTGACAACGTGTTACCACAGCTTTGTGGTGTTGATACATAACTGACCCATGCTCACAGGGGTGCATGTTCTTATCAGTCATGAACTGGAAAATTAAGATCTTGCTTTCTAATTTCCAATTAAAGTATCAAAGATATAGGCCATGGGCCTGTTGTTGGAAGAGTTGCACAGTCAGCTTCTGTAATGAGGTGGTCTAGTTTTACCATAAGCCTAAGTCTCCTTAAAATCTAACCCAATTTCCCTAATAAAGTCCCTGAAGAGCCAGGGGTGCAGATCCTAGTAGTTGCCCTGGAATTGTGCCCACTAATGCTCCACAGTGTTGACTAATACTGTAGTTTGCCAGTGGAAATGTAGCTAGCTGCCTTCCCGCCACTGGGGTGGGGTTGCAGTTGTTGTAATTGCCTAGCCCCACTGCCTCACCCTGTCACATCTCAAATCAGTCCTCAAACAAGGGAGCCAAGCCAGGATTTTAAAAATGTATTTTTGTTGGGGGTTATAGGCTGCTATAGACCTAGACTTCACTGGTGATCCATGCATGTACATGTCTAAAGTCCAGCATACCTCATCTCCCTCAGCATACCCCAGGAACATTGGATTGAGACTGATGCTTAGTAGTGAGAACTCTTTAGTGATTTCTGCTTGTTTTGCCCAGGCTTACCTCCTGGCTCACCATTTGCCATGTAAGAGGTGGATGGAAGTTCCACATATTACAAGGCAAAATGAAAGTTGCAAGACCAATGAAGACTCAGTGTAAGCATTTCCCCATGGTTTCCCACAAGGCTATGCCAGGAAAGTGGTAGAATCCTCATGCAATTTCAAGGCCCTTTCTTTTTACAGGTGCAGATGCATTAGTATCAGTGTTTTACCCTCCCTACCTGTAATTGTGAAGTACAGAGACCACGATAGATGCCCATTTGAGTATGTGAAAGAACTTTAGTTAGGAAACAACCAGGTTAAGCTTTTAATGGTTAAGTTTTCAAAAAAATGAGTTGTACTTGAACAGGGCAACTCCCATAAAGCAGGCTTTGAAATACATTTATTGTTCCAGTTTTGAAATGGTGTGGTAGTGCAGACAGGAAGTCATACCTTAAAGGAACTATTACTTGTGCCAGTAACAGTTTGCACATAGTTCCTACATTTGTTATGATTTTGATTTTCTTTGTTAAAGACAATAAATAGATTTTATTTTAGTTCCTAATTATAAAAGAATCAGCCCTATATAAAATAAAGATATGAGGAAGCTCACATTTTAAAATGGGAGGAACATCATTCTGTAAGCATGGGGAAAACCATGCATGGTTATTATCGGGCAGTTCATTGTTCCGGGATATCTATGGGCCTTCACCCCTTTATTCTCCTTTTTTAAAAATGGCGGTGGAGAAAATTACCTGGTACTTCAATCAACAGAAAACCTTTCTTAATATCTTGGTAGAGACCAGTAACTTTTTTCTATAAAAAAATCCGAAATTCCAGTTGTTTACTAAAAGAATGAAGCCACAAGATCCCATCGTTTTGAAACAGAAGAATTTTTACTATACAAGAGTCAAGTAATGCAAACGCTAAGTACTAGTTAACTATTGATATGTTACATCTCAGAATTACCATGAGTTAAACATGAATTAACAGGTAAACTGTGGCCAATTAGAAGCTATAAATTACACATTCAGTGGCAGAATTCAACTAATTGGCTCAGCAGTCCACACAGTATATCAGTCATCAAACTCACTCACAAAGTCCTTCAAAACCCTGCCTTCCTCATGAAGAATTTCAGCTCCTATCCTTTTAGGATATAGTCTGATCCACAGTGGAGACCAGTGCACAACCAACTCAATTTCCATGAGCACAGTCTTCAGCAAAAATGATGCATATCTGCAGAACCTTCTCAGCTCAGTCTGGATGGCATAGATTCACCAGCGCTCAAGTAAGGGAAACAACTGCAGCAACTTATTCTCAACCTTTGGATCTGACTTTTGTCTTCTTCAGCTTGCCTGTACTGCACCAGTTCACTCATCAACTGCCACTTCTGAGCTTGGGTAGCTCTGCATCCCTTTATGTAGCCTCAACCAGTTTCAGACATTTTGGTTTCTAATCTCAGTTTTAGTATTTATTTCCTCAGACACCGGGAGGGTCAGTTTCACTTCTTAGTTTCCTTTCTTGGTTTCCCTTTTCCATTTTTGTTTTCAGTTTCTGTTTTCAGTTAGGGTATGCCTCAAAAAAATGCAAAGCTTTGAAACCACACATTCCAGTACACCTTATCCAAGAGAGCATTGATCTGAATCTTTAGACCGCCTGTCATTCCAGTGTTCTGGCTTGGGGGGATTTTTTTTTTGCGGGGAGAGGCATATGTAGCAATGTCACTGAACCGATAATCCAAACGCCCAGCCTAATGCCCTGGAGACATGGGTTCAAATTCTATCACAGCAGCTGCTGGAATTTAAATGCAAATAAATCTGGAATTGAAAGCTAGGCTCCGTAAATGGTGACCATGGCCAGAATTTTAGGGTTGGCAAGCGAGGGCAGGCCCCACTTGCTGACGCGTAAAATGACGCGCAGTGATATCAGGTGTGCGTCTCGACATCACAGCGTGTCATTCAGATCCTGGCTGTGCCCCCGCCGAACTGTCAAAGACCTATTAAGGCCATTTAAAAACCAATTATAATAATTAACTGAGCTGCCTGTCTAACCTTAAGGCTGGCGGGCAAGTGAAGGACCCAGGCGGCCGTCGCATCCCACCCGTGGATGAGGTTTCATGAAGGTTTTTAAAGTTTAATAAAAATTTTAAATACAATTCATTGACATGTCCCAGATCTGCCTTTCTCTGATTTGGAGCTCTGCTCTGATTCTGTGTTGGCACTTTTGCTTCTGGTTCAGAAGGCCAGGGGTTCAGGCCCCATTCCAGAAGCTTGAGCACATTAGCCCAGATTTTTGCCATGATGGACAGCCCATCAAAAATCCTAAGTCTTGCCTCAGAATATGGCAATTTCCATTTTCGCGGGGTTGGGAATGGGGTTGGGGTATATTGTGCAGACCTGCGTTTTAAGGACAGGCCATTTAATTTATCAGCTGCCTCCACTGAAGTGGGATTTTGGTAGCCCTGGAGTGTGAAACCCAAAGTGTGCAGGTTAGACATGGTAAGAGCAGGTCTGAACTTGGTGGATTCATTTGGATAGCCTGGGTACCCATTTGAAGAGGCAAGGTACCCTTTTGGATATGGTCCTGGGACACCTTTGCAGGAGGTAAGGTGCCTTTTGGTGGAGGTCAGGAGATCTTTGGGGTAGGTTAGGTGCCCTTTGGGGGAGGTAAATGCCCTTTGAAATTGTTAAATGCAGGTGTAAGTGTGCATAAAAAGTGCATAAGCTCATTACTGTCAAGCTCAATGGAACTGTCAATAGACCAACTGTCAAAATTGTCAGAAGCACCTATCAAAGAGAGCTGTCAAGTTGTCAAGACACTTAAAAGTCCTTTCCTTCAATTGTATTTTAGAAAAAGAAAGCCTGGAGTATTCAAAAGAAGGATCGCTTGCTATTTCACTCTATCTGCTGACATAAGGCTGAGGGCTTCCATTACTGGATTAGTGCTTCATGATTGATTTCACAACCATCCATTATCACAAAGCTGAGGGGGGGGCGGGGAATGTGCTGGCATTTCAGTATGATTAACAGCTACCTGTGGTTATAGACTCTTTGAAGTGGGACTATGAATTCCAATGCTTGTTGTTATAAGGGATTGTGCACTTGAATGAAATGTTTGTTGTTATAAG
This sequence comes from Carcharodon carcharias, assembly GCF_017639515.1. Classification (NCBI taxonomy): domain Eukaryota; kingdom Metazoa; phylum Chordata; class Chondrichthyes; order Lamniformes; family Lamnidae; genus Carcharodon; species Carcharodon carcharias. The sequence continues at coordinate 129,701,992 of NC_054470.1, forward strand.
GCTTTATTTAGTTGAATGTAAATTTGGTAAATGGGTTGTTATGAATGAGATTTTTTTTCAACGTAGTGAAGTCTGCAATAGACACTTAGAACGTTATTTTATAGAACTTTATTTTATCCCATCTCTGCATGGGTCCTGAGGCCTGCCCATGGTGGATAATAGGTGAGTTGGCATGGTAGGTGCAAAGGCAAAGGATGGTGGATAGGGACCCTAGGTTGGCATGATTTGGCATTAAGTTGGCATAGAGGCTATAAAGGGCCATGAGAGCAGATGGAGGGGCATAGGTTGACATGGGACTATGAAGGACCAGAGGGTTGGGGACACAGCTTGACATGGGAGTCATGAAGGGCCATAGGATTGTTTGGGGGGCATACGTTGATACTGGGGACATTAGGGATCATAGTGAATGTGTAGGGGCATAGCTTGGCATGGGGGCATGAGGGGCCATAGGGGTGGGTGGGGGGGCATGATGTGGCATGGGGTGGGGTCGGGGTGAGGGCTGGCGGGATGTTTCTTGTGTTTTATTTTGTATATTTTGGACACATTGGGCCAGGATTTCTGCTCGCCGACACGTAAAATGACACAGGATGATGTTGGGCGGAACTCCCGACATCACCCTGCCTCCTTTCAATTTTCAGGTTGGCAGGGGCTCAGCCGAGTCAGCTGTGCACCTGCCGACCTGCCAACGGCCAATTGAGGCCAATGACAAAGTCATTAAAGTAATCAGTGGACCTGCGCACCCAACCTTAAGGTTGGCGGGCAGGCCGGGAGCCCTGGCGGGCATTGGAAAAAGCATGAAACCTCATCCATGGGCAGGATGAGGTTTCATGTAGGTTTTTAAAAATTTAATAAAAGTGTAACTAAAAGTGATGGACATGTCCCAACTCGTGTGGCAGTGTCACATGAGGGGACATGTCAGGGAATTTTTTTTTTTCTGTTTTTAACATTTTTTAATGTGGAGCCGATCTCCCTGAGGCAGCACTTAGCCTCAGGGAGATGAGTGCACTCTTTCATGTGCATGCGCAAAAGAGTACACTCTCGGCTCAGGGAATACCCCCCGCTCGCACAGGGAGCTCCCCACGGACGTCACGCTGGGCCCACATAAAATGGCGGTCCCCCCCCCCCCCCTGATTGGGGCACCGATTGGAGGCAAGCCTCCATGCGCCCGCTCCTGAACTTGCCCCCGATGAGGGCCAAATTCTGCCCATGAGTGCTAGGTCCCTGAGGCGAGCATTCTGCCCAGCCTGCCTCCGCACTCGGCATCCTTCTCTATTCTTCAGTGTTGGCCGCCTCAACTTCTAAACCAGTTCGATTCCATGGACTGACAATCTGATGACGTCTGGGTTCGCAGAGCCAGGTATTCTGCTGTTTCAGCGCACCCAACCCAGGAGTGAAAATTTGGGCCATTATCTAGGCTGATGCTTCAGTGCAGTACTACTAGTAGTACTCTTGTACCATTGGAGATGCTTTCTTTTGAATGATGTTAAACCGCAGCCCCTTCTGCCCTATTAAATGGGGTTAACATATTACATGGCACTATTCAAAGAACAGAAAGGGAGTTCTCCTGATAGTGTTCCTAATACTTATCCTCAACCAACATCACTAAAGCAGATGTCTGGTTATTATCATATTGTGTGTGTGACCTTTCTGTACTTGGTTGCTGCGTTTTCCTATGTTGCAAAAGTGATTACACTTCAGAATTACTTCAACAACAACAGGAACAACTTACAGCATCTTTAAGATAATAAAATGATCCATGGTGCTTCACAGGAGTGTTATCAAGCACAATTATACGTCAATTCAAATAGAAAATATCAGGGCAGATGGCCAAAATCTTGGTCAAACATATAGGTTTTAAGGAGTGTCTTAAAGGAAGAAAGAGTGGTAGAGAGGCAGAGAGGTTTAGGGAGGAAATTCCAGAGCTTATGGCAGGCAGCTGAAGGCCTGGCCACCAATGGTAGTGTGACTAAAATGGACGATGCTCAATAGGCCAGAATAAGATGAACACAGTTTCTTGGGGCTGAAAGAGATTACAGGGATAGGGAGGGGTGATGCCATGGGCGTTTGAAAACAAGGGTGCAAATTTTAAAACCATGGTATTGCTTCACCAGGAGCCAATGTAGTTCAGCAAGTAAAGAAATGATAGGTGAATGGTATTAGTTAGGACTCGATAATGATGCTGAACATTGTGCAATCTTCAGCAATCATTCCCACTTCTGACCTTATGATAAAAGGAAGGTCATTGATGAAGCAGCTGAAGATGGTTGAGCTGAGGACACTATCCTGAGGAACTCCTGCAGTGATGCCCTGGAACTGAGATGATTGATCTCCAACAACCACAACCATCTTTCTTTGTGCAATGATCTCAATTGATTGTGAAAGGTATTGGGATATCCTGAGATTGTGAAAGATACTCCCTAAATGAAAGTTATTTCTTGTCAAATTTCTACCATGATGTTCAACATTTTGGAGACAATGCTGATCCTGATACTTTTGAAACAAGCCTTGGGTAAATTGTTCACACCCATAGATAGATCCAACAGCATGCTCGCACATTTAACTTCCGAACCATTTAAATCACATCAACACTAATAGCTCCACGCCAACACACTCACGGACTGACACACATACCCAAAAACTGTATCACAAAGCTTCATACACAACTTAGAGAGCAATTTACTTTATTGCAATTGTTGCATCCACCTCTCCACTTGCACACACTGCTGCTTGAATATCCGCACTTTCCATGAAAATGTTCAGGAAGGTATTCATTATATTCTGGCAGTATATTCCGTGTACATCATTGATAGTAAGCCAACTGCATCTAATTAATAGATGTTACAATTGGCTTAGGTTCTCTTAGGTTATTGTACAAAATTCTAACTAGAAACTTTATAATGCTGACCCTCTTCATAAACTACTCTCATAGAGTGGGAAGATATACATTAGTGCTTGCTGAGTTCTAAAGAAATCCCCTGCATTCTGATATCTTTTATTGAAATTGATTCAATGCAGAAAATCTCTAAGAAATACACATCAAAGATCTGCAAATGTTTTTCAGCATGGTTAATATTCATGACTGCCCTTCAAAAGCTTATTAAAGATGGAGTATAAAATGTGCATAAATATCAAGATTTTGAAGATGCTTATATTTGTTAGCTTCAGGTTATTCTTTGGTTGGTTAACTTACTCCACAACTGATTGAGAAACTGAGAATGAACCCTTTGCAGAATGATTGAATTTTTACCAATGTTCACAAAATTGTAGTCAGCACTTTTGGCAGTTAATGGATGGGATTGATGGCCAACAGGAAAATTGATTGATGACCTGGCGAGCATCAGTGGTTGATGATTGATTGCTGGGGAGAGGATCAGCATCAATTAGGGGGCAACATGATTAAGAGGATTTGGGATTAAGAGGAGCAGGAATACTTCTTCTGGTGTACTTGAAAAAACTTACCATGTTGCTTGTGGCTTAACAATATGTCTCTTTAGGGACCGCCAGTTAGACTGCATCAAATAGATGAAAGATCTCTTATTTGCATATATGCACGCATGTCAATTTTTTTGGCCTTTACCATTATTGAGTGGAGATGCACTTCTGGCTTGTAATTGGTGGCTGGTCAAATTTCTAGATCTTTGATTCTTTCTTTTACTGAATTATTTTTTGTGCATGTGCAAAGAGAACATGCAAAAAGTTAGAGGCTAGAATTCTGTGGTGAGTAACTCACCCCCTGATTCCCCAAAGCCTGTCCATCATCTACAAGACACAAGTCAGGAGTGTGATGGAATATTCTTCATTTGCCTGGATGAGTGTGGTTCCAACAACACTCAAGAAGCTTGACACCATCCAGGACAAAGCAGTCTGTTTGGTCGACACCCCCATTCCACCCCACCTCACCCCACCTTGAACATTCAGTTACCCCACCACCAGGACACAGAGGCAGCAGTCTGTACCAGCTACAAGACGCACTGCAACAACTTGTCAAAGCTCCTTCAACAACATCTTCCAAATCCACAACCTCCACTACCTAGAAGAACAAGGGCAACAGATGCATGGGAATACCAATGCCTGCAAGATCCCCTCCAAGTAACACAGCATCCTGATTTGTAATTATATTGCTGTTCCTTCACTTTCACTGGCTCAAAATCCTGGAACTCTCGATCAAACATCGTTGTGGCAATTAGGGATGGGGACATAAGTACTGGCCTTGCCAGTGAAGCCCACACCCCATGAACGAATGGATAAAAGCTATTCAGATACATTAACTGGCAGTATTTATCTGAACTATGAATTTGGAGATTTTTCAAATCTTTGTGGTGAAACAAACTGGTGTAGGTGAACTACAGAGCAATGAGCAACAGGATGTCCTACCCCTTTCCTGTGGTTTCATTTGTAATACTAGTCTGGCAGGGAAACACAGCTTGTAACTGTGCTTTGTGGACATGACTCTTGGTTCACAGGAGAAGTCAGGTCATTTACTGATGAATACTCGTTTATTTTCCTTACACTTCCTTCATTTTTGTGATTCATTTTTCTTCAATTCAGGATTTAAACATGAAAAACATGCATTGAAAAACCAGTCTGGTTTTAATTAATTGAGAATGACATTATCATGAATTTGAAATTTCAGCTAAATGACATTCTTCCACATGTTGAATGGTGAGGATAGTGTGGTAAATGTTTTCCAAGAATATTTATCATGTTTTATAAATGACAATGAGAGCAGTAAATGAACAATGATGCAGTCATTGATCTCATCAGCCTCTACAGATCCATTATTTTTTAACTAAAATGTAGGTGCAGATATTAAACTGATTGATAATTGATATGCTGAGTTTTTCCAGGTATTTTTGTTTTTGTTTTTGATATTGGTTTTGTTAGCCATATCTTCTTTAATTTTAATAGCTTTTGTTCAAAAAATTAATAGAGTGCCAACAGTGGTGGAAACACATCATAAAACATAAATAAAAATAAATAATAGAGCATATACAAAATGCAGAAATGTCAGTTTTATAAGCAAGGGCATGAAAATTAACAGTACAGTTTCATCTGCCTTTTCCTAATAGCAATTTTAAACACTCCGCAATCCTGTTATTTATCTTATATCCTAAAAATAGCAGCACCTTTTAAACTCATTTTATTCAGTTCCTCTCTGTCTCTATAAATCGTGGAGGAAATGAGAATAATCATCCCCATCTACATCATTGTCTCTTTCTCTTTCTATTTTGTAGTGCGTTCCTTCATTCACATGTTCTTGTCTCTAGTGGATTCAAGTCCACTTAGAGAAATAAAGACCAGCTTAATTTCTAACAGCTATACATATATATATATATATATATATATATAAAACAAAAACAAAAACAGAATTACCTGGAAAAACTCAGCAGGTCTGGCAGCATCGGCGGAGAAGAAAAGAGTTGACGTTTCGAGTCCTCATGACCCTTCGACAGAACTTGAGTTCGAGTCCAAGAAAGAGTTGAAATATTATTTCAACTCTTTCTTGGACTCGAACTCAAGTTCTGTCGAAGGGTCATGAGGACTCGAAACGTCAACTCTTTTCTTCTCCGGCGATGCTGCCAGACCTGCTGAGTTTTTCTAGCTAATTCTGTTTTTGTTTTTGTTTTGGATTTCCAGCATCCGCAGTTTTTTTGTTTATATATATATATATCTTGTTAAATACCACGTGACCATATTCTCTGGGAGACTCTATTCCTTTCAGTTTGGCAAATATATGTGTGTGTAGCACTGTTACTGTGCATACACTCTGGAGTTCAGTGGCATCAGTCGCTCTCCTACAGGATCTGAATTACTTTTATGAGTGTTGACTCACTTTTCTCTACAGCTACTTAGGTGATAGCACAACTGGGATTGTAACAGTAAGGTGAATATAAGAGTGACATATATGAATAAATTTCCTTGCTTTAATTGGTAAGATATCTTTGTGTAATAATGTAGAAACAATGGAGTCGTTACACTACTCCACCAGTGGATTGTTGTACTTAAACATGATTGGGAGGTGGTGAGGTGACTAGTTTTCATTGGTAATGCAGAATTTAGCAACTTTTACGTCCAATGGAAAATAAAATCAATAGGTGTATAACAGACTGCCGTTCCATGGTTTCCCTTTTCTATGCTAATACCGAAGACCAGTTTCATCCTCATTTCCTCCTCTACATCACCATTACTCCTTTACATTCTGCCCTACATCCAGGAAAGAACCTCACATCTCTGACGTCTCCTGTCTTCTTTAATCATTTCATGTTAGTTTGCTGTCTGATTCCCTTTTAGGTGACGATATCTTTCTTTTTAACCCCTACGTCACAGATAGAAATCAAAGAGTTTTCAGCACAATGGGTGAAAGTTTTCCAGTTTTCTAGACAACTTAATGAATCAATCATTGCTCAGTACCCGAGAAACAAAACAACTTCCATGTACCATATCAACCACGCTTCGTCAGGATGCCTATTTTTTTTTAAATCACATAAACGTGTGTAATGTTTTAACATAATAAAAGTATTTTTCAAAATCTTTTCTGTGAAAAAATGATCAACAAATCTGAAATATGACAAACATATGTGCAAAAGAGTTTTTTTTTTCATTTTTAATTCATATTTTACACTTTGACCGCAGATAAGGAGTCAAATCTGAAGTACCCTTATAACACCAGCATGTAAATAGAAAGATTCAGAGTCAACAGATAATGAACCCTTCTCTCCCAAGCTGTTTGATTATCAGGCTGGGCAGAGAGAAAAACACATCCCTTTTTTGATTGTTTTAAATATGAACAACAGTACCAAGTGGAATAGCCCAATTTTGGGTAAGAATGTAACATTTTTCCAGATTTACTAATTTATACAAATCAGGTGACTTCTTTACTGATAATCATTAATGCTCTCCAAAGAAGATAATCGGTAATGCAGCTGGAGCTTTACCAGTTTTTCCTCTACCTCATGGATTTTTTTTTTGGAGAGGCTAATCACAGAGGGCAGGAGCTTAATGCTTTTGGGGGGAACTATGCAACATTTAAGCACACTGTCCTTTCACCTCTGAGACCTCGGTTCAATCTCAATTCAGAGTTATAAGGTGAAAGTCTCTCCTTTCCGGTCTCTGTGAGGGTTCCATACCATTCTAATTTGGACTATCCTCATTGATTTTCGGGCAGGCAGGAGTTCACCACAGCAGGAAGCTACCCACGTGTTCACATGTCCAAACTTAAACACAATTGGTCATTTTAGTCTATTGATGGGAAAATTAAAATACCCTAATATGTTCAGTTAAAAATGCCTTTAGTGGGCTGGGGTTGAGGCATACTGATGGACAGAGTAATGGATACTTTACCCTGCATATAGTCCATGCTATATCTCATTCAGAAGTGCTTAATTCTAATGTTCAGTGCAAAATTTGATCAAATTTTGATTTTTCAGCACTGATAACCATTAGGTTGATGAGCATGAAATTTACCGAACAATGTTAGTTAATTCAAGTTTTCCTTGGTTAAACTCAAGACATATGGCCTTTTTTAAAGAGATGAGTTGCTCTACTTATATTCAATGTCTTGTGTGTTTGCTGATTGAAGGACCAACATAAGAATGCTAAGTCTTTGGAACACAGATAATAAATGACACATGTAAATTAGTCATATGTCAGCTTAATGCCTTTCAGCACGATGATGTGATACCTAGATGTATAGAAGATAATCAACACATTGCAGTTTAATTTGATGAGTTTACTAGAAAATACAGCTGTTTGCTCATAGCAGGCTTGACCAAGTTGTATTATTTTTGAAACCTGAGGACTTTTCAAGGGAAAATGTATGGTATATTGGCAGTATTTGGGCCATGACCTGCTGGATGTCCATACCTTTGCTAGAAGAACACCTGCAACTGAAATGGACACCAACGCATACAACTGGGAGGCAGGCACTGATGGTCGGGACATCTTTGGGGCTGACTGTTTAGAGGGACATTTGAAGAGGTGAGGAGAAATGGAAATCTCAGCCCGATGAGAAGAGGTCCCAGAGAAAACAGAGGACAATAAATCCTGCATCTTTTCAGCTCATCTGCAGCAAATACGGCAGAAACTGCCACACCAGAATGGGGCTCCTGAGCCACCCCGGGCGATCTTTAACACAGAGTTGACCACCAGGTGTAAGCCATAATCTCATGAGATAGAAGGCTGCCAACCATGAAGATTAAAGATTAATATTGAATCAAATTTGGGAAATCTTCACACTTGGTTATTTTAGCCACTTCAGATTTAGATTTACTTCTACTTTTTCAAAATTGACACCAAAGAAAGGTACAATGTCCCTCTGTACATTTATGCTACTATTTTACTTACACAGTAATAGTCTTCGACAAATTCACATATTTCTACCAGCATTAATAATTGGCCTCCGAATGATGATGTGCAATCTCTTGCCTGGTGAAGGAGAAGGGATATGTGATATTGGGCAATGAGCTGCAATAACAGGACATTTAAAGCATCCAAATTACTTAGACTTTCCCTCACATATTTAGGTTTTTTTTTGCATGACAGGTTACTGAAAGTATGAGCTGATAGCAGCACAACAGAAGGAGAACACAGCAAAAAAAATGTATTTTACTTTAAATAATCAGATTGAAAGATTATAAAATCAACAGTGCAAGGATTGAAAAGGAAGTGTGAATTGATTGGGCATATTCAACATCAAATCAGGTGTAGAAAGGGAAATAAAGAGAGGGGAAGAAAGATTGGATAAAGAAAGAGAAAAAAGAGACAAAAAAAACCCTCAAATGTTACATTTTACATGTTTTAAATTTCTAACAATTAAAACATGAAAGAATAAGACTTCACATTTGCAATAATTCATGTTTTAGTGCCAGAGTGGTTAACAGAATTTAGGCAAGATATTTCACGAGATTAAATGAGTATTTGGATTTAAATGGACAAGATATTTCAAGAAGCTAACTCAAAGAGCAATCTTTGAGTGTAACTGCACATCTGCCTCCTGTTGTAACAATTGCACATAAAACAACAGTAAGCACCATAAATCTCACTGTTAGTTTGACAACAAAATATGGCCCATTGTCATTATCTAACTCATTATCAAAGTTCCTTGCTGTTGGTGTTATGAGTATAAATGTATCATGTCATTCCATAGTAGTTATCTTAATCTTGAATAATTTCAGGCCTTGAGGGAAGAACAGAAACAGTAGAACATACCTTTCACTTTTCTTGGAATGAACAAATTTAGGAAGCATAATTGTGTTCTATTTGACTGGAATACCATCATTTGTAAAAACTAAGTTTTCTCACAAAGTGCTGTTTGGCGATTTATAGCTTCAATCATTATATGGGATGACACACAAGAGTTAATTTTCTGAATGTTTGCTTTCAGTGGAGATCCTTGCCTGCCTGGAATATATATCTCAGGAAATTGTACCTGTGATTCCCCAGAATTATCCATTCATTAATTTTAATGCATCAGTAAAATTGACTCCACCTGCTTACATTGATGGGCTTAGATAGCAAGGTGAGCTATGGGATGCAAGTAATGTAGTTCATCACCATTAAAGATGACTTTTCAAGCTCACATTGCTGACAGGAAAGCCTTGCCCACTGGTAACATGCACCAGGAAATTGCAGTATTATTTCAAATTTGATAAAAGCAGAAAAACGAAACTGAAATAGGAAACAGCAATGTTTAAATAGTGGAAATAACCAGTGTGAGAAAAGTGAGACTCTTTTCTCACTGAAAAGAGTCAGTGGCTCTTTAACTGTCAAAATGTTGAGTTCATTTTTAATTCTGATGAAGGCTCACAACTAAAATGTTAACCCATCATTCTCATTCAGATGCTGATTTACTGCTGAGTTTTTAGTTCATCATCAGAACCCTGTGCCGAGTGTTGCTTTGAAGTGCATTATGGTTCTGTGTGATTTTTTTTTCTTCTTTTGGTTTGCTATTTAACATTTTGTTGGCAGGATGTTTATTTTGTTCCCAGGTGTGGGTGTTATTATTAAGACCATTTTTACAGCCCATTATAAACTATCCTGACAATCTGGTGATGGGCCTTATTCTTGAACTGCTGCAGTCCCTATTTTGATGGGCTTCCTAAATGATGTTGGTTACTAATTCCTAGCAGTTTCACCCAGTGGTGAAGAAGCATGTCCAAGTCAGGATAGTGTGTGACTTGGAGGGGAACACTGCTCTTGTTCTGAAAATACTGTGTCCTCCATTTTGCCTTCTGATGGCAGACAGGGTCTCTCACTTACATCTATTATGCATATTTAAGCTAGAATGGTTATGAGGATTCATTTTACTGGATGATTCTGGGGTTTGGGAAAGATGGAATGTCATACATTGTCTGAACTAATGGTAATACTTGTCATGACTTCTGATTCCTAGCCATCATGATTTTCAAGGAAAGTTTTTTTTTATTCATTTATGGGATGTGAGCATCGCTGGCTAGGCCAGTATTTATTGCCCATCCCTAACTTCCCTTAAGAAGGTGGTGGTGAGCTGCTTTCTTGACCTGCTGCAGTCCCTGTGGTGTAGGTACACCCACAGTGCTGTTAGGGAGGGAATTCCAGGAGTTTGAGCAAAAGTGTTTTTGAAAATGTAACCAGTGGAAGTTCTCAAGTTTAGCATACTTAAGTTTCAACCAATTTACCTCCTCCAGGATAATCGGGACACAAGCACCGTGAAATGTGCCCTTATGCTAAAATCATAAATAAACTTCTTGATGCCACACATTTTAAGGTACCTCATTTGTGCTAGCCAGACCATGGCTGGGATTTTCCTGTCCCGTTGTGGTGGGACCCACCACAGGAGATTCGGCAGGCCAGCCAAAAGCCCAATAACTTTCGGTGAGACTGGACCATCCAGCAGTGGGCAGGGCTGGAAAATCTTACCCTACGTTGTTTGAATGTGCTTGGAGCACTGCTGAAGTCATGTGCATACAATGTTCTGTTGATCATCATTTGCAGCAACTTCATCATTTAGGGATGAGATGAGGAGAATTACTTCACTCAAAGGATTGTGAATCTTTGGAATTCTCTACCCCAGAGGATTATGGATACATGTAAGGCTGGAATAGACAGATTTTTAGTCTCACAGGGAATTAAGGGACATGGAGAGTGGGTGGGAAAGTGGAGTTGAAGCCCAAGATCAGCCATGATCATGTTGAATGGCGGAGCAGGCTCATCGGACCATATGCTGAACACCTGCTCCTATTTCTTGTGTTCTTGTGCTGAAAGTGTGTGCATGCAGATAGCATTAGTTTTGCCATTGACATGACCACACAAATACTGCCAGCACAGTGTCAAAGATCATACATATATAAGGGTGTCTTGGACAAAATATTCAATGTGCCCAGACTCTGCTGAACATTGTGCTAATAATGTCTTGAGGATAGGAGTGGAGAAAATTGCCAGAGAAAAATCAATTTAAAAACATACCATTCACTGATCCAAAAAGCCAATGAAGTTCTGATTCTAATTAACTCATGAGACAATATGCTGAGCTCAGGCTTGTTAAACATCTTTACTCATATTGCTACACTTTATCCCAACCATAATAATACTTGCATTAGCTATTCTTCCTTGGTGTTAGTAAAAAAGACACAAAAGCTAATATATATTCTTCAACACAGATTAAGATATTTTTTCTCGGTAGATAAGAAGAAACAAAGGTGTCTTGCAATACTGACCAACCTCACTATTGAATCCTAGCTTGTTAAATCTGGACATTTTTTTAAAAGCATGAGTCACTGTTTATGTTCTGTCAATATTACGTCTATGTACCTTCTGATAATTTTGAAATAAAACTATATGCAAACTGTTATGGTCCGTTGCACAAGCGGCATTCTCGTTATCCTTTTATTTGACGTCCTTTTGAAAAGGGAAATCAATTTTAAATTCAGAGATAAAGCTGGATAAAAGGTCTTGTAGTTACTTCTGTGATTGACTATTACACAGAATCATAATTCTACAGAATTAAATGTACACTAAATAAATAACTTGTATTTGTATAGCACTTGCATGCCCTTAGAATTTCCCAAAGTATTTCACAGCCAAAAAGCTACTTATGAAGTGCAGTCACTGTTTTAATATAGAGAAATGTGCAGCCTATTAGTTCACTGCAAGATCTCAGTAAACAACATTGAGATAATTAAACAGATAATTTATTTTAGTGATGCTTTTGAGGAATAAATATTGGCTATGTCACCAGGAGAACTCCTCTCCTCTGCTTTGAAATGTTTATCTGAGATGGTTGACGAGGCAATTGTGAAAGACTACTTTTGACAGTGCAGCACTGCCTCGGTACTATACCAAGAACCCAACCTGGATTATGTGCTTACATCTCTGGAAGGGGGCTTGAGCCCACAATCTTCTGCCTCAGAGAGGAGAGACCACTGAACCATTATACTAAATTGCAGCTTTTAAAAAAATAATTCTCAAAGTGTAGCTATCACTATCAAGCTTCATTTTTATTGCCCATCAATAATTGCCCTTGAAAAGCTGGTGGTAGGTCTTCAACATCTGCAATTTGTCCGATGCAGGTACATCCATTCTGGAGTGAGGTAGGGAGTGCTCAGATTTTGACCCAGTGATGATGGAGTAATTGCTCTATATTGTCCCTGTCAGGATCATGTGTGACATGGAGGAAAACGTGGAAGTTTTTTAGTGCCTCCTGCCCTTGCCCTCTGGATGGTGGAACTTGTGGGTTTGGATGGTGCTGCTAATGAATTCTTGCTGGGCAGGATTTTGAGTTCAGCGTGTGGGTGCTGGCAGCAGGCCCGGGAGTGGCCGGGAAACAGGCCGCTGCCCGTGATCAGCCCATGACCATGATTTCGGCCAGCCAGTGTGAAAGACGCACTGAAATTCTCAGCACTACCAGGGTGGGGTGAGAGGTGGGTGAGAACTGAAGTCAGTGCGGGGGTGGGGGACCGCTCACAGAAAGCTCTCTGAAGGCAGACAACTGCGTTAGGGAGCTGAAGATCTCAAAAACCTTAAATAAAGATTTAAAGATTTTCAAATGCCGAAAAAAATGCCCACACATCAGAATCAGTCATCTGAACATATGACTGATGTAAATTCTATCCAAACATTTTTATCTTGTTTTAAATTAATATTGAAAACCTCATGCCACCCTTGGATGAAGTTTCCTCAAAAAAGCAAAGTCCGCCTTTCCAATTCGCCCACCCACCAACCGTAACGTTGGACGGCCAATGAAAAGTCACCGTTCATTACTACGTTAATAGCCTTAATAGGCCGATCGAATTACCGCGCAAGTCAACTCGCCCAACGTCATCACGCGCTATTTCACACTCGAGCGGGTTGCATGCCAAGTGAAAAATTCTGCCCACTCAGTTGCTGTAGCCACATTATGGCAGTGACAGAGTGGATGAATATTTAGGCCAATGGATGAAGTACCAATGAAGCAGATTATTTTGTCCTGGATGGCGTTAAGCTTCTTTAGCCTCATTGCAACTGCACCAAATCAGCCAATTACACTACTGAACTTGTGCATTGTAGGTGGTGGAATGAATTTTTGGACCCACGAGGAGAATCATTCACCACAGAACAACCAGCCTCTGATGTGCTGTAGTAGCATTTTTTGCAGCCGGTCTAGTTTTGTATCTGGCCAATAATGTGCCCTAGAATGTTGATAGCGCTGGCTTCAGCCATGGTAAAGCCGTTGAATATCAACAGGAAATTGTTAGGCTCTCTCTTATTGGAAATAATCAGTGCCTAGTACACTGTGTGGCACAAACATTGCTTGTCATTTATCAGCCTAGGCTTGAATGCCACACAGGTCTTGCTCCATTTGAGTTCCTTCATTATGTGAGGAATTGCAATTGGAGGTGAACACTATGCAACCATCAACAAACAGCTCCACTTCTAAACTTACGATGGAGAAAATGCCCCTTGATGGAGCAGTTAAAGATAATTTGGTTTAGGACACTGCCTTGTTCTAGAGTAACACCTGGGCCTGAACATGATTGGCGTCCAGCAACAAACATCTTCTTTTGTTTGACGTAAGCTCCAGCTACTGGAGAATTTTTCACCTAATTCCCATTGATTTCAGTTTCATCCTTGGTACCACACTTGGTCAAGCGCTGCCTTGATGTCAAAATCAGTCACCTCTGGAATTCAGCTCTTGAAAAAAGCCCGGAGCTGAGAACTCCTGGCGGAAGACAAACTCAGCATCAATGGACATGTTGGTGAATATGTGCTGATGACTTGTGGGTTTGGATGGTGCTGCTAATGAATTCTTGCTGGGCAGGATTTTGAGTTCAGCATGCGGGTGCGGGCAGCAGGCCCGGGAGTGGCCGGGAAACAGGCCGCTGCCTGTGATCAGCCCATGATCATGATTTCGGCCAGCCAATGTGAAAGACGCACTGAAATTCTCAGCACTACCAGGGTGGGGTGAGAGTTGATGACTCCTTTCATCACTTTTCTGATGACTGGAATAGGCTGATTGGATGGTAATTGGCTGAATGAAATTTGACGCTTTTTGTGGACAGGACATATATGGGCACTTTCTCCCATTGTCAGATAGATCCCAATATTATCACAGTACTGGAACAGTTTGGCTAAGGATGTGGCAAATTTTGGAGCACAGGTCTTCAGCTATTTGGACAAAATTAAAAATTGCTATCTGAAGATGTTGTGTGCTACATGAGAAAACTCCAAGCAATTTAAGTGAATTCTCTGTACCAGAAAATTGAATATCTGTGAACTTTATCTTTCTGAGGTTTTTGCATATGCTTTATTATTTTATTTATTGAATCTGTACATTTCTATTGACTTATTTGTCAATGGATATGGTTTCTTGGCTCTGTGAGCTGAGGAAAAGGAAACATCAGTTAGTTTAGATTACACGTATCATTAACTATGCAAGGAGAGATAGGCCTTGGATTGAAAAAGAAAACCTCCACCAAAATCTGAGCTGACCTCTTTTTCAGTTTAGAACAGTCATATCTGAATTCACCTTTAGAATCATAGAATGGTCACAGCACAGAGGGAGGCCATTCCGACCTCTGTTTCCAGAGGCTGGCTTTCTGCAAGAGCAACTCAGCTAGTCCCATTCACCTGTCCTTTACCTGTAGCCCTTCAAGTATTTTTCCCTTCAGATAGTCATCCAATTTGCTTTTGAAAGCCATGATTGAATCTACTATGTCAGTGTCTTATCATCCAATTGGGTAGTTGTGGACAAGCCACCTTTCTGGTGATATGGTGGATGACAGGAACAAGAGAGGTGCAGGACTATGTATTTAAGCTTTCCTGGTGTGTTGAAATGATGGGGATTCCCATAATTTTAAGATGTGTGTTTTTTCTGTGCACATTAATGATGTAGTGAGATTGTTATACCAAGATACTAAATGAGTCATTTCCTTTTCATTATAAAATGAAAGCAGCCTTTGGAAAATCATTGTCACAAGTAAGAGTTTTCACCAAAAACATTTACACACACAGCCTTCTGGCTAGATCAGACTTCAGTATTTAATTTATATTTATTATCCTAAACAATTTTTGAGGGTTGTTATTACTTGAGGGCTGTTTCAGATTAGTGGGTAATGTTGATACGGCTTGATCAGATCATTCTGAGTGGATGCCTAAAGGTCTAGCGGAGTAACTAAGTGATGACTATGACTGTCATCCACTTCTTCCAGCTGTGAGGAAGCATTTGCCTTTTGTTCAGAGCCTTCCCATGGCAGCAAAGCTCAAAGCCAGATCTCAACAAGGAGTGCGGGATTCAAGCCTGCATCTCACCAGTCTGTAGCAGTGATATTGTGGTGTGCTGAGCCACTTATTAATTAAAATTCAATACAATACTTGCTCTTTACAGATGTAGCTGTGGGTCTGGAATGCTGTGATGTTCACCAGTTCTGTGCACCTTCTGACTGTGGGCAACACAGTGGAGCTTTGGGGCATAAAGTAAGGTTGAACATAGGTTTCAGTGTATACATATTTAACTTAAAGATCATGTTGTGAGGTCTTGGTTGAACAGAACGAGAAACCTGAAACTCCTGAGTTTCTTGTGGTTCATTCAAAATAAGCCAGGAATAATATGCTTGGATTTTCAAGAAGTTTTGGTAAAGTTCCGCAAGTAAGGATTCAAAACTATTTTTTTTAAAACATTTAAATGTATGAAATCAATAACTAATTAACCAGCTGGACAGACAGCTGGGTTGGAAATACAAACCATAAAGAAATATCTAATGAAGAAAGCTCCCCCCTTTTCAGACAGGTGGAGAATTAGTAATGGAGTTTAAGAGGGATCCATTCTGAGTACCAAGTTTTCAATAAGATGGAAGAAGCTTTTAAGATTACGTCCACAGGATGATTGTAAATTTGATTGGCAACAGATTTTTAAAAAATGAACCAATCAAAATGATGAGCTTTAGAATAATAAATGGATATTGTCCAGGACACAATAGTCTGCTTGATAGGCACCTCATGCACCACCTCAAACATTCATTCCCTCCACCACCGGCGCACAGTGGCAGCAGTATGTATAAAATGCACAGCAGCCTTCATCAACAGCATGTTTCAAACCCATGGCCATCTAAAAGGATAAGGGTAATAGGCAGGTGTGAACACCACCTCCTGCAACTTTCCCTCCCAGCCATACAGACAGGCTTGGAATTACATTGCCAATCTTTCACTGTTACTGCATCAAAATCCTGGAATTCCCTTCCTAACAATACTGGGCATATTTACACCTGATAGACTGCAGTGGTTCAAGAAGATGGTTCAGCACCACCTTTTCAAGGGCAATTAGGAATGGGCAACAAATGCTGGCTTAGCCAATGATGCTCACGTTCCATGAAAGATTAAAAAATCAATATTGATGTAAATGTACAGTTATACATGCTGGACCCAGAAGCATATATAAACATTGAAATGTCTAATTTTCACAGGTCAGTGCAAAATGTGGAATCAGACAAACTTCTTTAAAAAGATGAAGCTACGAACGTTTCGGAAGGCACAATGAAATGGTTCTATTTTAGTGGGCTATTGGAATTAGGCGGGCAAGTCCAACTATTCATACAGTTGCTTCCCTTTAAAGGGGTGCCACCACAATGAAAGGGTACTATTTTAATTAGATCAGTGGTATTCATGAGATTGGTCCTGATCCAAAAGCACTGGGATTCAGAAAATTTTCAAAAAGGGGTCACATCATTAAAATTTCAGTTTGGGATAGACCACGCAGACAAATTTTAATGAGACAAAGGTGATAAACATCACAAAAACAGTAAAATCAGACAACACGTTAACAACAGCAACAAATGGCCTTAGAAAGAAGCAACATAAAACTGTCCAACTTTCGATATGCCAGTTTAATTTTCGGGCTAAGTAAATCCAATCCCTCAAAGAGATGATTCTGCTGGCCCTTTTTTAGATGGATTAGTAGGAATTATGATAAATCTTCTGCCTGTCAGTATGAAACATTGGCAAGCGGGCAGTGGTTTCAGACAGGTGGTTAACATCACCTGCCTGTCTCTTTATGGGGTATGTGGAACATTCCTTGTTCCAGTCCTACTCTGGCCCCCTCACACAACTCTTTCTCTGCTACATTGATGACTGCTTCGGTGCTGCTTCATGCTCTCGTCTGGACCTGGAAAAATTTATTAATTTTGCTTCCAATTTCCACCCCGCCATCATTTTCACATGGTCCATCTCTGACACTTCCCTTCCCTTCCTTAACCTCTCTGTCTCAATTTCTGGTGATAAACTGTCCACCAATATCCATTACAAGCCTACCAACTCCCACAGCTACCTCGGCTACAGCTCCTCACACCCCGCTTCCTGTAAGGACTCCATCTCATTCTCTCAGTTCCTTCGCCTCCGTCACATCTGTTCTGATGATGCCACTTTCAAAAACAGTTCCTCTGACATGTCTTCCTTCTTCCTTAACTGAGGTTTTCCACCCACAGTAGTTGACAGGGCCCTCAACTGTGTCCAACCCATCTCCCGCGCATCTGCTCTCATACCTTCCTCTCCCTCCCAGAAACATGATCGGGTCCCCATTGTCCCCACTTATCACCCCACCAGCCTCCGCATTCAAAGGATCATCCTCCGCCATTTCCGCCAACTCCAGCATGATGCCACCAGCAAACATATCTTCCCTTCACCCCCCCCGGCGGCATTCCACAGGGATCGTTCCCTCCGGGACACCCTGGTCCACTCCTCCATCACCCCCTACACCTCAACCTCCTCTCACGGCACCTTCCCATGCAACCGCAGAAGGTGCAACACCTGCCCTTTTACTTCCACTCTCCTCACCGTCCAAGGGCCCAAACACTCCTTTCAAGTGAAACAGCATTTCACTTGCACTTCCCTCAATTTAGTCTACTGCATTCTTTGCTCCCAATGAGGTTTCCTCTACACTGGAGAGACTAAACGCATACTGGGTGACCGCTTTGCAGAACACCTTCGGTCTGTCCGCAAGCATTACCCAGACCTCCCTGTCCCTTGCCATTTCAGCACTTGATCCTGCTCTCATGCCCACATGTCCATCCTTGGCCTGCTGCATTATTCCAGTGAAGCTCAACGCAAACTGGAGGGACAGGACCTCATCTTCCGACTAGGCACTTTACAGACTTCTGGAATGAATATTGAGTTCAACAATTTTAGATCATGAACTCTCTCCTCCATCCCCATCCTCTTTCAGATCCCCGCCCCTTTTTTTCCAATAATTAATATAGATTTTTCTTTTCCCACCTATTTCCATTATTTTTAAATGCATTTCCATCCATTCTTTTATCTCTACCTTTTAGGCTTTTTTGATTCCTTCACCCCACCCCACCAGGGCTATCTGTACCTTGCTTGTCCTGCTTTCTACCCTTAATTGGCACATTCCTTAGCCAATATCACCACCTTCAACACCTCTTTGTCCTTTTGTCTATGACATCTTTTGGCTACCTCCACCTATCACTGGCCCTCTATCCAGCTCTACTTGTCCCACCCACCACCCCCCCCCCCCCCCCCCCGCCTTAAACCAGCTTATATTTAATCTCTTTTCTATTTTTACTTAGTTCTGTTGAAGAGTCATACGGACTCGAAATGTTAACTGTGTTCCTCTCCGCAGATGCTGCCAGACCTGCTGAGTTTTTCCAGGTATTTTTATTTTTGTTTAGGTGATTAACATCTGCTGATTACATGCTTCAGTCATGTTATAACAACTTATTTCTTGAGCCTTGATGAGTTTGCACACATTTTATATGCTCCTAGCCCAGTAATTGCTGGTTGGTTTCGTTGTTAGACACATTGGGTATGCAGCAGAGCTCAGCACCTAATATAATGAGGAATTAGTAGCAACTGTGTATTGGGTGCCTTTCATCTTATTGTTGTTTCCTGAAAGTCAGTAGAGAGAGTGTTAGAGGGGTGACAGTCTATCACTGTAGAATCAGGAAAGTATATTTTTAACAATTAGATAAGTGCATCTCTTGCAACGTTGCTTGAAGGGGTGAGATTGAGGATAAGTTGTGAATAAAGCGGGGCAGGGTGTGCAGTAAGTGGGGATGGGTGTAGGCTTAATCCTGAAGTTGAGGCTCTTGGCATTATTAAACATGTGGCTAAATTGCAGGCTAAATAGAGATTAAGACTGAAGCTAACCTGTGGGTCTGGTGGCACCAGCTGTGCAAACAGAGGTTTAGGATGAGGCCCAGCTGTAGTTTGGTAAGGGAGAGGAGGAGAATCTGGAACGCATGAGGGGAATTGATGGACTATGACTTGGGGTATGTAGTTTTCAGTCTCTGTTGTATTTTTAATTTAACCACAATTTGTTGCTGTTTCAATTAAATAGGATAGACTGCAATAAAATGGTGGATATGTTAAATTTAATCAGCATTTTAGATAGCTATGGCATACCAGTTATAAACAAAAGCATATGATTGTGACAAGTATTGAGCACTGATCCAGTTTAGGCAGGACAGATGGCATGTGCCATCTTTCTCTTCCGTTCTTGGTGCCTTGTTTCTTCACAAAGTTTTCCTTGAGCCACCTAAGAGTGTTAGACTGAAGTCAGCATGGATTCACCCTTGAGAGACCTTCTCTCCACCACTGACTACATTGTTTTTTTCAAAAACTTCTCCGTTATATCCTTTTTCAGGGATGGCCATGAAAGAACTTCACAGTTCTATAAAGATTCTGCTTTAATACAAAGTACCCAATGTTATGTTGAATTCTTTGTTTAAACCATGGAGATGAGCCCATCCTTATGTTATCTAGCACCTTGCAAGGGCCTCTATAGCTATTGCGCAGAATTCCTGTCCTTGATGAATTACAGCCTCTTCCTTTGTCTCTTACTGCCCCAGTCCCCTATGATCAGTTTCAAAACTCTTGAAATATACCATCATTGGCCTTCAAATCTACTTTCAGCAATCCCATTGTTTGTTTTTGCCCTATCCGTTATTTACACTTAGAGCTGTCCATAAGGCTTGCCATCCAACCTAAGTGTTCTCATTCCTTATCAGATTGTCAAACCGTGGGATAATTCAATCATTGCACTGGTTTTGTGCCCTGAGAAATGAAACTTAATTGATTATTTTAATATCATGTAACTGGTAATTTGGTTGTTGGTTATAGAATGCCACTAGTAATTCTGAAGAATCAGAAAGTAGAAAATAGCCAATTGGAATGCAGAAGAACGCATGCTATAGATTTATAATAAATTGAGGAAAAAAGACATCACACAAACATAGACACAAAACATTTTATTTTAAAGATGTGGGGTGATGCTTGAGTTAAATTAAATTGTTAGAATTTTAAAGAAGCAATCTGTTTGTCTAGTTGCTGCATGAATTTTATTGTTTTTAATGTTTCACTTTGGAACCTTTGTAATGGAAGGTGTATTGTTGGTTAATGAGTGGTAATTAGTCAGTCAAGGTGTTTAACATTTCCAGCAGTTTATTCCAGCCTGCTGTGGGAGCTCAGGAATGGAGAGTTAAAAACACATCTGGGTGCTGTTTGCATTGATGCTGAACTGTTCACGACACACTCCATTTTGACTGGTGCTTTTTATGGCTCTGGGACAGCTGCCTTGACCCCCCAGACAAGCAGGAGTCTAAGAGACAAAATGTGTAAGCAGGTTTAACCCTGTGTTGGCTGAGGCAATGTTCCTTGTAAACTGCGCATCCAGTTGCAAAGCAACCAGGAAAAAAACACATATGCGCCTCACAGATTGTCCCCTTTGAGATACTGTGCATGTGTGGCCACACAAAACAAAATAAAGGTGGTGCAAGTTCGGGCTGCTCGTAATGAAAATAATTTAGAGAGGACATTGGCTAAGGCCTGCATTAAGAGACATAGGTAAGCTCTTTTCTTGGAAATTTTTTAAAAAGTTTAAAGGAGATGTTGTAGCTTCCCTGACCTGGGCTTTACCCCCTCTCCTAACTATGATCATTCCTGGTACCCCTTCAAGAATTGTATCCTCAGGTTCCCAGGAGTGGCCACAGCTGTGCAATTTCTCCCATAGGCCTCTACACCATTCCTGCTGACTTTGGGCAGGCTGTCAATGAAAGAACAGTAAAATGAGGCCTGAGAGTTAAAATTACCCAGGTTTCACACTACAAGGGTCTGAATGTATCATTGTCCATATCATGGTCCCACATCCTCAATACCTAAGTGTGCTATCCTGATATCAGGGTTTATCCTTTAACAGAATGTCTGCTTAGAAGATGAGGTGCTGTTTCTCCAGTTTGCGTTGAGCTTCACTGGAACAATACAGCAAGCCAAGGACAGACATGTGGGCAAGAGAGCAGGGTGGAGTGTTGAAATGGCAAGCAACAGGGAGGTCTGGGTCATTCTTGCGGACAGACCGAAGGAGTTCTGCAAAGCGGTCACCCAGTCTACGTTTAGTCTCTCCAATGTAGAGGAAACTGCATTGGGAGTAACGAATGCAGTAGACTAAGTTGGGGGAAGTGCAAGTGAAATGCTGCTTCACTTGAAAGGAATGTTTGGGCCCTTGGACGGTGAGGAGAGAGGAAGTGAAGAGGCAGGTGTTGCATCTTCTGCGTTTGCATGGGGAGGTGCTGTGGGAGGAGGAGTAGGGGGTGATGGAGGAGTGGACCAGGGTGTCACGGAGGGAATGATCCCTACGGAATGCCGCCGGGGAGGGGCGGGGGGGTTTGTGAAGGGAAGATGTGTTTGGTAGTGGCATCATTCTGGAGTTGGCGGAAATGGCGGAGGATGATCCTTTGAATGCGGAGGCTGGTGGGGTGATAAGTGAGGACAAGGGGGACCCTATCATGTTTCTGGGAGGGAGGAGCAGGCGTGAGGGCGGATGCGCGGGAGATGGGCCGGACACGGTTGAGGGCCCTGTCAACTACTGTGGGTGGAAAACCTCGGTTAAGGAAGAAGGAGGACATGTCAGAGGAACTGTTTTTGAAAGTAGCATCATCAGAACAGATGCGACGGAAGCGAAGGAACTGAGAGAATGGGATGGAGTCCTTACAGGAAACAGGGTGCTGGGAGCTGTAGTCAAGGTAGCTGTGGGAGTCGGTAGGCTTGTAATGGATATTGGTGGACAGTCTATCACCAGAAATTGAGACAGAGAGGTCAAGGAAGGGAAGGGAAGTGTTAGAGATGGACCATGTGAAAATGATGGAGAGGTGGAGATTGGAAGCAAAATTAATAAAGTTTTCCAGGTCCCGACCAGAGCATGAAGCAGCACCGAAGTAATCATCGATGTACCGGAGAAAGAGTTGTGGGAGGGGGCCGGAGTAGGACTGGAACAAGGAATGTTCCACGTACCCCATAAAGAGATAGGCATAGCTGGGGCCCATGTGGGTACCCATAGCCACACCTTTTATTTGAAGGAAGTGAGAGGAGTTTAAGGAGAAATTGTTCAGCGTGAGAACATGTTCAGCCAGAGGGAGGAGAGTAGTGGTGGATGGGGATTGTTTGGGCCTCTGTTTGAGGAAGAAGCGGAGAGCCCTCAGACCATCCTGGTGGGGGATGGAGGTGTAGAGGGATTGAATGTCCATGGTGAAGAGGAAGCGGTTGGGGCCAGGGAACTGGAAATTCTTGATGTGACGTAAGGTGTCAGAGGAATCACAGATGTAGGTGGGAAGGGACTGGACAAGGGGAGAGAGAAGGGAGTCAAGATAGCGAGAAATGAGTTCCGTGGGTAAGATTTTCAGTTTGCTGTGGGGTTGGGATTAGAGGCCTTGCCAGCCGTCATGTTGGATCAGTGCTCAATCTCAACCTTAAGCAATTTTAAAGAGGCTGGGTCGAGGGCAGAATGGTTGTCACCCTCAAGTAGCTAGTAGCCAGTTGAGGAGGTGGGGGGAGCCCTTTCCTGCACCAACTGGGATAGTTAATTGGCATGTGCGCTTTGCAGACATGCTGAAAAGTGGCCTGTGCAGCAAGGAGGCCTCATGGTGGTAAAGTGGGGGGCTGTGATCAATTAATTCTGTGAGGGATCCTCACACCCACTACCACCATGGCTGCCGGGCCACAGTTGGTGGCCACTGGCTGTCCTGTGGAGGGGTTTGCCCTTCCACGATTACAGCCTGGCAACTGTGGCCATTTTAAACCTTAAAAAAATCCAACTGTTACTTCAAAAGACGCCTCCATGTTGAGGCACCCTCTCCCTGTCCATTACATATCGGTAGCTCCAACCTCGGCTGGCAGGCTGCCAATGTGTAAGTGCTGGAGGGTCTCCTATTGGCCTTCCAGCCTTGGGAACCCACCCGCTGTTCTTAACTGGGCAGTGAGCTTGGTCACGCATCATTAATTGGCCTTTTAAAATTGAGGCGTGTCATGAACAAACTGTGTTGGGTTGTGACCCGGAACTGGTCTGACACTGGGCTCCTGACCCTGGAATAGAAATCCCACCCATTGTATTTCCCCTTTCGAATTCTTTAATCATTTCAAATATCTTGATTAGATCACCACACAACTTTCTAAACTCAGGGAAATACAAACCAGGTTTATGCAGCCCATCCTCACAATTTAACCTGTTAAGTCTGAATATCATTCTGTTGAATCGTGCCAACCTTCTGATGCCCAAAATTGAGCTCTGGCTGGGACTGATCCAGGACCTGTACAACTGAAGCTTCAGTTCGTCACTTCTGTATTCAAGTCTCCTTGAGATAAAGATCAACATTCCATTGACCTTGTTGATTTCTTTTTGTATCAATGCATTAGCTTTTGGTGATTTATGTATATGGACATCAAAAGCCTTTAACTCCTTCACAGCTTAGTCTCTCACCATTCACCCAAAGTGAATGACCTCACACTTCCTTATATTGAACTCTGTCTACCATAGTTTCACTACTCATTTAATCTATATCCCTTTGTAACTTCCTTCTCCCATCTACAGTTTACTGTGCTTTTTACTTTAGTGTCAGCTGAAAACTTGGACATCCAACCCTAAATCTCTTCATTCAAGTCATTAACATATATGGTAAAAAGCTGTGGTATCAGTATAGATCCCGGGGAAACACCATTCTGCGAATTGGAGAACAGTTTATACCTATTCTTCATTTTCCAGCTAATCACTGATCCAGGTTGCTTCCAATGTTGTCCTGAATATATTTAAACTAAAAATTTAACAATTGTGTTACAGCTCCCAAAATAATTCTCTTGCATCATATCACTGGCTGCAAGGGGAAATGAAACTTTGCAATCTGTTTCTTTCTGAAACCTGGGCCTGCATTTTACACTTGGCGTGGTAGCGCGATTGGCAGGACTGGAAGCGGATGTGAAATCTGCTCCCGCCCTCTGTTGGCTCCCGACAGCGATTTCACATTTGCTGGCCAATTCACTGCTAGCCATTGTGAAATGTGCTCAGCAGTGGGGTGGGGATGGGGGGTCTTGGGGGGAAGATGGTGGTAGGGCAGTGGGGGAAGGGTGAGCGCTGAGACAAGTGAGGGTGCGGGCAGGCAGTATTACACAAGCTGCCTGAAGGCTGACAACTGCTGTGAAGATGCCTCAGGGAGCTTTGGACCGATATCAGTGCACAAAAAATGCCCCAAATTATCTATAATGACACAACAAACAACTGACGGCAAGTCATGAATCATCAAACCTCAAACATATTTGGGCCTTTTATCATGCCCTGAAACGAGAATGGTGAAAAACATGAATGCTATTTGGGCGAATTGCCCATGCGCCAGGCTAAAAGTACGCAGACCACATTAAACTCGGGACAATTGCATGTTTAATGGACTTAATTGCCCTTTTAATTGTTGGTGAGCAAGCTCATCGGAAGCGCGTCCAATGTCTTCTCGCGTGATTTCACGCGAGTTTGGGTCGGGCGCATGCCCGCTCATGCTCCGTAAAATTTTGGCCCTGGAGTACCACTGTATATGCACCCATGTATAGGAACTGCAAACTCACACTGACACTCTGAATTTCAGAAGTAACCAGTTAGGTATAAGCAGTGTAACAATCGATGTCAGTAAATTCACATTCTTTGTGTCCCACTTTTGCTTAGAATGGCAAAGGAGTCTCCCAGAAGAAAAATCAGTTGAAACCGGTTGAAAACTGCAACTGTGACTAATGGGCCTCTAACCAGATTAACCGGTATGCACTGGGAGCAACCGGAACAACTGGGAAATCCAACTGGAAATCAGTTGGTACCCATTTTGTCAGTCAACAGTGTCCAGTTGTAATTTACTGGGAACAGTTGAAGTAAATGGGACCGGACTGGCTGAAGTCTATAGTCCACTGCATTTTGTGTGTCACATATGTCTGATGTCAGACCAGTGTTCCCATTCTTGTATGTTATCAGATTACACAGAGTTTGTACACCCTTATCAAATTTTGCCAGGTAGCTCTGTGTTATCAGATTACAGAGACTCTTTACCTAGTCTCCACCCAAGGTGACCAATCGTCCTGTCTTTTATGCGATTGTCCCAGAATTTGCATTGCTATTCCGTGACTCACATAGCAGGCCCTCTAGCTCGATTAGATGTACCCTGGCCTCCAAATTCACCATGGGGGAGGGCATTAAATTCCATCAAAATTGTGCATTTGTATTGTATGACATACAAGAGTATTTCATACTCTAAATTCTTTGAATGTCATGAGGTGATGGTTGGAATTGCTTATGCACTATTTAGTCATAAAAATCTGTCAGCAAATTACTGATCTTGAAGATAGTTGAATAACCAGCAGACTCTCTTACAATTGACAATTATTCACATGCTTTTCTGGATTTACACAGATACCAGACATTTTCTGACAGATCTTTTGACTATGTGAAACTAGCTGCCAGAGCATTGCTTTTATGTCTTGTGTAAGCGAGTCCATTGGCCAACCAAACTCTAACTGCACGCCTTCCTATGTTCTCATCAATTGCTGCTTGCAATCAATAACGGGGAGAGACTGATGTAAGAAAAAACAGTGATGATTTATTGAGACATAGGGCAGAACACCAGATCATACATACTCATTCATAAGCTTCCACAACTAGACTTACAGCTCCCAGTTGTCCGCGCTGCATAGTGATTTGTCAGTGCTGTCACATGATCAGTACACTTGCATTCTCTTAAAGGGACAGGGTCCCTCACTTTACCACGCCCCTCCCCCTTTACTTAAAAGTACAGCTAACAAGCTTAAGTCACATTAACTATTTACACAATAATTATTTACAGGTCAAGTCTCTCAAGAGGCTTTCTTTGACGGGTCATAGCCCAACAAGCTCGGCTGGTGTTTTCGAGACCTCTTTTTCAGGGGCAGTTGTCCACTATGTCCTTCAGTGGGTGATTTCACTATCTTCCGGGTACAGTCACGTTCACTCCTGCTGCCCCTCCCCTCTAAGATGAAGCAGATAAAGGGCAACAAGCACAAAGCAATGCAGTGATGAGCTACATGATGTGTGAGGAGAAAGAGGAAAGGGAAAAAAATATATTTTTGTTTTTCTTTCTGAGGATTATCAATAATTTCTCTTTTTCTTCCTGCGTGTCCTTTTCTTGGGAGCACTGACCCATAAGTCTGTCTTCTCTTTAATTTCGCTGTTGGCTGGACTGGTCTCAGGCATAAGCTGAACATGAATAAGCTCAGTCGTTGGGTTTTCTGACAGCATTTCTGAGAAATCAGGGCCTTCTAGCCTTAAAACTTCAGGGCTTTTACGCCACTGCTGCTTCAGCTCTTCCAATTCTTTCCTATTCTCATTAATAGTTTCCTGGAGAATCACATATCATTGCCCCCTCTCAGCTAATTCGTTCCTTAACTCAGCCAGAGCCAGGCTTAACTCTTCCTTCTCTTCTTCTTACTTTCTCGTGGCAGAGATTGGGAGTTGATTGAATTTTGTAGCGCACGAAAGTCCTTTAATAGATTTTCCATTTCCTTTCGAAGGACGTTGACTTCAGCTTGAACTCTGTCCTGGTGTGACACTTCCACGGGCTTCTCCCGTTGGGTCCTTGCATACTCATTTTTTCTTGCAGCAACACCTCTGGTTTCGAATTGGAATCTTAGCAGGCCCTCAAGATTTATCTCTCCCATCCAGTTCCTTCCGAGGAGACTCGGTCCCCTGCCTGACGTTACAAATAGGGATAATTTTGCAGACTGTTCCTCATACTGCACCTTGGCTTGACATACCCCTTTCACATTTATTTCTTTGCCCGTGTATGTCCTCAGCTTTGTGTCTGAAACTTCTAACTTCAAAGGATGGGTTCCTTTACTCAGATATCTAAATGTATGCTCTCCAATGACAAGTCGATGATCCCATATCGACTTCCATCTTAATGGGTTGTTCGTTAACTGTAATGACTACTTGGATTGGCTTGGTTCTACCTGCCTTGAGGTTATATAATGAATGGGTGTCTGATTCTATTCTGGCTCTTCCATGAGGCATATTTCACAATTTTTCCTTCTGCCTTTATAGTGTTGCTTTAGCCTTTCTCTGCAGCGCTGCCTCATGTGGCCATAGCGGTGGCAGAAAAAGCAATGGACTTGTTTGAGCTGTCGTTCTTTCACTGGAGACCTGGATGTATTTCTCTCATTCATTTTGTGGGTTTTCACAATGTTTTTCAATGGTCTGGAGCTAGAGAGTGTTTCTAGCCTTTCCGTGGACTCCAAAGTTTTCACGCCTTTTGTTGCTGGATTGTCCTGCTCGACCAGATGGACGGCGCCATTTTGTGTATCTTTTATAACTTTGGAATTTCTAACAGCACTCTCCATCACGGTAGCTAATTCTAATGCCTTATTGAAGTCTAGACTAGGTTCTGCTAGCAAACGCCTTTGGATAGTATCATCTCCAATCCCGCACTTCAGCCTGTTTCTCAATATATCACTAATGGACATTCCAAATTCGCAAGGCTCAGTTAGTGCCTTTAAAATGGCCACATAGTCAGTTATTGCCACCTCCAGAAGCCTGTTCCTTGAATTGAACTTGAAACACTGCATAGTGACTGAGGGCTTTGATCTCAGGTAGCTCTGCATAATTTTTATTAAAAGTCTTTGAGTCGGGGGTGATAGGTGACGTGAGGCTGTGGATCAGCCCATACGTTTTGCTCCTGCATGAGGACAAAAGAATCGCCCTCTTCTTCTCCTCCCCCATGATGTCGTTAGTGGTAAAAAATAAAGCTAGGCATTCAACATACTGAGACCAGTCATCTGAAATGGAGTTGAATTGATTGACATGCCCAAACTGCGGCATCGTGAATGACTGCAAGGGGACTGCACTTCCGATAGGCTTCCCAGTTAATGACGAATTTAAATGTTTGGCTTACCACAGAGTTGCGCTCTCTCTCTCTCTGGGGTCTCTTATAATTTTCTGTCCATAGCCATTTTTCATGTATTTACCCTTTTAAATGCATTGCCGCTTTAAGAGCCGTCACTTTTTTTTAAACCTTGTCTCTACAGCTGTCGGATTTTCTCTGCTAGGCTTCGCGCTCTTTTTGGGTTTTGGCAGAACCCCCGCAATTGTGATTCTGCAGGTTTTTTTTCATTTTAAACTGCAGTATTGCTTTCTGCTCCGATTGTAGGTTGTCACCTATTTTACAAGGTGCTCTTTCCAATGCTTTGCTCACATGTCTTGAAATTTATTTTCTTTTGTTCTTCATCCCATTCTCGTTGTCACTTTTATGTCTTGGGTAAATGAGTTCATTGGCCAACCGAACTCTTAACTGCACGCCTTCCTATGTTCTCATCAATTGCTGCTTGCAATCAATAATGGGGAGAGACTGATGTAAGAATAAACAGTGATGGTTTATTGAGACGTAGGGCAGAGCACCAGATCATTCATGCTCACTCAGAAACCTCCAGAACTAGACTTACAGTCTCCAGCTGCAAGTACTGTACAGTGATTTGCCAGTGCTGTCACATGATCAGTACACTTGCATTCTCTTAAAGGGATAGGGTACCTCACTTTACCACAATTGCTTACATGTAAATAGGGCAATGGGAAGAATTACCATTCATTGATTGCCCCATTCTATTTCATGTTGAACAGGATGTTGGCTCCAGGCATTCTGGGTTACTGATCACAGGTCAAGATAACATGCTTTTGCCTCTGATGCCCTAACAAGTTTCAATTGGAGCTATCGTCAACAAAATGTTTCTAATCTTTCCGCTCTGCAATCTGGAGAAAAACAAAAGGAAATGGGATAATAAGGCTACTCCACTAAGATAGAAATGAAACCATTTAAGTCAGGCAACTAGCAAGTGTCAAATAGCACGTGGTGAAACTTACTGAAAAAAATAAATGGGAGTGTAAGTTGAAAAAAACTTAAAACAGCTGAAATTAGAAAGTTCAAGGTTAATAGGTTGTAATCACGGAAACTATTCAATCTGAAAAGTAAGGATGCAAGTGATATTCATAAAATGTGTAGATTGGTGGAAACATTTTTTGAACAGCCTGTTAACTATCAAATTTTCTTCTTGGGAAAAAACTGAATCACAGATGTTACAAAATAGAAACATTTGGCACACGTCTCGCTTCGTTTAAACACGAGCCACCTAGGCCAGAATTTTCCTGTTGGTGTGCAGGGGCAGGCCAAGCCCGTGTGTAAAATGACGCGCGGTAACGTCGGGCAAGCGTACTGATGTCACCACACGCCATTGCGATATTTGGGAAGGCGGGTGCACTATAAATTCGGATGTACACCTGCCATTAATTAACGGGCCGGTTAAGGCCCTTGAGGCAGCAACTGAATTCGATTTTTCACAGCCCATGCGATCTTCAGGACATCACACGGATGCAACGGGCAGGCGGGTGGGAGACATTTGTATAAACGTCATCCACGGGTGGGATAAGAGGGGTGAGTGGGGTTGCGAATGTGACGTTTGAGGTATTTAAGTGTGAAAGTAACTTGTACTTGCCTGTGTGAGCAGGAATACTTCAAAACTCATACCAGCTGCTAGGACAGGAGTAAAAGCCTTGGGCAGTACAGTGGAGATTATTTCTGGGGCCTGCAGCTTTCAGGAAGTCTTCCCTTAGCCTAGGAATGGGAGTTGTGCTCTCCACTGGAGGCACCTCCTCTGAGGAGGAAGGGAGGGCTAGAAGGGGGAGAGGCCAGGAGTCCACATTCAGCCCCCAGGGGAGCCACCTTTGGGAGGAGAGGTTCAAGGGGTGCAGGGCCAACAGGAAGTGCAAGGCAGAAGGGGCCACAGAAGACGCCATATCCTGCTGCCAGGGTATACAGGTGGCAAAGCAACTATCTCAATATGTCTGAGGTCCAGTACCAAAGGAGACTCCGTCCTCAAGGGAGACAGTCACCTCCATCTGTCAGATGATAGGCCCTGAGATCTACGCCAACTGAGTGGGCAGTCACCCTATGCCAGTGGGTCTAAAGATTACAGCTGCCCTCAATTTCTATGCCTCTGGCTCCTTCCAGAGGTTGGTGGGTGATCTTTGCGGTGTCTCCCAATCAGCTCTCCACACTTGTGTCAAGCAGGTGACAGACACTCTATTCAGGTGTGCATTGATTTTCATCCACTACCGCTGAGATGATGCCAGTCGGACAGAGTGAGCCAGAAGCTTCACGGCCATTGCTGGCTTCCCCCGCGTCCAGGGTACAATAGACTGCACACATGTGGCCATCAAGGTGCTGGCAGGTGAGTCCGGTGCCTTCGTCAACAGGAAGGGCTTCCACATGTGCAGATAGTGTGTGATCACAGGATGCTGATTCTACAAGTCTGTGCAAGATACCCAGGCAGCTCCCATGACGCCTACATCCTCAGACACTCCCAGGTGCAGAGGCTCTTCAGTATTTCAGCCCGGCTGGATGGATGGCTGCTGAGTGACAAGGGCTAACCCCTCCATAGGTGGCTCATGACACCTCTCCGCCATCCAAGAACAGAAGCTGAGCAGCGGTACAATAGGAGCCACGCCTCCAATAGGGCTGTGATGGAGAGAACCATCAGTCTTCTCAAGATGCGCTTCCGATGCTTGGACCACTCAGGGGACGCACTCCAATACCCCCCAGATCGTGTGTCACTGATAGTGGTTGCATGTTGCGCTCTGCACAATCTGGCGCTGGAAAGGGGGGGACACAGTGGACAATGAAGATGTTGCTCCAGATGCACACGATGAGTCCAACAGTGAGTCTGAGGATGAGCATGCACAGGAGAATGCTGAGTGGGTAGACGCTGACCCGGGCATACTGCAGGGAGGCAGGGACACCCAGGAGGCTTTAATCCAAAGAACCTTCAGCTAGCACACCACAGATGGAGGTTCGACACATGCCAGGGCTACAGGCTCCACACTCGATACCTGAGTGCAAAATCAGCCTAGATACTAGCATTAACTAAAGCCCTTGTCAATAAAGCTCAATGTCAAACAACTCACTCCTAACATCAGGGCTTCCCGTCCACCTGCAGAAGTCAGGAATCACCCTGAGGCATAGCAGCATGTCAAATTTTATTGAGTTAGCAAAAGTGAATTCATAAAGCAAAACAAAAACAGTGGTGGACATCACACCAAGTCTTCCACTAAGTACTATGGGTCAACATAAAAGCACCAGTGAGAAATCCGTGGTGTGCCTAAATTTATGCTTACGGGTGTTACGTCTAGGTGCTGTCCCCTCGCTGGCACTGGCATCTGAGAAACTCTGCTCACTTTGCTGTCCTGTTGGCCTCAATGGCCTTGGCGGACGTTCTCTGGCCTGTGGAGCATTTGATGGTCCCGCCTGGGAGGGGGTGGCCAGTTCCACAGCTTGCTTCTCCCCAGTCGCCGCAGCCTCATCGGATGCTATGGTCACTGGCAGAGGGGTGGAGTAGCTGTTGCCCTCATCCTGAGTGCACTGAGAGGACAGGCAGCTGATGCGCCGAAGTAAGGTTGCTTCGGACCTTCCCATTCACCATGGATGGATGGGCACCGAGCTGGGAAACTTGGTGCCCAAACCATCCCCCACACTGGCACTGACCAGCTGTGGCCAATGTCACTGTGAGAGCTTGCAAGTTTGAGCACAACCCCAGGAGGCCCTGATTGTTCTCCTGGAGGAGCCTCTCCATGAGAATCGCCACTCTTTCCATGGAGGAAGCATGGCACTCGGCCTCATGTATCTCCGCCTCATGTATCTTCGCCAGATCGTCCCAAATACCCTGCTGCACTTGCAGCGTTCGCTGCTCGTGGACGACTCCAGAGGCACATCATCAGCCACCGACCGAGCAAGTATCTGGTCCCCAGCAGTCCTCCGACTGCCGGTGCCCTGGGCACACTCTGTATTTGCCCGCACCTGAAGTGAATGTGAAGCGCCCTCACTGCTGTGCCCTGGGACACTAGCCGAAGATCTAATTCCCACTGAGGTGCTAGTATCTGCGCTGGTGCCTGGCTGGCTGAGCTGGTGTGACGCTGGTGAGTGCATTTGCTCTGGGGCCTCAGGTGTGAGAGGTGGGCCCTCTGTCTCCTTGTCTCAGCCCTGCTCCGGTGATGCTGAAGGGAAGAAAAAGGACATTTGATTAGTCACAGTGCAGACAATGTCAACTGTCCTGCCCGATGGCCTACCCTCCAGATGTGCGTCACCAACATTGCCTCTCTACAGAGCCCTTCTTCCAGCCATTGTGAGCAGCCTTTCCAAGGCTGTCAGGCCTTCATTTATACAGGCCGCCGGGTCACCATTGGTCCTGCGGTCCGGGCATGCCCGGCGCTGCATGCCCACTCCTGCTATCATGGGAGTCGTGAACTATGCTGGGCGGGCCTTAGTTGGCCTGCCCACGTAAAATGGCGGCGCAGACCCCATCGTGCACCCACCCACGCCCACTGCTGACTGGCCCGCCCAACATGGGGAAAATTCTCCCCCTAGTCTTATTCCATCTCTTAATTCCTCCCCATAGTCTTTAATATTCATCTTGTTAAGGCTCTTTCATTATAATCATGCACTGCAATATTTGCATTGTGGATTGAGTAATATTATCATACTATAACTAATGAAATGTAAGTGTGTACCACGTGTATTGACATCTATGTTGAGGCAGAAAACCAAGGCATTGAGCAAGAGGTACGGAGCACAAAATTCAAATTCTCTGCCTGATACCTGGGATGTCATTGAATGTTGGGTAGGTTTATCGCATGATACTGTGCACATGATCATCATGGGTTATCATGGTAAATCGGATAGAAACCTCTAAGCTGTATGTATATTCATATGTATGCATACATTTGAAGTAGTGGAAGTGCTTTAAAAAAATGTCCCATTCATAAAACTGAAAATATACTGCTACTCACAGATCAAATACGCGAGGGACCAAATTTTAGTGAATTATTCAAAAGATACCAGTTTTACCTAATAGAAAGTTAATCAAAAGCTTCCACAAAGATTGCGGGAAATGAGCTGCACTGCCAAACAAGTTAAAAATCTAGAGGCAATGAATACTTTTTTCTCACTGATCTGAATAACCATTTACAAAAATGTAAGTCCTTATGTGCAGACTTACACAAGCTAACCGGATGGGGTTTTAAGCAAACCCTTGACAGCCTTTCCTGTGGAAATGATGAGATTGGGGAGCGTTGCACTGTAATACTGTTAGTGTCTGGGTCTAATAATCTGATGGTCAATGTTTAGATCTCACTCATGGTATTTTGTGGTGAATATCTTGTTTTCTGGCACCTGGACTATGAGCTACAGTACTCTTAATATGCTTCGAACTTAGTTGCATTTCTTCTTCCCCTGCGCATCAACAGGCCTCATACACATATCTCCCTATCTTCCTTCTTGCCTATAATACAAACTATAATTCTTGATTTTATCTTATGTAATTGCCCATTAGAAACAACATAGAAGAAAGCTACTATCAACAGATATTTAATTGCTGTATAATTCCATGTCTTTTTTTAAGGTGAAAAAGAAGAGTCTGCTTGAAAATGGTAGAAAAATTAACAGAAAGATTTTTTTAAAAAGAAACGTGCAGGACATCATATGATTTTTAAAAAACTGGGTACCAGATAGATGGCAACTTCCCTAACCATTAGTGAACTGCTCATGCATGTTAAATGTAGAGCCAGCTTCATTCAAAGAGATTCCATACCCCATATTGGTCATGGCATTAGCAACTCACTATAAGAGGGGGAGGAGCTGATTACAAAGGATTAAGAAAATTAAAGGGATGTATGCATTATGCAGCTTGCCACATATGGATATTTGTAATCTTCAGAAAGATTTCTAATATTTTTAATAGCTATCTTAAGCTTTGCAAAGGCTATTTGAGTAACAAAAATGGTTGACAAGTATCCAGGAATTGGCTTAAGAAATGTTGAAGCAGGAACAAGGCATTGACAAAGAGATCGAGCAGCATAACACTTAAATACCCTGCCTGATACCTGGAAAAGTGGTAGCGGTGTGGGTGAAGTGACGGTGATGATTGTGGTCGGGTTTGCAAACTCTAGGGCACCCTCCGCTGAAGGGGGAATTACAGAGTGGAAGAGGGCAGAGGCGGGCAGTTTGAGAGTGCAGCCAATTATTCCTGCCAATAGTAATGACAGCTCTGTGGTGCACCTCAGTTTCCAGTATCCACGCATGATGTACCGTTGCTTCACTAGTGATTCAGAACATGTGCAGTTAGAGCTGCTATGACTAAGTTAAGTAGTGTGCTCTTGACTGTAAGCAAGTGTACAGCTAGGTAGGTCAATATGACTGGTGCAGCCTGATTTGTCTGGCATGCACAGGTGGCTCCTGCTCTTTCCCTTTGTTTAACAGCTATTTAATAGGAGATTCCCACGTGGGATCATATTGTGCTAATATTGTAAATGCTCCAAATAATTGGAATGTCAAAACACATGGCACAAAGCCTGCTGATCAACTAAGTGTTGGCAGAGAAATAAAAAGAAAAGATCAACAAGGAAAACTGTAAAAACAATCTCAAAATAAACCTTTAAAGTTTTAACTATCCCTGATTTGCAAGGGAAAAATATGGGTGAGCACTTAAAATGGAACAGTTCAATTTCCTGCTCCATTCTTGCTTTGCCTAATCAGATATCTAGTTTACTTTTTCAGCTATTGCTGTGTTTTTAGGTTGATACATTAAGGTCAGGTAATTTAACTTCAAATTCATATCAATTGCAGAAAATATTCAGGCCTCTCATGAGAGCTTCTGTCAAGGGCCGCTTCTAGGAAAAAACGTTTTCAATTGAGCAAAATTTATTCAGGTTAATTATTCACTGTGATGAAATGTACAAATGTTGTGGGATATGAGCTAAAAATTAGGAGTTAAAGGAAAGTCTGCAGAATGTTTTTATTAGATAGATACCAGAATTGCGAGGTATATTTTCCAATAGGTAATGCCTGATTTTCAGGTGGGTATTACCACCAAATGAACAATGGAGATCAGTCACATCAGCATCACCACCTATTTTTATGCATCATGTACTTCCAATGCTGAACTTAATGGAGGCAGGAAGCAAAAATCCCTTGATGGACATATCTGATCTGGCACTTGGGAGGAAGAAAGTGAATGACGGTGTGTGATGCGATGTGCTGGCATGACAAGGTGTAATGGGTCTTGACATGCCTTTCTTTGGCACATGGGTGAAAGAGAAATGGAAAACAAATAGAAGAATTGAATTGGCAAGGTCCAGTGCTTCAGGCTATCATTTTTTGGAAGCAAATAAATTAGAGGATGGAAAGGAGGAACAACAGAAGTTCATAATTGACTCTCATCTGGCGACAAGTTCAATGCTTCCCTATTTCTGGTACATTAAAAGTAAGAGCTTTTCTCCTTACATGGGGTTACATGTCTAAAGTTGGAAGTCCTTTCCCTTTAAGTGTTCTCTTCTGGCTGTTATTGGCTGTCTCCTACAAGTAGAGCGGAGGAAGTGAGAAGTTGTTAAGGTGCCATTCGACCATCAGTAATCATCCCATAGTGGATATAATAACAAATAAATGTAATATTCAGATACATAGGAGGCAGCTTGGACTGTAAACTGATGGGGTGGATTACCTATCTGATTTTTATTTTGATTGATTTCAAGGACACATTAGTCACTTTGGTTGAAAGAAACTGAAGGGTAAAAGTTCCGTGGCTCTAATGTTGGAAGGAGAGATTTGAAATATCTGTCCTAGAAGCCAGAATAGGACTCTTGTCTCTGATGAGATATGTGTCTTTCTGAGAATTAAAATTATGGCCAGAACCTTCTGTTCGGTGTGCGGGGGCGGGCTCCGCTCGCCGACACGCGGCGACATCGGGTGTATGTTCCGATGACAGACCTTCAGTTCAGTGGGTGAGCACCGTAATCAGCTGCACGCCTGCCAAACTGTCAAAGGCCTGTTAAGGCCATTTAAATATCAATTAAAATAACTAACAGAGCTGTCCACCCAACCTTAAGGTTGGCGGGCAGGTGAAGAGCCGAGGCGGCCTTCGCATTTATCATGAAACCTCATCCAGGGCGGGATGAGGTTTCATGAAGCTTCTTAAACTTAAAAAAAATTTGAAAATAAAATTCATAGACATTTCCCAGCTCATGTGAAACTGCCAAGAGGACATGTCTAAAAAAATTTTTTTTCTTTATTTAAATTTTAAAAAATCAAACATGATTTTGCATGAGCGAAAGAGCACAGGCCCCATCTCAGCCCACTGCCCCCTGCCCACACAGGGAGTGCTCAGCGCTTCTGGGCGTATGTCATGCTGGGTGGCCTTAATTGGCCTGCCCACGTAAAATGGCAGCACGCCCACTCTTGCCCAGCCCCCTCCCCTCCCTCCCACCACCTCCCCCACCACCCCCCCCCCCCCCCCCCCCCCCACCCCCCCCCCCAACCCCCCCAACGGGGAGAAAATTTTCCCCAATGTTCTATAGTTTCTCTATAGCTGCAGGCTTGTTAGCACCTGATGACACATCAAACAGGATGGAAGTAATTAATAATATTTGGACTTGGCACAGAATTATACTTACATTGGGCAGGCAGGAGGGATATAATAGAAAATAAACTGATAAAACTTCTGCTGTTCCATTTTGGAAGTGATTTATTTTGGTCATAATTGCCCTGCCTTGAACTTTGTGCTCCAGCCATTTCACATAACGGCTTGAATTTTTGCTCCCGAGCCGGGACAGCTCCCGGCTCCGCAAACCCAACCTGGGAAAAAAATGCGCTGGAATTTCAGATTTTCATTCCAGGGTGTGGAGGTTGGGAGTGGGGAATTGGATTGTGGGAGCCAGATTTTATGGAAGTCATGACCTTGGAAACAGTGCAGAAGCTGCCGAGTGCAATGGCGGGCTGGGTAGAAGGCATGCCTCGTTGCACAGGCATTTTGTCAAAGCTTTGAAAAGAAAACCAGTAAAGCGAGCAACATTCCTCCAGCGCTCATCCCTCACACCCCCTCACCACCCCTGCCCCCCACACACACACACACTCCCCATGCCCCATCCAGGCCTTTAACGTAGTAAAACTCATCCATCTCCCATGGCCTCTCATACCGTCCATGCCATCCTCTGCCCCTCTACCCTCCCCCATGGCCCCCTTGTACTCTCCATTCCAACCTGTGCACTTCAGTCCATCCCCCCCATGACACTTGTAGCATCATGCCAATTTAGTGCTAGCTCATGCCATCCCATCACTCCACCTAACACCCTTTGCCCTTACATCTCACCCAGTATCCACCATAGGCAGATCATGTCCCATGCTGAGATTCATTGAAGTTCTTAAGTACCTATTGAAGAATTCACTATTTTTAAAAAAGGAACACCCTCATTGATTTAAAAAAAAACTATATTTAACTTTCTTTAATCTTCTTTAAAAACAAGCATTGTTTGAAGTCTCACTTCAAAGAGTTTATAAGCACTTGGAGTTGTCAACCAAACTGTGAACTGATAGGCATGCCCACTATGATAATGAAAAGTTGTGAACTTAGTCACCCAATGCTAACCCTGTAATGATAACCCTAAGGCTTATATCAACAGATAGAGTGAAATAGAAAGCACTTGTTTAACACTTCAGTTTTTTTTTCAAATGTTAAAAGGGAAGGAGTTTTAAATGCTTTGTCAGTTTGACAATGCCTTTGCTAGCTCATTTTGATAGCTCTCTTGACAATTCCTTTTGACAAGTCTCTTTGACAGTTCTAATGAATTTATGCACTTTTTACACACACTTATGTCTATTTTTAACAAACCCAAATAACGCCTTACCTCTCCCAATGGGTACCTGACCTCCCCCAAAGGTGTCCTGTGGCCATATCTGAAAGGGTACCTTACCTTTCTAAAAGGCTATCCTCCCTCTTCAAAGAACTCTGGCAACTTTAGACGTTCTTCTACCAGGTCTAAATTACACAAGTCATGTTTGGAACATCGTACTAACGAAAATCAAATCAGCTTGAGGCACTTTAACATGTGCAGTTGCCACTGTGAACCTTGGGTTTGCAACTTAGGACTGCCCCTGTTCGGTCGCCATCACCCACCCACCCCTTGCCACCCCCCTCCCTCACCCTACGAAGTTGCTGTGTTTGGGGGCAGGATTTCTAGATCTGGGCACCTGCCACCATTTACGTAACATATTAGAAGACCTCCATCTATGAAAATTCAGGTCAACATGTCTAGTTACCCTAAAAGGTTTAAATAACTTGTTGTAACCCCTTGTTGAAATGAAACAGCTGATGACTTGTGTACAGAAACATTAGGGATGAGAGTTTTACAGAAAATGTGGAAACAGTAGCGGGTACCAATTATTTATAGTAGCCTGAACACAATTGCTTCATTTACTGTAAATTCTTAACCCCGGGAGTATCCTATTTACACAACATAGACGATGAGCAATTAGATAAAATAATTATTTCCAAGTTTTAATGATTTTTTTCTTCACACTTTGCTAATTGCAAGCCTGCCCAGATTGAGCAGTGACATGAAGCTAACACCATAGCAAGCAGTCTGAAATTTTGTAAAAAAATTACTATTTCATTTCTTTAAAGTAAAATTGAAAATGAGCATGATACATATCAGAAGAAAGTGACTTGCAGAGCAAAGAAAACAGCTCTTTTCTCCAACAAAGTTCCAGTGAAGGAATAAACTGCCAAGTAGATATCATTGATGCAAGCCAAACATATGCTGTATAAACAAATTGTATGGTGACAAGTTAATCACATACAGTTGTAAACTAGAAACTGACAAATGTCAAGTTATTCTAGCCAATTAAATATGTTAATTTCCAGGTCCAGCCAATATTTTCTGGAGCTTGCCCAAGATTAACTTTGAAGCAGTCCAGTATTCAGTATCTATTAGGGCCCACCATTGGCTACTGGCTAAAATGTGAGGGAACTGTACCTTACATGATACCATTGAGATTACAAGGAGTTGTAGTGTGCCCCTTCATGGACTACACCTTGAATCCTCCAAGAAAACACCTCCAAGGGAGTGAAGGGCTGCGTAAATTTTCTCTGCCAGCAGACACTCTGCACTCTCTTCATTCCCATTCTGGGTGGGAAGTGACATTTAAATTCAATCATGGCTTTCAAAAGGGAATTGGATAAGCACCTCAAAGGAAAACAATTGCAAGGCTGGGGAAAAAGATGAGGCTGAGGAACTAGCTAAACTGGTCTTGGTTGGAACCGGCAGGAATTGGTCCTTTCTTCAATATCTGCTCCCTTCCTTTTTATGCACTTATTCCTGAAGTAATGCTTTGGTTGATTTTCTAGTTATGTTGAAAAAGGATTGTCTTGCCAGTTGTATAGTCGTGGGCAGCAGGAGGGAGGATGGCAGCTGCCAGCTGCCCTCTGGCAGGAAACCATTGATTTGAGTAAGTTCCCTGCCCGCCTGCAGCAGTATGAAGCCGTGCTAATTTTAGCTGTTAGCCCCATTAATGTACCAGTGGTTCTCTTCCTGCCCAGAATGGATGCTATTTGCACCTGTGCGGCAGCTTTTAATAAAATGTACGTTCTAATCTGCAGGAAAAAATACAGATTGCAATATTTATGTAAATTAATTTAATGTTATTGTCTTTCATTGCCAGAGTCCATACGATACTGATGCAAGTGGTGTTTTGTGGGAGTAGAATTTCTCCAGGCTTCCTGCTGATCCCTTGCAGAATTTTGGAGTATCTGCAGAAACCCTGGAGAAACAAAGTTAGCGGCAGTTGTTTCTCCAGGGTTTCTGTCCAAATTGCGACTGTAGAGTGAGCAAAAGGTGCTACTCCTCGGTGTTTTAGGTGCATATGTTTGCCAACTGTCTGTGTTCTAATCACTCAATGTAGTTTTTAAACTGGATTTTCCAATTCTAAGATGTACGCCTTCTTGCTGGTTCTTGAGGTGGCCTGAATCTAGGTATTTGTTCAAATAACTGACCAGCTGCATGGGATTCTTCAGGCACAGTTACTTTGATGTAGTTGTATCAATGCCAGGGGCACTTCTTGCAGGAACTCCTGTAGGATAAGTTATTTTGCTGCTTGCCTGCAATCCCTTGTGTATGGTTACATACTAACATTAAATTGTCACTGACATGAGCGACAGTTGACTCCTATGTTTCTACATGTATATCACTGCTGGAAGGCATGTCCTCACAAGCTTCCATAATCTCTGTGAGGCTAGAGCAGTGAGCAGCTCTGACTTTCCCCCTCATGACCGCTTAGGTGCTCTAAGCAAGTTGAAACTGGCAATGATTGTTCAGTACAAACCATCCAGGATCCAGTGCCAAGGGTATTAATTCCACAGAGGCGAAGGACCACTGATCATTGTGCATGTGTAAAGACATGGGCCCAAAGTTTGCTAGGGATAATAGCACTCATTATTTATATGCAAAACAACACAGCAGCTGGGAGCAGATGGGTAATTAAAGGTGGAAATCAAGAAGTTGCTGTCAGAGGTGAACCGCTCTGCTGTTAGCTTTGCATAAACAGTGTCTCACTGTCTGGTTCCCCAATCAATCCACTGAATGCCATGAAGTTCACATTGCACAGTGAATATGAAGCAGAAGGGTGTCATTTCAAACCCGTTTTTTCATCTGTTTCAGATTAAGTTACATTGTTTCATAGTTTGCCATTGTGAGATTTGAACACTTGATCTTGGGGTTACAAACCCAGTACCATAACCACTTGGCTATTTAGGCCAAGTCAAAATATGTTTCTATCTGTTCCTATTCAGATGAAGTTACATTGTTTGCCATTGTGAGATTTGAACTCTTGATCTTGGGGTTATAAACCCAGTACCATAACCACTTGGCTATTTAGGCCAAGCCAAGGTTGTCATTTCAAGTCGAAGTATGCTTTTAATGATGTAATAAGTGTTAATTATTGCCAATCAATCTCCCTGGCACTGTAAATTAACTATTACACAGGAAGCCACATTTCTTCAGGTTTTAATTGTTGGAGGTTTTAAAAATAACTTTCATTTTTTTCTTTTTTCTCTGTCACTTAATGCAATCTTTCTGCCCCCTCTTTATTTCTCTTTCTGTACCTAATTTGACATTGAATTCATTCACTCCAATTTACATTCCCCTCGCAGCTCTTGCCCTGTTGATTTCAGTATCCTTTAACCTGATTAGGAAGGTACTTGCCCTGTTTACTCAAGTCCCAGATGCCCTGTAAAAGACACCACGGGCCTGAATCTTCGGCTCGGCGGGCAGGGGTGGGGCCCGCTCACCGAGGCATTAAATGATGCGCGGTGACACCGTGTGGGCGTCCCAACGTCACTGCCCATCATTTAGATTTTCAGTTCGGCAGGCATGCAGCCGAATCGGCTGCGCGCCCGCCAAACTGTCAAAAGCCTATTAAGGCCATTTAAATATAAATTAAACTAATAAACTGAGCTGCCTGTCCAACCTCAAGGCGGCCGAGGTGGCCTTTGCATTTTTCATGGAACCTCATCCACGGGTAGGATGAGGTTTCATGGAGGGTTTATAAATTAAATAAATTTTTTGACTAATGTTCATTGACATGTCCCAGCTCATGTTACACTGTCACATGAGGAGACATGCCTTAAAATTTTCTCTTTTCTTTACTAAACTTTTGGGAACTTAAATTAATCTCCCTGAGGCAGCTCTGCACGTGAAAGAGCATAAGCCCCAACTCAGGGAGCCCCCCTGCTCACACAGGGAGTGCTCAGAGCTTCCGGGCAAGCGTCACGCTGGCGGGCCTTCATTGGCCTGCCCGCATAAAGTGGCGGCGCAGACCCAACTGAGGGCGCCGTTCAGGTCCTCGCCCGGCCCCACTTGCCCCACCTGCCCCCACACAACTCCCCAGCGGGGGGGAAAATTCTCCGCCACATAATTTCCACCTCATTCTGAGCAACTTGTCACAGAAAATATCAAGGGCATGTCTAACTAACAGACGGTGCTTTAAATTGATCAGTTACCACAAATTCTAGGCTATCTGCCTGTGAAAGAAAGCCTCAGAAGGAGAGGGTCAGGCATCTTGGTGTACGTGATTGAGCTGATGGTCATGGCCTAGATGACAAAGACACCCAGTGTTGGTAGTAAGGTGAGTGTATATAATTGTGCAGTGTTGTAACAGACTCTGAACCCCAAAAGAGCTCTCAATGACACTCTTTTCAATATCACATATGCGGCCATTATCCTTATCTGTCATATGTGGGATATGGAATGTTTCATATGTATGAGCTAGCAACTGAAATGGAACTACCTTCCAACTGAGGCATTGAGAGCGGAAATATCTCACTGATTCCCTAAACAGGTTCTTCTGATGAGGAACTATGATCCCAGGGATCGCTGGTCAGGAAATCACAGGCTCACAGTTGTTGATATTTAAATGAATCATTAGAAAACCTGGGCTGGGGATATTTTGATTTCCCTGACTAGAACTTCCTGTGAACACTTCTCACTGGGAATGTCTAATTAGGGAATTAATTCCATAAATGCAGACGGTAGTGCATTTACCCACACAAAAGAGTGAACACCAGACTTAAACATAATGACTTACTTTAATTGTATGAGCTTTCTCTGGTAACAGTACCAAAAATACATTTCACTCACCTCGCATAGCTGACAAAAATGCAAATCAAAAAGCCTCACATTGCCTCTCAGTGCCCATGAAAGTCCTTACTGTCACCGTGGCAACAAGCTGCACAAACTCATACAACTCCTTATCTGTGTTAACACTATAGTACAGCAAAGGGGTAACATCTTGTTGGGAATTGTTTGGGATGAGTCTTGTGTGATGGCCCTGGTCCACTCCTCCATCACCCCCTACACCTCAACCTCCTCCCACAGCACCTTCCCATGCAACTGCAGAAGGTGCAACACCTGCCTCTTTACTTCACCTCTCTTCACTGTCCAAGGGTCCAAACATTCATTTCAAGTGAAGCAGCATTTCACTTGCACTTCCTTCAACTTAGTCTACTGCATTTGTTGCTCCCAATGCGGTTTCCTCCACATTGGAGAGACCAAACGCAGACTGGGTGACCGCTTTGCAGAACACCTTCGGTCTGTCTGCAAGCATTACCCAGAACTCCCTGTCGCTTGCCATTTCAACACTCCACCCTGCTCTCATGCCCACATGTCCGTACTTGGCTTGCTGCATTGTTCCAGTGAAGCTCAACGCAAACTGGAGGAACAGCACCTCATCTTCCGACTAGGCATTTTATAGCCTTTCGGACTGAATATTGAGTTCAACAATTTTAGATCATGAATTCTCTCCTCCATCCCCACCCCCTTTCCAATTTTCCCCGTCCTTTTTGTTTTTTCCAATAATTTATATAGCTTTTTCTTTTCCCACCTATTTCCATTATTTTTAAGTGTATTTCCATCCATTGTTTTATCTCTACTTTTTAGCCTATTTCGATCCCTTCCACCCATCCCACCCCAACTCGGGCTATCTGTACCTTGCTTGTCCTTTCTGCCCTTAATTAGCACATTCCTTTAGATAATATCACCACCTTCAACACCTCTTTGTCCTTTTGTCTATGACATCTTTTGGTTATCTCCACCTATCACTGGCCCTCTATCCAGCTCTTCTTGTCCCAACCCCACCCCCAAAACCAGCTTATATTTCACCTCTCTTCTATTTTTCCTTAGTTCTATTG
The DNA here is from genome assembly GCF_017639515.1 of Carcharodon carcharias. Lineage (NCBI taxonomy): Eukaryota > Metazoa > Chordata > Chondrichthyes > Lamniformes > Lamnidae > Carcharodon > Carcharodon carcharias. The sequence goes on from NC_054470.1 coordinate 129,746,329, forward strand.
AAGGGTCATTCGGACTCGAAATGTTAACTGTGCTCCTCTCCGCAGATGCTGCCAGACCTGCTGGGTTTTTCCAGGTATTTTTGTTTTTGTTTTGGATTTCCAGCATCTGCAGTATAAATCATAATAGCTCAGTGTAGTAAAATTGTCAATATGGGATCTGAATGCTTTAAATTAAGTAAAACCAACCCATCATCACTCCCTCTCATATTTCCACGCCCTTGACACCTCTGGAAGTGCAGTCATGCTAAAATAAAACAAATTAGTGTATATACTTTTTTGCTTTTATCTTGTGTGTTGGCTCTGTGCATAGCTGCATCAAGTTATGTTGACTCACAGATACTTGAAAAATCATTGAATCACTGTTTTTTGCTGAGTTAGCTGATCACAGTCAGAGTAGGACTTAAGGAACACAATAGTTGGTCTCAGGCTGTTTACACAGCCGGTGCAGACTACATATATTCCCTTTCCAGTAATTTAACTATGTGACTATTTTAATCCACATACCAGCTTTTTACAAGAAACATCAGTTTTTTTCCCCGTACTGGAGGTTGTTAGTATCAACTAATCAGATTAATTGAATGATTGATTTTAACATCGATCTATCAGACCCTACATTCTCCCACCTTTGGGCACAAATCTTTTGTTATTCATTCATGGGATGTGGGCTTCGTTGGCTGGGCCAGCATTTATTGCCCATCCCTTGAGGCAGCTCACCACCACCTTCTCAAGGGCAACTAGGAGTGGGCAATAAATGCTTGCCCAGCCAGCGAAGCCCACATCCCGTGAATGAATTTTAAAAAATGAGCTGTTGATTTGTGATTTCAAGATACAGATGCATTTGCTTAGTGTTTCCCGTCAAAGAAGTTGGCCCTGAGATTTCATAAAGGCTCTTCAGTCTTCCACTTAACTCTAGTAGAAATCAGCTAAAAGTGCTACATCCATGGCGGTTCAGCTTGATCTTCCACTGGAGCTATAATGGGAGACTGGTCGAACTCCTGAGGCAATTTCAGCGCCATTATATAATATCAACAAGCTACTGAAATACAACTCATAAAAAATGTTTTTTTTGGAGGAGCTTTCTGGAATATGCCTGACAGTGTTTTGAAGGCTTTCATTTTGAAGCTAGTTGCAGATGCAATTTTGAGAAAAGGGGAATGTATATACACTAATTTGTTTTATTTTAGCACGACTGCACTTCCAGAGGTGTCAAGGGCGTGGAAATACGAGAGGGATTGATAATGGGTTTTACTTAATTTATAGCATTCAGATCCCATATTTACAATTTTACTGCACTGTGCTATTATGATTTATACTGTTGGCAGTTGTCCTGTTAGTGAGTGTGTTATAGAATTGAATTATGTAATTTTGAAAATAGTTTTCAGTTAGTTTATTTGTGTGTTTTGGAGATTCCAGTTATTACTGTCCAGTAACCAAGGAGAGAGAGCTGTCATCATATATGTTGGAGTAATCAACATCTCCAGGGAAACCTGAGGAGTGGTATTAATAATTAATGAGATTGCACAGGGTCCAGACTGAAAAGACATAATTCAGTCCCCCAGTCCATGTTTCTGTGTTTATGTGCATTTTAATTTATATTTAATGAATGTTGAGTGCAGTAAGTTTAAATTCCAGTACAAGAACATTTTTTTGACAGTCAGAAAAAACAATATAGGCCAGATATTACTTTTGAATATTATTGCAGGTGAATGGTTAACAACTGACTTTGCCTGAGATTTTAGAAGGGGGCTGTTATTAATCCAATTATTTAAATACCATTAACCCTGCAATCATTCATTAAGATAACAGACCAAAGAACGTTGCACTTGGACGAAGCATTTGAAGCATTCACCTGTTATTATTGACATCAGTAATTTATAGCTTCACATGAGTTTGAAATGTACAGCAGGTTGGTCAGCAGTCTAAAGTAGGAATAGGTAGGTTTCTGTTTACATGTGTCTCCTCAATGGAACTCCATTGTATAGTTTTGGTTCAATAATATTCACTCACTCTCATTCTTCTTGAAGGTATCTGGAAATAAAAAGCTAATAGCACTAAAAATTACCATGTAGTTGCCAGATTGCCATAAAAACCCAACTGGTTAATTAATATCCATCAAGGAAGGAAACTTGCTGCTCTTACCTGATCATGCTTATATGCTACATCAGTTCCCATACCAATGTGGTTGAATCTGAAGTGGCCTTGCAAGTCACAGTTTTATCAATTGATTATGTCATACAGATTGCACTGCTTTCGGATAAAAGGCCTACACCACTTTCTTACGTTAACAACTTCTTGAGTACATGACATCTTGCAGCTTTACAAGTCTAACTCCAAGTTGAACAACCACATCACAGCACTTTTGTTTTGGGTGGATTACCTTGAGTCCTGCAGCAAATTTTCATAGGCCACATTAATTTACAACGTGGTGAACAGTCTGATCTGGATGACCATAGTCACAAGCTGGGCTGAGCTTGCAATTCCATTTGTGGAGGAGGTGTGATGTCCTTCCATGGAGAGAATGGATTCTGTTGACTGTAGAAAACTGTTTTTGAGGGAGGTGGAACCTTGGAGGCTCTACTGTCGTATCACTCACCAGATCTTTGTTGATAGTATTTGTGTCAGCCCAGAGGTTGCGCCATTTGTCCTTTTTGTGTGCTCAAAGCAACACTAGGTTAACAAGAGATGTGCAATAAATATTAGTCTTACCAGTGACACGCATCTCCCAAAAATGAATAAACAAAAAAAGTATCTGAAAGTTATTAACAGTGCTGCCGGTGCATTTATAAGTTGTTTACAATAAGTTCATAGTTAACAACATTCAGTAATAGTGCAGGACAGAATATCTCTACCTACATTTATCATTCACAGGACTCTTGGATTCCAGTCTGTATATCAGTCATCAGAACACTTGCTGCAATGGGAGGGAGCAATGGCTAACAAACAGCTAACAAGAACAAGCACTGTGTGCACTGTACAGTATGCCTCCTGACTGATGGCACCTGACCTTAGCTGTCAAAAAATCAGACCACAATTGGAGCCCCTGTGTTTGGTTCCAATCAAGTAGCAATTTTAACATTTAACCTTCAAAGCAAGGAACATCATCCTCTATTCTCAGAAGTGATGCATTGTACTTATAATCCCTCATTACTGTAAAATATGTCATTAATATTATATGGCATTTGATGCCTGGAATCAAATTTCTGGCTCCAGATGTCCCTTCATGTTAACAGGAGATAACCTGGTGGAGAAGGGACATGGGTAGGGGGGAATCATCTTGATTGACAGTACACTAAATCCCATTTATCAAGTCTGAATGATCCATTTTGAATGAATCTCCATTTACAACGAACACATGTAAATGTCCCAAATTATGTACAGCTTGACTCTATGATAATCCTTCTTGCATGTAATAATGGATTATCCATTACAATGTTCTACACAAACAGTATTACCATCCAATTTGTGACATTTAAATCTGTCTTTTGAAATATCAACTTGTCAAGATTGAGTCTTGCTCCCTATTTATAGTGCTGAAGCTTAGCTCCTACTGAGGCTGCAGACAAACTGCACAAAAATAAATAATATTCTTGTGATTGATACCAGTGCCTTTTTACTCCTCATACTTACCATGGAGCTTTGCACATTTGGCCCATCCATGTCTCCTCGTTTCTCTATAATTAATCCGATTGGCCCCAAGTTCCTGTATCTTATGCATTAGAGTATTTCACTCTATTGAACAAAACACATCATTTATCCACACTTCAAGAAATAGAGAATTAAAGTTATTTAGGATTTATGCATTATCCTTTTCATTTCAGCAATTGTTGATATTGAATGGCATGCACATAGTTCATGTTGTACAGTGAGGAGAAGAATTGTACACACTATAATTCTGGTAATGCCGCATTATATTTTCAGTAGTAAATCAAGGTCTCATGGAATGAACCTTGTGGATGTAATAAACTTGAAGCATGGCGGATAGGTATTTGTTACACGTGGAATTCACTACATCTGCAGAATAATTTTTTCGATGTTAACCAGCTAATGCTGTTATTGTAACAAGCTATAGGAGAAAAACTTGACATTGCCAATTTGTTGTACCATTTGTTTACTGGAATTTCTTGATGACATTGAGCTTTAAAGCTGTATTAAAAAAAAATTATATTTAAAAAATTACAATCCATACAAATTCCCAACATTCTTTACTTTGTGCAGTTGCCACCATGAAAGTAATTTTTGTTTCTTGATGTTGATGAGAGCCAGGAATGTTATGTACACAAAAAGGGAAGATTATCCATGGAGATTAATCCCAATTAGTCATGAAATCCCTATTGTGTGCATTTCTGATCCTTGTTTCCATTGCCAAATAGCCAGACAACACTGGGGCAGTCCCTGTCCTCTGTGATTTCTTGCTTTATGCACCTAGGGAACCTAAAAAAGCTGAGGAATCTTTGTCAAGTGTTTGAAACTAAGACTTTCCATTTGCATGCATTCCACACTTGACCAACTGTACTATCTGTCCATACATCAACAATAAGCCAAAAACAATGTTTTTATGGTTTATTTGGCTGCTGTCTTTGGGAGAGAATGGTAATAAAGGAACAAGGAAAGTAGGCGGTTGCAACCGGTAAGGGGGTTGGTGGAATCTTAAATCACTTTAGTTCTGGTTCTTATATAGAGCAGATTCTTGGTGACTGGTATCCATGAGACATCTCTGGCATTTACACTACTAAATCTGTCTCCCGAATTCACACATTATGATTGTAGATTGATGAACATTGGCTGTATGATTCTGGCATTAGGATAGGGTTGGCAGAAAATATTATTTTAAAGCCTGTGGAACAGTGAATATTGAGGTTTAGCTAGGTGCCTCTCAATGTAAGCTGGTTTTCAGTTTGGTTATTGTAAATAATGTAGAAGATAAGGGTCTATTTTTGTCATCATGTTTATATTTAACTAAAAAAACAGTAAATGTAGTTTTTCCGTTTTTCAATCTCTGACATTTATGATGTGTAAAACAACAGTACTTCATGAGGAATTATATGGGATAACATGAAGTTGTGTTTTACTGATAACCTTGGATACTATTCATTTGTCTGGAACATGTTGATATACTGCTGAACCAATGCTGAAAAATCCGCATTTGTCTTTGTAACAGACTTTGTAGTTTCTCGTGTTGGGCGCAGAAAAGACAAAGCACTGCAGCAGATTACAAGTAACATAGAAGTCTAGTGACATTGTGACTGCACATCCTTTTTGGGATTTTTAGTAAAATCATATAAATATTACTTTAAGATAATTCCAGTTTTTCTCCAGATAGTAGCAGGATATCTTCAAGAAGGTATTTAGTATGTCACTACACACAGCGACCCTAGGAATATTTATGCCCATGGGCCGCATTTTACATGCCCTTGCCAGGCATATTTTTAGTGGGGAGCTCATAAAATAGGGAGGGCACCTTCCCAACCACCTTCTCACCCACCCCTGAGCTCACCCCCATAACGGGGATGTGGGGTGGGTGGACACCAAAATCGGCAGTCTATCTGTTATATTTAGATAGGTAATTAAGGGTCAATTAAGTTTGTTACCAAGCCAAATGACCCTGATAATATGTTGCTCATGCCAAAAAATGTTTGGTATGAGCGGTTGGGAGCAGGCAGCCCAATTTTTAAGAATAAATTCTTCAAAAGGCAGGAAGGAAGGGGGTTTCTATCTTTGACAGCTGTCCTTTGTGGATCAGAGGGCACCGCCTCCTAACGTAATAGCCCCTCGTTTTCCCCACCTGCCTGCAGCCTTAAACCCAACCCCCCCACCATCCTAATTTGCCCAAACTCTCCTTGACCAAGCCTCTGGGCTTACCTTTTTCCAGGGATCCATTGCTACTTCTTCTTGTTCCCCGTTGCAGCCCCGGCAATGTCCTCTAATACATGTTGTTGAATGCCTCCTGGAAGTCCATATAAATAACATCATAGACATTCACTTATCTACAATGTTAATTACCTCTTCAATAAATAACATCATAGACACCACTCATCTACAATGTTAATTATCCCTTCAAAAAATTCAAATAGGTTTGTTAGGTGTGACTTAACCTTCACACATCTGTGCTGGCTCTCACTGATCAACTCATATTTGTCCAACTACTTAGTCACTCTGCGCCTAATAACTAATTCTAGTAACTTCTCAACAACAGATGTTAGCCCAATAGCCTATAATCCCCTAACTTATCTGTCCTAGCTTTCTTAAATAATAGAAGGGCTTTGGCAGGTTTCCAATCCTAGGGGACAACTTCAGAATCAAGGAGTTTTAGAAGATCTTGACTAACACACAAGTAATTTCCTCACCAACTTGTTTTAAAACCCTAGTGTGGAAACCATTGAGTTCTGGAGATTTGTCTATCTTTAATCTCATTAGTTTTGCCATATGATTTTATTTTACTTACTGAATCTTGTTAGCTCTTCTTCTTGATTTACTATTAGTTTTCCGAACATCTCTGGTACTTTCACTATATCCTCTCTACACTGATACAAAATAGCTATTTAGCAAGCTTACTGTTCCCTGATTTTCAAGTACAATACTATCTGCAGAGTTCCATATTACTCTTTCTATAAAAACGGTGTTGTCCTCGAGTTAAATTGGGAAATCATATTCATATTACTACAAAATCCTGATTTATTCAGCTAACCTTTCCTGTTTCACCCTTTGAGTTGTAATGTAAGTGACAATGAATTACTGAGAAGCTTAAATGAAACAGGAGATTCTAGAAAAATGGTAAGATCAACACTTAAAAGGAAAGATATGTTGATGTTTAAACATCATGTGCTTCATATATATATAAACTCCTGTTATATTCATGTCTGGCTGTATACAACTTTTCTCTCTGTTTCAATCTATTGCTGTCCTCTCACAGTTTCTTGCTGCTGATCGATGGATTCTGTGGAATTGACAATCTTCAGTTCATGGCTGACTTTTCAGATGGCATGGTTCCCAATATAAGAGTGTAACTTCATCCTGTTGCGATCACCTTCTGGAGTTGCGATCAGTATCACATTCCACAAAGGCTTGTTACGATTGCAAGCTGTGTTTGTTAATTAACAGTTCAGCAACTCCATTTGAAAACTTATCAGGGAGTGTTAGAATTGCCACAGAAGCTAATAATCTAAACAAGGCATTATGGTTTTGCTTTAGCAGTATATGTAAAAGTGTCGTCAGCCCCAGCACATGACAAGTGTATCCAGTTTCATGTCTTAAAGCAACCAGCTCCTGCTGTCACAAGGTTGGAGGGTGCATAGGTCATCTGTCATTCATGTCATCTCCTTTCACCTAATAAAGGGCAGTAGCTTTTCATAAATATGAACTTCCAAGTGAACTGCTTTGGCAAATCAATGAGCCAACTTGTACTCGTCTAATGTTTCTAATGTTTCTAAAACGTGTTGACAACTGGTTTCTTCAGCTTGATACCCGACAAGTCAGGAAGTGTTTACACAATTGCCAACATACATTCCTCTGCCTGATGAGCCTTTCATTGAATTGTAGAAGTGTTGCAGCACAGAAGGAGGCCATTTGGCCCATCGTATCTGTGCCAGCTCTCTGCAAGAGCAATTCAGCTAGTCGCACCCTACTACCATTTCCCTATAGCCCTGAAAACATTTTATCTTCGTGTGCTTATTCAATTGCTTTTTGGAAGCCATGATTGCCTCCGCCACACCCTTGGGAAGTTGGGAAGTGCATTCCAGATCCTAACCAATCACTGCATAAAAAGTTTTTCTCATGTATTTTTGTTCTGAAAGAAAGAGAAAATGAACTGAAGTCTTACACTTGCCAATTAAATTGTTTTATATAAATCAACAGAAATAACTTATATTATAAAATTGCCTTTAATGTAATAAAACATTCCAAAGCCCTTTGCAGAGGCATTATAAAACAAAATATATTAGCAAGCTACATAAGGAGATATTAGGGTAGATGAGCTAACGAGTTTTAAGGTGAGCTTAAAGGAGGAAAGTGAGTTAGAGAGGCAGAGAGATTTATGCATGGAATGCCAGAGATTTGGGGGTCAGGCTGCTGAACATTTGGCTGCCACTGGTACATGAATTCAAATTGGGGAAGTTCAAGAGTGTTGTATAGTTGGATTACAGAGGTAGGGAGGAGCCAGGCCATGGAAGGATTTGAAAACAAGGATGAGAATTTTAATATTGCAGTGTTGCTTAATTGGAAGCCAGTGTAGGTCAGCGAGCACAAGGGTAATTAGTGAACAGGCTTTGGTGCTTGTTAGAAAACAAACAACAGAGTTTTGGATGGCCTCAAGTTTGTGAAGGGTAGAATGTAGGAGACCAGCCAGGTGCATTAAAATATCAAGCCTAAAGATAACAAAGACATGGAGGAGGGTTTAAGCAGTGGAAGAGCTGAGGCAGGGGGAGAGTCAGCCAATGTTATGGAGTAACCAGTCTTAGCGACAGCCCAAATATGAGTTTGGAAACTCATCAATATGACACCAAAGTTGCAAATGGCCTGGTTTAGCCTCAGACTATTGCCAGGGAGAGGGATGTAGGGAGCAGATTTTGGAGTAGGAACTGAAAACAGTGGCTTTAGTCTTCCCAATTTTTAATTTGAAGGAAACTCTGCTTATCCAGTGCTGGATGTCAGATAAGCAGTCATACAATTTAGAGGAAGTGGAGGGATCGAGAGAGTTGATGGTGAGTTAGAGCTGGTTATCATCAGAATAGATGTGAAAGCTAATGCTGTGCTTTCGGATAATGTCATTGAGGGCAGCATGTAGATGAGAAATAGGAGAGGACCAAGGATAGGTCCTTGGGGGACACCAGATGTAATAGTGAGAAGATAAGCCATTGTTGGCAATTCTCTGACCATGATTGGATGGATAAGAATGGAACCAGCCAAGTGCAGTCTCACCCAGCTGAATGAGTGGAGAGGTAGATGTTTTCTTTTTATTCATTCATGGGATGTGGGCTTTACTGGCTGGGCCAGCAGTTATTGCCCATCCCTAGTTGCCCTTGAGAAGGTGGCAGTGAGCTGCCTTCTTGAACCGCTGCAGCCCATGTGGTGTATGAACACACACTGTGCTGGTAGGAAGGGATTTCCAGGATTTTGACCCAGTGACAGGGAAGGAATGGCGATATATTTCCAAGTCAGGATGGTGAGTCACTTGGAGGGGAACTTCCAGGTGGTGGTGTTCCCATCCATCTGCTGCCCTTGTCCTTCTAGATGGTAGTGGTCATGGGTTTGGAAGGTGCTGTCGAAGGATCCTTGGTAAATTCCTGAAATGCATCTTGTAGATGGTACACACTGCTGCTACTGTGCATCAGTTGTGGAGGGATTGAATGTTTGCAGATGTGGTGCCAATCAAGTGGGCTGCTTTGTCCTGGACAGTGCCAAGCTTCTTGAGTGTTGTGGGTGCTGCACTCATTCAGGCAAGTGGGAAGTATTCTATGACGTTCCTGATTTGTGTCTTGTAGATGATGGACAGGCTTTGGGGAATCAGGAGGTGAGTTACTTGTCGCAGGATTCTTAGCCTCTGACCTGCTCTTATAGCCACAGTATTTATATGGCTAGTCCAGTTCAGTTTCTGGTCAATGGTAACTCCCAGGACGATGATAGTGGGGGATTCAATGATGGTAATGCCATTGAACATGAAGCAGCGATGATTGGATTCTCCCTTGTTGGAGATGATCATTGCCTGACACTTGTGTGGTGTGAATGTTACTTGCCACTTAACAGCCCAAGCCTGAGTATTGTCCAGGTCTTGCTGCATTTGGACATGAACTGCTTCATGGACTGTGATCAATTATGTCAAAGGCTGTAAACAGGTTGAAAATGATGAGGAGGAAAATTTTGCTTTAGTATCGTAAAGTGTCATTTGAGACTTAAGGGAGCAGGCTTTGGATGAGAAGACACTTAATGCAAAGGTGTCAGGACAAATATTAAGAAACAGAAGTTATATTTAAGAAAAGAAGGCAGCCAATATCCTAGTTCAGGTGTTTCTTGGTTCCCATTGACTCTAATCATTACAGAGAGTTCGTGAATCCATTCTTCTTGTTTCTCCCTATGTCATCTTCAAACCTGTATGCTACACTTCTGAAAGGCCATTCTTTTTATCCCCTGCAGCCAGGGACTCTTCCTGTGTTGTCGTCTTCTAATTATTATCTGTCTGTCAATGTTTACATTAACTGTCAATTGTGACCGTGACCCATGGTCAAAAGCCCTGAGCTGTAGCCATGACTCAAACAGCATATCCTTAACACATAAATAATCCATCCATACGTGTGCTTCCAATTAACTCAAGCCATGAAGGCACTTCTTCCTCAAACACAAACAGTTCAAGCTTCATCTGCTAGGAAGTCATATATAAAAGGGAATTCATAACACACACAAAGAATAAAAAAGTACAAAAGAGATAAAAAGTATAAATAGGTTCACATTTCCTACATTGTGGAAGGCTTCAAACATGGAGCTTGGAGAAAGATGGGCAGGAATTTGAAGGTCACAACACATTCAAGGACTTTGGAGAGTAAATGGAGTTTGGAGATAGTTTGCAAAATCAGTGTTGATATCCTTTTGTACAATTTTATAATCCTTGGCTGGAATTTCCTGCTCCCATTGGCGGCAGGTGTCATGGTGAGTGTGAGCAGACAATATGGCAAGAAGGCCAAAAATCTGTTTGGCGCCATCGTGAAACTAGTTTGCAATCGTCCGTTTTTCAAGTTGAGAATCTAATTGCAATATTTTAGCATCTCATTATAAGCCCTGTTCAGTGGAATCATCCCCCCATGCTGGATCATCCGGATGCCAATGTGTTTCACAACTGTACATAAGCGACCTGGCAAGCTACACTTTGCCCGGAGATTCGAGGTTGGTTTGCCTAGCTTGCTTCGGTCAGCACTCGCGGTCATCAGTGCCAGTCTTCGGAGACAGCACCACATCGCTTTTAGGGGGGCTCACGGGCAGGCCTACCTACCAGATCAGTCGTAAAGTGGGGGTGGCTTTTCAGCAGCTGCAAGGCTAGGGCTTGCTTGGGGAAGGCAGAGAAGTGGCCTCAGGCAAGGGAAGAGGCTGCAGGGTGAGGGCTGTACTGGGAAAGAGGGGTATCCCAGGATGTGTGTGGGGCACATGTTGAGCTGTGCAAGTGGCCTCAAGATGGTGAGGGCTGAGAAGGAAACCTCCAGAGGAGATGAGACCAGATGGAGATGTGAGGCTGTGTGTGAGAGAGTGAGCGGTGATGTCCCTTGAGCTGACAGTGAGTGAGATGCCAGTTAACATATGATGGCTTTGTGAGTGTGTGAGTTTAGAGTGATGAGATGATTGCCTTACCCTGGCAGCAGAGATAAGTTCATTCATCCCCTTTCTGCACTGAATGGCCAACCTCTTCTGTGCAGCACTGGCATTGCCTACCACTGCCACCACCTCCCAAGCTGGAATGGTGAGATTGCTGGACTTCCTGTGGCCGGAGCGGGGGTGGAGGACATCAAGGTGGGCCTCCAAAAGGCATTCCTGTTGACGGGTCACAGAACTCCTCTTGGCTTTCAGGGCCATGTCTGCCCTGGAGCAGTCCTGGGCTGCAAGCATTGAGAACTGTGTGTGTGGCTGCTGTTTAGTATGGCTTCCGGAGTGAGGAAACAGGTAACGGTGTTACGGGCGATTCAGAACCACCTGCCAGCGAGATGGCGTGTTTCCTGTGCCTGCACGTGTTGATCAATGCTTGGGAATGAGGCGGGAAGCAGGTGAGAAAACCTACAATTACGGCAGTGGGTAAAATGTCTTTTTTCATGCCCGCTACTGCACTTAGTGCAACTCTGGAGATGATTCCACCCTTTATTTCTTTTCTCATTGTGCTCTCATCATCAACTGCCCTCCATTCTTCAGCCAAGATGGGAAACTGATAAGCTGCCATTCTGTAGGTGCCAAGTATTCAGGAGATTGCAAATGTTTTCCTGTGTCAACTGCTTTTCCCATTAACCTCTGGAGGGAAGTGTCATTAAAGTGTACCTTTTAAAATCCAACTATGCTTCTCTGGTGTGGAAGCAAAATACCGTGGATGCTGGAAATTTTAAACAAAAACAGAAAATGCTGGAAATACTCAGCAGATGCAGCAGCATCTGTGGAGAGAGAAACAGAGTTAACTTTGACCTGAAATTTAAGATTCCGTTTCTCCTTCTCTAATATTCTCCTATTGCTGACAGTATTCATCAGGAGGAAAAAAATCCCTTGTGAAAATATAATGATTTACATTTGAATGGCCCATCCACCTTACCATGATGATGACATCAGAATGCTCATGTGCTTTCCAGCATGTCCCATCCCGCAATTTATTATTTTGACCTCAAACAACGTTTCACTCTTGGATTAATGCAAAAGAGTCACACAGTTAATTTAAGTGAATCTCATATTAAATTGAAGAACCACTGGAAATTATTAGAAAATAGTGTATTACAAATCTCCAAACCTGTGTAAAGAACTGCCAATAAAATGTGCAGAATAAATAGTTTCTTGGCCTGAAATGAAAAAAGTAATTTTTTCCATTGTTCAATAATTCACTTTTTTCCAGCATTGTACCTATTGAAATTGTTCAAATGGCTGGCAGCTGTCCAGTCCCAGCCACGCTACTGGGAACAGTGACTACCACTGAGACTGCATCCAGTCCCCAATTTTAATTATCGCTGTAGTTGGACACCGAGGTTAACAATGGGTCCAGGCTGGCAGGCCCTTGCGAAGAGAGTGGGTGGCTCGGGTGGACAGGTGGCAGGAGAGGGTTGGGGTGGGGTGCGAGTGGAAGGATGGACTCGGGCAGCCCATGCAGGTGGTGCCCAAACTTGACCGCCAGAAGCCCGCACAATGAAAGCTACTGAGCTTTACACTTGGCACTGCGCTCCGCCTGCTGCATGAAAAATTGTGGCAGTGGAGTGATAGGGCCCTTAAGTAGCCATCTGTTGGCCACTTAAGGGTCTCAAAAGCCTGGCTCCTAACCCACCTAGCATAAAATTGTGGCAGGGTGGCCAGTGGGTAGGTACCGTGTATGATGCCCTTGGCATTGCATCCAATTTGATGCCCCTTGCTTGTTTTCCAATCTTCCGTGGGGATGTATAAAATTCAGTCTGCAATTTTCACATGTTTTTTCTTTGTTAGCAGGAATTAACAGCCAAGATCCAGCATGTAGTCCACTTAGGTTTGTATCCACGCTGAATTATTAACAATTATAATTGTCCCAAACTCCTTAACAGTGGCAATGATGAGTAGATTGCTGCTGCATGTGAGGGTTCTCCTGACTTGACGATGCTGCACATTTCTTTGACAGCCAGGGTTAGAAAATCAGAAGACCCCAGCTGTCAAAGAAATGTTCAGCCCAGCGTCCCTCAGGGAATTCCGTCAGAGCGGAGCTGAGTTGTGGGGAAAGCAAGAAACGACCTCTTTTTACAGCACTAGCTGTGTGTGATAAGCTTAAAGATCCACTCTTTGAATGTTAGTGAATGGGTGTGTGGATGAAAGGATAAGTGGGTGAATGCGTGAATGAGTAGGTGGATAGGGTGGGTGAGGTGGGCAGGTGAGTTAGGTGAGTGGTTGGGTAGGGTGAGTGAGGTGGCGGGTCAAGTCGGGGTTCAGGAGTGTAGTTGGGTCAGGCTGGGGGGATTGTTGTATGGTTGGGGCTAGTCAGGTCGAGGGATAGTCATTCAGGGCGTGGGGACAATCAGGTGGTCTGTGGGTAGTCAGGTGGTTGGGGGGGTAGTCAGGTTGGTAGTTGGGTCAGATCAGGTGGGGGGGGGGATAGTTGGGTGGTCAGCTTGAGCAGTCGGGAATTCAATGTGAGTGATTGGGAGGGTTAGTTGTGTAGTTATCCAGGTGTTAGATTATGTTTTAAGCTGCTTAACATTTCCAGTTAAGTTCCTCGGAACTGTCTGAAGTCACCGACTCTAACTCAGAGTTGAAGACTTTAGTGGAGGGTTCTGAGAGGAGGGGAATTGTTCATTAGAAGTTTAAACTTTTCAGGCAACTCCCATGTAGGTCTATGCATTAGGACTTCGTACGTCATACGTCCAGTGTCTGACATTCAGAGACTGGAAGATTTGGCCCACTGTACTTAGTGACAACAACACTATAAGAAGTAAAGTCAGTATATAATAATATAATTGTAACTAAAGGCAGCAGAAAATTTGTTTCATACAGAGTTCTGTGACAACTACACATTTTTTGTCATCAAATGCTCCTGACATTTTGCTGATCGAACCATGCCAAAACTAATTTCACAAATTATTTGACTAAAGCTGTGTTACGAGACTGCAGGATTGATGAATCTTATGTGGGTTGGGGGGATACTAATGGCGGTAAACATCCACTACACAGTTGAGATGAACCAAGTGCGTCAATGGACTGAACCTGTGACCCAAGATTTAGTGGTACAAGTCCAACAGACTGTGCTATGTACAATAGCTTCTAGTTAATCCAAATAGAAAGAAAAGGTTCCAGTTCACTACTGTAGGGTGACTGCGCTACTACATTTTTTATTGAAATGCAATGCATACTTTAAAGGCCCTCAGTTATCAGGAATTTGTGGCTAGCAAGCTGGGGATTCCACTTATAAAATAATACCAGTGACATGGCAGGCAATTTGTTAAGACCAAGGTTGGCAATTATGTCTGCTGAAATCTTTGCATTATGTTTAGCTTCAGACAGTTCAGACAGGATTTTCCTTGTGGGCTTCAGGATCCTGCCTTCAGGCTCAAATATGGGTCAGAAAACTGAGCCATGTGGGAAACGGTCACTCATCTGTCATTGTCCCTGAATTGGCCAGTTAGTAGCGAGAGGGCTGGCCCGCTGTCCAATTAAGGACAGTATGCGGTCTCTCAAAGCTGGCGGGCCAATAGGAGACTCCCTGGCTTGGAAGAAGCGGCAGGACTCCTTAAGTTAAGTGAACAAGAGGGCGCCCAAGATGGGGGCACCCTCTCTTTTAAATTTAAAATAAGAAATGGTGTCAGCAGCAGGGCCACCACCGAGTTATTCACACATGTGCTGAAGATAAACCTCATAGCAAAAGCAAGATTTATGGCAGGAATTTTATGGTGCCGTTGTGGAGGGGATGGGGCCATAACATGTGGCAAGCCATTCTAAACTTCTTTGACTTTGGCAGGAACATTGCTGTGAAATTCCATCCTAAATCTAATAGCATAAACAAAAATACATATCAGCCCAAATTTGAAAGCTTAATTTCCAATGGGACCCTAATGAATGGAAGGAAGTGCATACAATACAGTCCAGAGGACAAGTCATTATCATTCCATTTTCAAGTTTAGTGTCCCATTTCAGGACCATTTTCCAAAGAAAAGAGCTACAATTAAATTAATATTAAAGCAAGTAAAATATAAAACTCATGGGTGGGGTGGGGGGTTTCAATTTTGTCTTTGAGTGATCATGTAAAATAGATGATAACAGATCAATCAGCTGTCAAACATCTCCCAAATTGTACTTGACGAGTAACTCGCTAAGATGTCAAGAATGAAATTGGTCTTCAGCTAAATGGAACAGAAAATCAACATGGTTTAAAATGGGCTGCTGGTTCGCTACTATCTGTTTCTTGCTTTGTCTGATGACTAATTTCACCTCCATTGACTGCAGACCTGAATCTGTAACAGATAGGATTGAACCTTTTAATTTACGTTAATGAAGCAGATTGTTGACTGTATGCTGACGGAAGGGAAATTGT
Source organism: Carcharodon carcharias (assembly GCF_017639515.1). Lineage (NCBI taxonomy): Eukaryota > Metazoa > Chordata > Chondrichthyes > Lamniformes > Lamnidae > Carcharodon > Carcharodon carcharias. Next base: position 129,762,038 of record NC_054470.1, read on the forward strand.
AAAATATTGACCTACTCCATGAAAGAAGCTTTACTGTTTGCTTTCAAATTGCAGACAGGCAGGTTAACTTCACTGCACAGGCATTATTGCTAAAGACCTGAAAACAGGTGCACTCACTAAGCTGAGACCCAATCTCATCTGACTTCTTCCTCAGTTGGAGTACTATGTGTGGCATGAGAAAACTTAGAAAATAGAGTAAAATGATGAAATATAAAATGACTAACATAGAATTATTAAAAAATTGATTTGTTTCGTAGTGTAGCTGGAGCATTAAAATTTCTGTCTTTGCTAATTCAAAATTATTGTTTAACCATGTTTCTAGATATTGTACCTGATTAACATTCTGGAGTACAAGATTATTCTATGTATTGCTAAATGCTTCCTTTATTGAGATGTCAGAGTGTATCTAATTGTATCTTTTCTGAGTACACCAGTTTATTATCTGTTTGAAGGAAAGCTTTCTCATACAGTATTTTTCTATATTTTCAGTAGATTCCTACATTAAGAGAGTTATTAGAATATAAAAAAAAATGGAGTAGGTACCTACTTTAGGGAGGTTATTAATGTGATAAGGAGATAGTAATAAGCCTTTACGTCATGCCCCAGATGGTTTCCAATTTCAATTGTGCTTAAATCAGCAGTTTCAAAAATGGTTCTTTGAAGTCTGTTGTCTACTGCACAACCATGCATTGTGCTAACCTATCCCAAGTTGTTACATGTGATTGTGTAGTTTGCTGTACTATAAGCCTTCATAGAATTCAAGTGCCCCACTTCATTGGAATTAATGAAAAGGTCCAATCCACCTTGAAGGATCTTTGATTTACATATTTGCCACAGCATTCTGTTCTTCCTTCTGCATGTTCAAAATCAAACTATTTAAATAGTAAATGGTCTGAAGGCTCATGCATACTAGCTTATTGGTCATTTCTGATGATGTCCACAGGAAGATTTTTGATGTAAAACAGTGTTCTCATTCAACATAAATTCTTTGTGGGGAAGATTTGACAAAAACTCTTCTGGTTAAAGGGTGAAAATGTAATTATTTTGTGTGAAAACTTCAGCTGTTTATAATACAGAAGTCTGGATGTAAACTACACCCAGATTTGAAATTTGTAGGTTTACTGTGAGTTTCAACCAAAATAAGCTAAATGTAAATGAATTTTTGAACTGTGCAATTTCTGGTCAAAGTTTTCTCTCAAGTTCCAGAATAAGACAGAATTTGGAAGCAGTTTGAAATCCAATCACAGACATTCTTCAAGAATCAGGTGTTGGTTCGAACACTGGAGAAGTGATAGTTGAGAATATATGGGAGAGCAGTAAAGTGCAATTCAGCAAGAAAGAGACAATGAATGAAATCGATTTAGAAATTAATTTTATAATAGTCAAGTGTAGTATCAATAGCAAAAGCCAAACAAGTGTTTGGTGGCTTCCAACATTACTTCTCACATTCCCTGTAGAATATCCCATGTGCTTTCCTTTTAAAGTTGGGTTAGCTCAACAATCAAGGGCATTGGTAATGCAATATTGATTCACTACTGATCTGAAATATGAAGAGTTGAAATCACAATCTGATTCTTGGATTGCAAATTTTCTTCATAAGATTTGTATTGGTTTTAATGCCTCTTATATTGAGCAGCTAAAATAAATTTAAAAAAAAATAAAAATGAGGAAAGTAGAAAAAGAAATGACTCAGTGGATAATCCCACCCTTTCCCTTGATCCCCTCAGGAGTGGCTGCAAAACATAGCAATGATAACACAGCTGAAAAGGCTCCAGTTATTATGTATCATAAAGTCAGACCATGATTGGTAATAACATCATTCTGTTACTGTGTTTAAAAATAGCTCATCCAGCCACATTTCATCTTTGTTTACATTGTTTCTGTATGGATATCAGTCTGTCAAAGATGATGGCATGATATGGTAATATATTTGCTCTTGTTGAGTTCTGGTGCAGGTCCATCCCTTTTGCTGGTAATCTTAGCGAGTTAGAAGTTCAATGTATGCATGGCCACATGACGCAGTTGCATACTCCAGGCCCTTCAGCACCATATGAAGCACAGGATACTAGTGGGCATATTTTGGCATCCATGTACGTCATCATCACAACTGGCCATTTTATGCAATGCGTTTATATACATTTCAACCTAGTAATCTATGTTCTCCCTTTCCAGAGCTTTTAAATTATAACTCTTCTTTCACTCTCCCAGTTCAAGCTGACAAGCTTCTCTATTTCTCCCATTTATTCAAACTGGAACTCTTCCCTAAGCCATTTAAGTAGGCACTTCTATTCTCATGCTACAAGCTGGTACTCTTTCCTCTCAAAAATCCGACTACTCTCCAGTAATGCTGCCACTGCCTTCCCTCTTTTCCACTATAAACATAGTGTGGCAACACTGTTTGATATGTCTTATTCCCACTAGTTATCTTATGACAACAAAAGGATATTTAATGCAATTCCAACATGGTTAAAGCATTGGAGAAGCAAGAGACACACCATTCTTTTGTATGGATTTATTTTAGAAATTGATAATTGAACTAGTTGTGAAGTATAATTTTCTAGGCTGCTGATTGTAGAATTTCTGTCATTCTGTTGATTTTAGCAATCTTGGCAACGTTATTGATTTCACATAGTTGCAGATATATTTATCTCTTGCATGGTCTCAATATTAAGGGCAGGGAATATATTTAAAATTCAAAGAGGTGGCTTTGATGTAGTTCCCAACTACAGAATAAAGTAAAGCTCTTTGTATGATGGGATGAAATTCAATTAACTTTCTTGGCAACTTGGTGAATAAGTTGCTGCTCCAGGCAGTAGCACACAGTGTTTTCACATTCCAACTATTTGATGTGACCTTTATCATTTTAAACTCTTGCTCTTTTATTTCTTTTTAAAGCATTTTAATGAATTCTCATGCTGTTGCAATCTAACTAGTAATGAAAAAAGAAGTGTAATGATTCTGGAGAGCTGTGTTTAGTTATTGGTAAATCTTGCTGATGCACAACATAGTTTGAAAAGTCCATTCATAGTAGTTGGACAATCACAGGTCGGGATTTTCCGGCTCCACCCACCACCAGGGTCTTCCGGTCCTGCTGAACGTCAATGCACATTAGGCTGGCCCACTGCATCCCCGCGGCGGGTCCTGCCACAGCGGAGCCGGAAAACCCTAGCCACAGTTTCAACATGTCTAAGTAGTTGGCAGAGAATTTATGGTGCCTTAGGAGTGGTGAATGTTGAGGACAATAATTGGTAGATTCAATTATATGTAATTTTAAGGTTTCATTCACATACCTTACATACTTGGATGTTGTCTGTAAGTTAAATTGTCATGAAAGGGCTGAATACTTCCATTATAGCCAGCAAGAGGATATTAGCAAAAGTTTTTCCCCCTCTCTTTGTGTCTGCTATCAGCCTTTTAGGGGAGGAGCAGGAAGATTAGGGAAAACTTAGTGACAACTGATTTACTTAAGGGAATCTTTCACCCTATAAGTGATGTTTGGTGGTGTAAACAAATCCATTTTTGTACCTGTAGGATCTGGGTATAGCAGTACAGTGGTTATGTTTTGAGGTCAAATCCCACCATGAAATGTTGTGAAATGGCGTTTGATAAATCTGGTAATTGTGGGCCAGCATAAGAAATAAATGACCACAAAAGTTGGTTCACTAATGCCCTGAAGAGAAGGGAAGCTTCAGATAAAAGCAAAAAACTGCGGATGCTGGAAATCCAAAACAAAAACAAAAATACCTGGAAAAACTCAGCAGGTCTGACAGCATCTGCGGAGAGGAACACAGTTAACGTTTCGAGTCCGTATGATTCTTCAATAGAACTAAAAAAAATTAGAAAAGAGGTGAAATATATGCTGGTTTAAGGTGGGTGGGTGGGGGGGTGGGTGGGTGGTGGGACAGGTAGAGCTGGATAGAGGGCCAGTGATAGGTAGAGATAACCAAAAGATGTCATAGACAAAAGGACAAAGAGGTGTTGAAGGTGGTGATATTAGCTAAGGAATGTGATAATAGGTGACATTAAGAAAGCAGGACGAGCAAGGTACAGATAGCCCTGGTGGGGGTGGGGTGGGGGGAAGGGATCAAAATAGGCTAAAAGGTAGAGATAAAACAATGGATGGAAATACATTTAAAAATAATGGAAATAGGTGGGAAGAGAAAAATCTGTATAAATTATTGGAAAAAAGGGGGATCAAAAAGGGAGTGAGGATGGAGGAGAGAGTTTATGATCTAAAATTGTTGAACTCAATATTCAGTCCGGAAGGCTGTAAGGTGTCTAGTCGGAAGATGAGGTGCTGTTCCTCCAGTTTGCATTGAGCTTCACTGGAACAATGCAGCAGGCCAAGGATGGACATGTGGGCATGAGAACAGGGTGGAGTGTTGAAATGGCAAGCTTCAGCCCTGCCTGGTCTGGCCTTCGTGTGCTTCTACTCACACACTGTATGATTGATTTTCAATGTTGTCTGAAGTGGAACAATAATGTAGCTTTGCTGGCAGTTCATAAATTCTGAGAATACCTTTTTTTGAAAAAAGTAAAAATTACATACATCTGTATTCACCATAAACAAGTTGTTTGTCTCTTATCGTTGCACCATCATTCAGCCCCATAACAGAATTTAGTGTATTGTCCATGCCTAGTTAAGAAATTGAGATCAAAGCAAATATGTAATGTTTATAGTGTTTTTTGAATAAGTTCGACATACGACAACTTCGTGTAAGCAACTGTCTTCCACGTGAGGCTTGTGTACTCTATCTTATCCTGTGTCAAAGTACCTGTGGAGTTCCATCAGTTCTTACTTGTCTTTTTCTCCCCGTGTCTGAGAGCTGAGAGTTTCGCATTGTGTTTACCATCGCATGCACTAAGCTCCATACAAAATCATTTTGAGCTCCAAGGAGCAAAGAATGTCTTACTATTCAGTAAAATAGTTTAGTTGCCTGTTGTATTTTTTATGGAGACAATCCTGATAGTCCCCCTTTGAAAAAACCCTAAAGATAACAAACTATAGTAGCTTTTGAAAACTGAGGTTGCTTACATGCTGTAAGATGTGGAAGAATTCATAGGTAACCAATAAAATACTAACTTTTACATAGAGTTGTGCTGATTTCCAATGACTTGTACTGTTATGACCAGTCCCCAGGTGAGGTCCCCCAATTTGTTATGATCCAGGATGAGGTACCTCAAATTGTTATGCTCCCGGGTGAGGAGGGATGAACTGGCTCCCCTTTATTTTATCCTCCTCAGTTGGTCGCAACAAGGTTAATTTAAAAAGGATCCCCTCCCTCGTGGAAAACTTTTCCCAGTCCAAATGTATTTATGTTTTAAAAGGAGCTAATTTAACCAGGCTTTCTTGGATCAAAGAAAGAGTGAGCTCATTAGTTCCGAAAATGTGAAAAAAAAAATAAAATCGCACAGGTTAGAAACGAGAAGTGAGTCTGAAAATAAAAGTTAAAAAAGATATATGAATCAGTCTTTGGCATGTGTGTGAGGAGTAGATGGTGAGATTTTGCAGCTGTTAAGCTGGGTGATTGCAGTAGAGCTGACTTTGGCAGTTGATCAGTTGGTTTGGAGATTCTTGGTTCTGCAGGTCAGCTGAAAGGAGTTGCCCTGTTTCCTTTTCGACTGCGGCTTTGCTGCCTTGTGATTTACTTCCGGCAATGAGAGAGAGAGGCTTTTTTAAATTTGCAAGCGTGGGGAGCCTAGTTGATGTTCATCAGCTGTGACCTTCACAGTACACGCTAACACCAGAACAGAACTAAAATGCCAGACTAGCACATGGAGGCAGTGGCATAATGGTGGTGCCACTGGACTGGTATTCCAAACACTCAAGGTAATGCTCTGGGGACCTGGGTTTGAATCCCACCACGGCAGGTAAAAAATCTGGAATTAAAAGTCTGATGATGACTATGAATCGATTGTTGTAAAAGCCCATTTGGTTCACTAATGTCCTTTAGGGCAGGAAATCTGTTGGTCTGGCCTACATGTGACTCCAGACCCACAGCAATGCGGTTGACTCTTAACTGCCCTCTGAACAAGGACAATTAGGGATGGGCAATAAATGCTGGCCTAGCCAATGAAACCCACATCCCATGAGTGAATAAAAAAAAACACAGAACTAGGATTGCAATTGGCTCTTTAACCCCTTTTCTTGTGTATTCCGAGGAGGGAAAAAACAAACATGTCTTTAGCCCAGAAACCACCTTCTTTCAATTCAGATCATCTCCACAGTCTGGGATATAACTCAACAGGAGATGGTTTCTGCTGAGTTGGTTATCAGTTGTTTTGCATTGCATCTCTTCCTTTGAAATGTCTGTCTGGAGGAGGCCTTGATACCTTTTTAAGGTGCGACATTCCCTTCTCTGTGGATTATTTGGTCACATAAGAATTTTCGAGCAAGTTGTTACTTTACAGTCTCAGCCAGCTTTTGCTTGTAGGCCCGTTTTTAAAAAAAGGCAAAGGTCTTACTTAAAAGTTCAATATGTAAATAATTTGGGACTATGACCCACTGTCATGGCAGTATCCATTGTCATTCTCAAGTTTATTTTGTTTAAACATATAAAATCAGTTACAGGCTGATCAGCTACCTCTTGAGCTGTGACTGATGTTCACAATCCTACATTAATGGGACCAATGGACCAATTTGCCATGGTGGTGTCACAGGACTCTTTATAGGCATGTGCATTGTGCTCTGCACTGGGATTACAGGCTCATGGCTCCATTCTTCACAGAAAATCTTTCTTGTTTCTTTGGATGAAAATATATTATTTTTGGGAGGAGGGGGGGGTAAAGAAAAACTAGGACAGGTAAAATTTTGGAAATAAAGCAAATGTAGCTAAAATGTGTATCAGGCCCCTCTTTTCAGAAATTGGGATGTCCTTGACAGGATGATGCCCATTCTCATAAAGGTTAGAAACAAAAACAAAAATAGCTGGAAAAACTCAGCAGGTCTGACAGAATCTGCGGAGATTTCCAGCATCCGCAGTATTTTGCTTTTATCTCATAAATGTTAGGATTGATCATAAGTGAGAGTGAGGTTTGGTGTTTGGAGTTGTTGCATTAATGGAGGATGAGTAATAGTACTGATAAGACAGTGGGGCTTCTTTTGGCCAAAGGGTATCAACATGTGCTAAATGGGTGCAATGCTAATAAGGGTAACTTGTTTGAAAGCAAACAATTTTGGTCTTAAATGCATATTAGCATAATTTGAATGTGCCTGTAGGTGCCAAATCAGAAACCTGCAGATTTAGCATTCAAGTGCTGAATAGACACAATTTCCACGAAGCAGTATATTTAGACTCCTTGCACCAACTCCACTGAAGGTGCAGAGTGCTCTGACTTTCATACAGCTGCAGATTGTAGGATGGCTCAAGGACCCAAGAGAGGAATTACAGGTTCTCGGATAGTGAAGGAGGTTCACAGGAGGAGTGGTATCTTGTACCCACAGGGCAAGAGGGTGCCACCTCTCATCCCTCCCTCTTGCAGCAGCTGGTTCTGCTCCCCAGGTCTCATGCCCTCCTCCCATTCATTGTCCTGGCAAAGGGGAGGCCCCCTACCAAGATGCCCATTAACAACTATTTCCATTTTCCTGGTAATTCTATAAGATTTACAATTTGATCAGATAGCTAAGCACTTAACCTCAGGGAGTTTCTAGAATAATTGTTGTTCCAATGTTGGTTAAATCTGGAGAAAATACCCCGGAAAGTCTCCCAGTGTGTTTTAGAGGTCTTTCTCACAGTTCTAGCATCAATGAACATGAAATGGTGAGTATTCCTTTAAGCTGCACTTGAAATTAACATCAATGGAGTGAGTGTTAGTTGAAGCACTAGTCATCAAAATGCCTTGCAGCCTCTTTAATGAGCATTAGGAGGCATTTTAAGTGGCAATCAGCTTTAGCAAGTCTCTGGGCTGACATTTGTGGTGCTAAATTCAACTCTTTTACCGAGATGATGTTGTACACTAAATACTGGCTAAGCAGGAATTTCAGCTTAAGATCCCCATTTTGGCTACCCCTTTAACTCTTTAGTGCCTAAAGTATTTGACAAAAATCACCCCACAATCACTGCACTTGAAAGAAGGGATTTAAGTAAGGGTGATCAGTCAGTGGAAACAATGGATAGAATTAAGGAAGAGTTTTCTACAGGCCCCGTAACAGTAGTGATTTGGTGGGGGAATGTATAAACACAGAACAACACTTTGTTAATATGGAGGCAGGAGGAACTCCCCTTAACTGTGCACTGTGACTCAGCCAGTGATACAGTGAATGATCTGGAGGAGGAACGTCAGGGTTGTGTGTAGTTGTGCTGCTTAATAAATTTTGGTGAGAAAGACATAAGGTGCTGAATTTTCTAGTAAATCATATTTTTCAGCAGACTCTTCTTCCAGGCTTGTAATGATGAAAGGAACAAATGTTTGACTGCTAGCTCAAAGTCAAATCTTCAAATTGAGTTTGTATTACAAGATCATTTTGTATGATTGTGTATATGTCTTTGTGGGAATGAGTTAGGTCTGATTGTAAGACATACGAACTGGACGGTCCTAGCCCTTAGTTTGGGGAAGGTTGTTGAGTGTAATCTTTTCTAAGTGTATCAAGGACCTGTAATAACGGAACCATCTTCCAGGTTAGATCTGCTCCCTTGCATTATGTATCATCTTGTTGTCATGCAAACTGAGTCTTGAGATGCTGTCAGCTGGGGAGGACATAATGATAGCTATGTACCCAATCTGTAGCTCATCTGTGGTGTCAGTACATGGCTGCGGGATAATACTTCACCTTCAGCAATGCAAAACAAATCCCACAGATTAATAATGACAGAGCTGTGGGATTGAATGAGGACTTGATAAGGCCATGTGCTCCCCCAGCTGAAAGCATGTCAAAAACATTACTCTGTTTACATGGCAACCAGATGATACATAATGCAAGGGAACAGACCTAAACTGGAAGATGGTACAGATATTACTGGTCCTTGACACTCTCAGAAAAGTTTACACTCGCCAACCTTCCCCAAGCTAAGGGCTAGGACCACCCTGCTCGTATGTCTTAAAATCAGATCTAACTCATTCCTACAAAGACATATACATAATCATACAAAACATCACACACATTATCTTGTAATACAAACTCAATTTGAGGATTTGGCTTTGAGCTAGCAGTCTAACATTTGTTCCTTATGTCATTACAAGCATAGTAGAAGAGTCTTCTGGTGATCAGTTGGACCAGCCATACATTCTTGTGACATACATACTTGGGTGACCTATCTGAAATTTCTTACATAGGGGATAGCAATTCAGCCTCTTGAGCATGCTCTGCCATTCAGTTGGATTATGGTTGATCTCGTGCTGTTGAGTAGTCTTTGCATAGCAGCTTCCTTAAGGTGTGCCAGCTTATGCATCTTTTCCTAAGTCATGTGTGTAGAGTCACACATTGGTGAGCTTAGCCGTCACCTCCTGACAGGCATGCTGCACAGTTGTTCTTTGGGGAGGTTACTCTCTAGGGATAGACGAGATAACCCTCATTGTACCCATCTCATGCAGCAGTACTTTGATTTTACAAGCTATTAAAAGAATTGATTCAGGTATTTACCATCATACTCTAATAACTGATTCCTCTAATTTTAGCCATTAACCCCAACTTTTTTGGCAGGCTTTCACCTGCGGACCTTATCCAGCCCAGGAGCTTGACTTGCATGATAAATGAAGGTTGGCACTGAAGATCCAAGACTTAGCCCATCCTGCTTCATACATGTGGGAAGCTTGCTATGTTTTGGTTCAGTTGCCTCAACACAGGCAGGAAAATGTGACCTTTTGTCCTTATTGATTAAGGTAATCTCACCTTTGTGCCACTTTGTGAGTAGCATTGTGCTTTGGGCCTGCGACCATTGCAGATTGAATTAAGACTGTCCAAAGTCATTTCAGGTCATTGCAGCTGGCAGAATCAGAGGCTTTCATCTGACTGGTCTGTGCTGGATGCAAGACCATTTCCAGAAATAGGAGGTGAGAATTGTAACTCACTGTGCCACCTCATTTTCCCACTTAAGTGATATATCATGACATCCATGCTTGAGTATTAATAATTGTGAGGGCAGGTGTATTAAGAAATAACCTGCAAAAAATTAGAGTAAAATTCTTTCTGTAGCATGAATGAAAAGAAAAGGGTACCTGAATAATAACATAGTTTGTTGTTGTGCAGAGCTGTTTACAATAAGGAGGATGCCAATAGAAAACAATAGCTTGCGATATTAGTAATATATCTGCCCAACGTCTGTTTCTAAGTTAATTTGCAATGGAGCAGGTCACTGAGCCAATGTTACTGTGATCTTCAGCATTCAGCTTGTCTTCTGCCAGTGTTAATGTGTTAGGACATGCCATATGACTGGAATTAATTTGTACACTGTTCCACTAAAATAAACAAAATCTATCACCTTTCAGTGGTCTATGAGAGCAACTTTTGATTATAACTTTTTCACTTTGGAGATCCATATTACAACAGTTCTCAGACAGGGTCTCCTACTCATGCTGCGGTGTGACTGACGAGTAGAAGGTAAGCAACAGCGAACTAGGAGGATTCTGACTTAATTTCATATTTCTCTTCTTTCTTTATTGAATTATCTTGCCTCCTCTATAGTCGCAAAAGCTGCAGCGGAGGACCACAATGAAATGCCAACTAAGGCTCGAGGTTAGCTGACTGCGCTTTCATAATTCAGTGGCCATATAAAGTATCTTTCAATATTGTGACGGCACATTTTTTTCAATGATGCAGGATAAATAGTGAACTTTTACATTACCAATGAAATTTTATGAAAAGTGCACAGTGAAAGAAAGCCATTAAAGTCAACAACGCTGTTAATGTAGATTAAAGATGCTAACCCTGAGATAATGATCTTGTGTTTTATGTTTCTAAATCAGTACATAAAGATCAACAGTTGATTTCAACTTTAATTTAAATAGTAGAAAGTAAATCTTTGTGAGTAGTGGAGATTGAAGCCATAAATTAAAAGGTTATGATGGTCTGCTTGTTGAATGTGTTCATGTGGCCAAATCCTGTGACTGCCACTGGTGACATGGCTGATGCCTCGTAGTACTGATCAGGAAGGTCCCAGAATTGATTTATTGATTTGCGTTGAACCAGTTGATCTTAGCTACAGCAACATGACAATCAGTCACAGTACCTTTGGACTAGAGAGGGAAGAAACATCAGTCAGTTTCAGCTCTGATACTTTTATGCAGGAAACTCTTATTGCAAGTCAACAGATGGAGACAGAATTAGGCTTGACTGTGAATTCACATGGTCCAGTAGCGCACCAACACCTCACTATCTAGATCCAAGTCAATTGTGGGCGGTAGCAGAAGCTGCCCAGCAGCCATGGGACCATCCCCAAGCAAGTGTCACCATGTATATGAATATAGAGACTAAAATCTAGATTCCGAGGGCAAGGGAGTGCTGATTAAATGCTATAAAGTAGGAAGATATTAGCAATATTTTCATCTATTTATATTTTCCAATTTGCAGAACTTTTACAGTGATAAATCCTAATGCATTTAGATTACATATACACCAGCTTGCATGTAAAGAAAGCGTAAAATAAGGCAGGAGTAGAGTTACACTGGAAGAGCTTTGGCTTACATCACTTTTTTATTTGGAATAAGGCAATGACAGAATATGCTATCTTAGATTAGGTGTATCAATGTCAGTGTAACATGAGGAGTTTAACCGGGGTTATAGAAGGTTCCACATAGGATTATATCAATTAGATACTTGCTCTGTTTCAGACAACAACCAGTTTCAAATTGACATATCATTTAATTATTTTATGCACTTAAAAGCCCACAGAAATCCTTTTGTTCTATTTTGTCAAACCAGGCAGTCTTATTTCATAGTATAATATTTCCTGGAAAGTAAAAAATAAGCTTGTTGTGGAATATTGATGGACAAATTCTTGTATTTTTGTGCTTATCGAAGTGAAGGATGTTATTGAAAAGGAACGAAATAATGTTTAGTGCAGGCACCAAAACTAGATTTCCTGCTGTTACAGAGTCCCGGCACATCTTTCGTGGGTTGGAAGTTTTGCAAACTGTTGTAGGGTATTGGATACTGTTTGGTAGACCTTAATGAAGTCTTCGTAGTCTTAAGTAGGTTAAATATTATTTATTAAATTCAAGAACTATGTACATATACACAGTAAAGGGTTCTGGCTAGGAGCTGTCTCCATGCTTGCTTGTGCACATGGCTCAGTCCAACACTGGACTGACCCCTTGGTGTGTGTCATGTGTTCCCTTACATCTGTGTGTCATGCTTTGCTTTCTGATAATTCTAAGTTGTGCATGATCAAGAATGAACATCAAGCTGCCTCTTAGTAAAAAAGAAAAGCTGATCATTTATAACATACTATTTAGTGGTCATGTGTTCTCTTACGTCTGTGTACCCAGTCCCATGTTAACCCTATGTGTGTCAGACCCTTATACTACACCTCCCCCAAGTCTTTGTCAAATGTATTTCAATTTATTTTCCTTTACCCCATGTATTTACATAGTTATTACTACCCAAACTCCTCCCCACCCCTGCAAGTCTCTGAATTCATAGGTCAGATGGCCTGGAGACCTTATAACCCATCCATATCTCATTCGCACTACTATGGGAGGAATAGTAGGTTCTCTCGCTGCAGATAAACTGGATTGGATTTGGAGGTTGTTCTGGCATCTGGGTATCTTTTTATCCTTTTTTCCCCCCATTCCTTGGTATTGAACCGCTCTTTGTCAATTTGCCGGTTGTGGTGATAGGTGGTGGTTGTTCAATCCCATTTCTTGCGGGCTGAAGGAGCATTGGTTCATCTCCATGTCATTTTTTCCTTTTCTTCTTTTGTTGTGTGGGTTGTCACGTTGTTCTCTGAGGCAGAAGATGGCCATTCTTGTTATAAGGATGTGGCTTTCCAGTAAGCTTACCTTTGTGGCTGTGTGGTGTGCTGTCGGCAATCGACAGCTGCTATTTGGTTCTAGCATTGTCTGTGGCACAGTCATGCTGGCTAGAAGTTGCAGCGTTTGCTCTGTGGTCACAGTGTTGACATCATCAAGAGTCATCAGAGCTGGAGGTTGAGGCTCTTCCGGCTATTTCTTGCTCTTTTGTGTATCCTCCACTGGAAGCGTCGTGGAAACCATCTGAGTGGTTGGTTGGCTTGACCAATGGGGCTTTCTGGCACCCCTGGTAGGTCTGCTGCCTTTGCACTCTGGGAATTGAAGCTGGGCTTCCAAGAGGTCCCATGGAATCTTCTGCACCAATGAGGAATTTTAAATTTCTACCTTCAGCTTCTAAGCCTTTCTTTGGAGCTTTCCTTGGTGATTTTCCTCTGCGCAGCTGCTTCTCAAGCTTCTCTTCAGGTCAGAATGCTTCTTCAAATTTTTCTTGACTTTTGCAGGATTTTAGTTTCTCTCTGCATTTTTTGCAAGCTTTTTGTTTTTTCCATTTGCTGCCACCATTTTGTAGGGTGTTGAATACCATTCAGTCGGTCTTAATGAAGTATTTGTAATCTTATGTAGGTTAACTGTATGTATTTATTAACTACAAGAATTATGTACATATAGACAGTAAAATGTTCAAGCTCTGTCCAACACTAGACTGACCCCTAGGTGTGGGTCATGTGTTCTCTTACATCACTGTGTGGGTGGTACTGAGTCCCATGTTAACCCTATATGTGCCAGACCTTTATATTGCACAAAGTTCCTCCCTGCTGTTGGCGGATTTATCACTGTCAGGGTCATTTGCATTGGGGCCTCTGACCAAAGGGAGGCTGGAGATTTTCACTCTAGCCTTTGTGCAGCATGTTAAATGAATGTTTTTTTTAAAAAACAGCCCATTTTGCTGTGAATTCTATTCATCGTCCACCAGCTTTATGACGTGATTGGGAGGACCCTCACAGAAATTCAAAGCCATGGGGCGGAATTATCCGTGCACACTAGTGTTGGGTGTGCTCAGCGGCGTGAGTGGACAATATGGCGAGAAGGCCAAAAATTGGCATCATGACATCGTGAAACCAGTTTGCGATCATCCGCTCAGCCCGTTGATGGCGGGCTGCGTTTCCCGCCATTGGATGTCAGGAATCTCATTGTAATATATTTTGCATATCATTATAAGGCCAGCCTGCCAGAGTCATTCCCCTGTGCTGGATCATCTGCCCAATCATGCCGACATTTTTCGCAACTGCACATAAGTGACATGCAGCTGGCGAGCTGCATTTCATTTGGGACTTCGAGGTTTGTTTGCCTGTCTTGTTTTGGGCAGAGCTCACAGTCATCAGTGCCAGGCTTCGCAGACAGCACCACAGCACTTTTAGGGGGGCTCACGGGCAGATCTGTGCCTACCAGGCCAGCCATTAAGGAGGGGTGGTTTTGTACGGCTTGCTTGGGGAAGGGGGAGAAGTGGCCTCTGGCAAGGGAAGAGGCTGCAGGGTGAGGGCTGTACTGAGGAAGGTGGTATCCCAGGGTGCGTGTGGGGGCACAAGTTGAGCTGTGCAAGTGGCCTCAAGATGGTGAAGGCTGAGGATGCAGTCTCCAGAGCAGATGAGGCCAGATGGAGATGTAAGGACATGTGTGAAAGGGTGAGTAATGATGTCCCTTGAGCTGGCAGTGAGTGAGATGCCAGTGAATGTGCGATGGGCTTGATTGTGTGAGTTTAGAGTGATGAGATGGTTGCCTTACCCTGGCAGCAGAGATAAGTTCATTCGTCCCCTTTCTGCACTGAATGGCCAACCTCTTCTGTGCAGCATTGGATTTGCCTACCACTGCCACCACCTCCCAAGCTGGAATGGTGAGATTGAGACAGCGAGGTCAAGGAAGGGAAGGGAAGTGTCAGAGATGGACCACGTGAAAATGATGGAGGGGTGGAGATTGGAAGCAAAATTAATAAATTTTTCCAAGTCCCGACGAGACTGTCTCAATCTCTGGTGATAGACTGTCCACCAATATCCATTACAAGCCTACCGACTCCTACAGCTACCTTGACTATAGCTCCTCACACCCCGCTTCCTGTAAGGACTCCATCCCATTCTCTCAGTTCCTTCGCCTCCGTCGCATCTGTTCCGATGATGCTACCTTCAAAAACAGTTCCTCTGACATGTCCTCCTTCTTCCTTAACCGAGGTTTTCTACCCACGGTCGTTGACAGGGCCCTCAACCGTGTCCGGCCTATCTCCCGTGCATCCGCCCTCACGTCTTCTCCTCCCTTCCAGAAACATGATAGAGTCCCCCTTGTCCTCACTTATCACCCCACCAGCCTCCGCATTCAAAGGATCATCCTCCGCCATTTCCGCCAACTCCAGCATGATGCCACTACCAAACACATCTTCCCTTCACCCCCACTGTCGGCATTCCGTAGGGATCGTTCCCTCCGGGACACCTGGTCCACTCCTCCATCACCCCCTACTCCCCAACCCCCACCTATGGCACCACCCCATGCCCACGCAAAAGATGTAACACCTGCCCCTTCACTTCCTCTCTCCTCACTGTCCAAGGGCCCAAACACTCCTTTCAAGTGAAGCAACATTTCACTTGCATTTCCCCCCAACTTAGTCTACTGCATTCGTTGCTCCCAATGCAGTCCCCTCTACATTGGAGAGACCAAACGTAAACTGGGCGACCGCTTTGCAGAACACCTGCGGTCTGTTCGCAAGAATGACCCAAATCTCCCTGTCGCTTGCCATTTCAACATTCCACCCTGCTCTCTTGCCCACATGTCTGTCCTTGGCTTGCTGCATTGTTCCAGTGAAGCCCAACGCAAACTGGAGGAACAGCACCTCATCTTCCGACTAGGCACTTTACAGCCTTCCGGACTGAATATTGAATTCAACAACTTAAGGTCTTGACCTCCCTCCTCCATCCCCACCCCACCCCCCCTCTGTTTCTTCCCCCTTCCTTTTGTTTTTTTCCAATGAATTATTTTAAAATATTTTTAAATCTTTTATGCTCCCCCCACCCCCACTAGAACCATACCTTGAGTGCCCTACCATCCATTCTTAATTAGCACATTCGTTTAGATAATATCACCAACTTCGACACCTATGTGTTCTTTTGTTCTGCCGTCTGTGACATCTTTTGATGATCTGCTTCTATCACTGCTTTTGCCTACAACACACCACCCCCCTCCACTTCTCTCCCCCCACCCAACCCCACCCCCCCACCCCCGTAACCCCACCACCTTAAACCAGCTTATATTTCAACCCTTCCTGGTATTCACCTAGTTCTGTCGAAGGGTCATGAGGCCTCGAAACGTCAACTCTTTTCTTCTCCGCCGATGCTGCCAGACCTGCTGAGTTTTTCCAGGTAATTCTGTTTTTGTTTTGGATTTCCAGCATCCGCAGTTTTTTGTTTTTATCACTGTGAGTAGCAGCAGGTTGGGCGGGCCTCCGCCTGTATGTGCCCTCTCTGCTTGGTTATGGCTCGTCTTCTCCTGAAAGGACAGAGGAGCATTGATTAGTCCACTTTCTACCTGCAGCGCCATTGCAGCCTGGCCAGCCCCAGCTGAGGAACACCTGGCAGGGCACAACTGAATCGAGGCCCTTGAGCCACAAGACACTCAGGCCAAGCAGCCAGGGCTCACCCCCTTGGCCAACTCCGGCATCACTGACAGTCAGCACTCAGAGTCTAGCCCTTCTGAGATCCACAGGGGGCAGCCACACCTTAACACTTCTGCACTCTGACCCATGCCAACAGAGTACTCACCCTTCCTGAGCACAGCCTGTCATTGAACCACATCCGGCACTGCACCCATGTGCGCCACACCACGTCATGGCTGCTCTCCAGTGCTGCCACCTTCTCCCATGCCCTCTTTGTGAGGTGCGGTGGCTTCTTCCTCTTATCTCTGGGGACAAGGATGCCCCTCCTGGCAGCCACCTCTTCCAGCAGGACCGTGAGGCACTCATTCAAAAAGCGGGGGGCTGAGCGCTCACCTGACCTGCCCTCCCTTCTGGCATCTCCAGCTGCATTCGACTCCATCAAGACAACACAGAACTGACGTCCTTCCTTGGCAGCGTTTCCTGGGCTGCCTGTGCCATGTCAAACTGGCTGCCGGGTTACCATTGGACCCTGTGTCTGACAGGCCCCTGCCCCAGCTCGGCCCTTCCTGACCAGTGAAGAGCTGCATTTCACACCGGGCGGGCCTTAATTGACCCGCCAGCGTGAAAACACGGTTGGTGGCCAACCATGCCCACCTGCTGATCTCAAAATTCTGCCCCAAGACTGGCCACTTCCACCTCCATAAGATCACCTGTCTCCGCCCTGCCTCAGCTCATCTGCTGCTGAGACTCTCATCCACTCCTTGTTACCCCTAGACTTGACAATTCCAATGCTCTCCTGGTTGGTCTTCCACCTTTCACTCTCCATAAACTTGAGCTCATTCAAATCTGCGCTGCCCATATCCTAACTTACACCTTATTCCCTTTCACCTATCACCCCTGTACTTGCTGGCCGACGTTGACAACTGGTCATCCTTGTTCCTAAAATCTTCATCCTTGTTTTCAAATCCTTAATTGGCCTCACCATGCCCTTTCTCTGTAACCTCTTCCAACTCCCCAAGATCACTGTGTCCCTCCAATTCTCAACACTTACGCATCTCCAATTTCTAGTGCTGCAACATTGGCAGCTGCCTAGGTCCTAAGTTTTGTATTTCCCTCTCTAAACCTCTCTGTTTCTCTCTTCTTTAATATAATGCTCAAAATCCATGTCTTTGACCAAGCTTTTGGTCACCTTTGCTCATATTTAATATTTAATGTTTGACATTAAAGTTTATTTGTTAACTCTTATATGAAGTGCCTTGATACAATTTTACATTTTTAGCAAGTAACCTAGAGCTTTCTTTGAAATGTGGCAGTGCCTGTGAGCCTTTGGAAATCAGCTGAAACTAATTCTTCATTTTAATTTGTGAGCCAGTCAGACTCTAAACACACATTCTTCAAGATCCAAGTGTATTCATTGTCTGCTTTGACAGTGTGGAAACATTGGTTCTATCTCTGGAGCAGACTTGAAGTGGAGATGGTGGGAGGAGAAAACAGTACAGACGACATTGACTGCTATCCGGGTTGCCTTTTCAATTCAAGCTGTTCCATGCCCTTTTCAATCACACAGTTACGATATCTGAAACATTTGTTAGGCAAATGCACAAACACAGGGATATGGGCACCACATGAAGCACTTGACAAATTAAGCAAAAGGGCTAAAGCTTGGCATAATCACTTAGTATACTACACAGCCGATGTACTAGCGATTGGGCAATTCTCTCCTTGTAATCTGATACAAGCTCATTGGTACACTGCCAAGACCTAAATTTGAACTTGTTTTTATTTAAACATTTGTCGTTACAAAGCAATTTTATGCATGCTAGATTAAACTGTGGAGTAATTCTGACTTTGTGCAATCGTGCAGAACGGATGATGGTGATATTAATGGAAATAAAAATTGGGAGAGATGTAAAAATGGCTGTTGTTTAACCAGCACCTATTTTACACTATCATATGAAGGAAAAATTACTCCCTTTATCTTTTCCTCTAATTATCTATAAATAATTGTGTCTACATTAACATGATCTCCCTTTAGACATAAGGCTACAAAACCGTACTATAAAATCCCTTGAATTTCAACCAGCATTTTATGTTGTGAGACTTACTACAACACAGAGTATGATGCAACATGTAAATGCTCATCCAGTTAATGAGAAGATTTTGACTAAAAGGTTGTTGACAGACTCATCACCCTGTCCTGCCAATGGGAGGCCTGGTCTATTTTCAGGGCTGAGCCTCTATGTCCTTACTGAGCTGCAGGCACCAAATGGGTTCCCCACTGCAATTTTCCAGCTCCAACCAAAATCCCAGGGCATCTGAGAAGCATTCCTGGCCCCACAAAAATAATTTCAAACAAACCTTTTTTGTTCCCTCTTCTGTTGTACTACATGATAAAACTGGACAGAGAGTGCACATGACATATGTTCTACCCAGTTGTCCTTAAAATTGTAATTAGGGTCCTCTGTATGTCACTGGATGGAAATTGGCATATTTGAAGAGCCATTACTTCGATGGATACTCCACCCACCCAACGGAAGACCCCTTTGGTAATGGTACCAAAGGAGGATGGGGTAGATAAATTATCTTAAAAGGGATGGATTTTCATTTTGAGGAATAGGGTTTGGGAAGGACCTGTTTCAATACTGTGATAAATACTTAGTAGTGATTATACACTGTGGGAGGAATCATCCCAGTGGGCATGAAAACAGATGTTTTACCTGCCAGCCAGAATGGTGGGTTTTGGCACCGTACCATCCACATCCTGCCTCATTAATTATGCAGCCACAGGAAACACGCCCTCTGGCTGGCAGGCAGCCTCTGAATCACCAGCCATGCCGTTACCTCATCATTTCCTCAGCCAGAAAAGAAGTGAAAAATTGTCCAAGCAAAGAATAGTTACGTTAATGAGGTGAAAGATTTGGGGAAGGGTTGATGAAGGAGCGGCAACCTTGTTCATACAGGTCGTAAATGGGGCCAGCCATTGCAAATAAACGGATTGCATCTGTGGCTGGAATTTCCAGTGGATAGCTGACACATGGGATTGCTGGATGGGTAGCATTTATTAAAATTTGGGAAGTTAATTCTAAAGAAGAGATTTACATGTTAATTTCTGCAATACTTCAAGGTTGAAACACACACTCATATTAACTCTAATTACAAGCTCAAACATTCCTGTACTGGCACCCAGTGTCTCTGCAGTGGAAGTACACGCTGACTCTGAGGACAAAATAATATAGGGTTACTGAAGCTAATGTATATAACAGGTGTTTTAAAATTGTAAATAACATGACCTACATGCCAATAAGTACTGTAGGTAAAAATTGACACTTAAAATATGTCTTCCCTTTATCATAGTTTTCAATCTATTTTGCAATAACCAGATTTTGTGCGTAAGGCAGTGAGATTGAGTAACATTGAGCTGAGGCATACTAACAATTCTGTATTTATTGCACACATATTTATCTGTCATTAACACAGTATCTTCTGTTTTGGTGCTCTAGCCGTTGTTTTAATTGATCATACTGATTGTCCAAAAGCACTTTACAGCCAGTTAAATGCTTTTGAAGTGTAATATAGGAAACACGGCAGCCAATCTGCTCACAGCATGGTCCACAAACAGCAATGAAATAATGACCAGATAATATCGTTTTACTGCTGTTGGTTGATATTAACCAAGAGACCTTGGAAAATTCCTCTGCTCTTCTTTTGAATAGTGCCTTTTCTTTCACGTTTCTTTAACGTGAAACTTAAGATCAAAAGCCAACAGTGCCTGTTCACCTGAAAGTGCACAGTTTTACTTTTACCCGGGTTCCTGCATTCAGATAGGGACAATCCAGTGTTCCACCTTAACCCTGGAACTAAGATCTCAGTGGGACAGATTTTTTTTTCAAACTTGCAACATTTTCGAAAGAAAGGAGAATACCAGACAGTATCAATAAACACAGCCCTAGACACAATAATTACATAGTGGAGATCTACCAGATGAAAGTAATTTTACCAACCTGAGAATGAACAGTTTACCCTAAAAAGAAATTTTTAATTGTAAACATATTCAGCTGCACTGTCAAGTCAGAAAGAATGCACCCAGCAGAACGGAGAATAGTTGAAACATGTTATGTAAGATGATGGTCTTTGGCAGCAAACTTAATATAAATCCCATTAAGTACTTAACCAAATATTGTCAAACATAAAAGAGCCTTCACAGTTCTTTGTGGGGAGGATGAGGGGTGCTGTCGTCAAGACAGATGCAATAATAAGTTTTATCTCCCAGGTGAAAATATTTGCTGCAGTCCAGATTCCCTGAGGGAGGCTGTCAGAAAGATGAGCATAGTTGTTGTGGCAGTACAATCTTTCCAAATCTGAAAATGCAAGCTCCCAATTTGTGGTTCTGTCTGGAGTTGAAGAAAATGGCAATAATGAGGAGTTTTGGAATGTGAGGAGCTCAGATTTGGTCATACTTTTATGATTTGTAGAGTATGTGCGCTTCCACATAGTGATAGAGGTAAAATTAGAAGGAGATTAAGCCTTAAGTAACATTATATAATAGGGTTAAGAGCAGTGTCTAGTCTGTCTTTCTGGCTGGAGAAGGTGCATGTCATCGAGAGACTTTGTAGGAATAAAAAAGAGAATGCTTACAGTAAAATTTTAGAAGTGCTGCATCAAAGCAGATACAATTTAGCATTTTCAGGAACAGATTTTGCTCACAGTCATATTCGTACACATTCTTTAAATCAATTTTCTGTGCAACTTTACAAAAAAAATGAATGGGGTTTAAATGCATAGAACACCTGGATGTTATCCACCTAAGAATTGAATTTAAGTCCTATCAGAAGGTGTTAACTGCTACATGAAAGCACTTACTCATTTTTGTATCACCATTCCTAAATTAAAGGTTCCTTGATTTTGTTGTTCTCTGGAGAGATTTTGTGCTATAGGGTCAATTAAGATAGGTGTTGGTTAACTGCTTGAATTTACAACAGCATTTGTAAACTTCATATTCCGTTTATAGAGTTGGAGCATTATTTTTGTTTTGAGCGGTCCCTTGTGTATTGTTAAATACCTGTTGATGTGATGTTACATCACAATTCATTGTCAAGGAGGGGTGTTTTCCTTGATATGTGTCGTTGCACTATTTTATTGGCTTTACATGATGGCTATTTAATGTGGATGGACCATTGAGTTAATTCAAGTTTTAACTTCACTGTCTATGTAAATAGATCAGTTCTGTAGCTAAACTCTCCTCTTAGTAAATGCAGTCCTCTTTAAGAGATTCTTTAATGAACAGTGTCTTTGTTATATTCATGTAATAAGACAGGAAATTTTATTGCCCCGATTTCCGGGCACAGGAACCACAATTCATGACATCCCCATGACTGTTCAGATTGAGATGGGCAACATGAAAAATTAATTTACCCACCCCATTTGTATGCTGGTGGCACTAGCTGGTCTGCCTCCAGCATTCCTCTCTGCTTTTGAATGCTGCCAAAATGCCCTGCACGCAGCAGGAGGCCTCGGCAGCATTGTTGCAGACCATGTGGTGCAGGGAATCCTGTTCTTTCTTGAAGGACAAAAAATTGTCTGCAATTCTTGTAAAGTGAAGATGAGGGCAAACAGAGGGATTCAGAGGAACAGATGCAGTATTGGAGGCATTAATGGTAGGAAGAAAGAGAGATGCCCTGATTCTGCAGAGGCCAGGAGACACCAAAGGACCACTCTCAGAAGGGAGTGGGTGCAGGAGACTAGGAAAGTCAATGCCTGAATCATGATCTGAGAAGCTGACAGCAGTGCCTCAAGAAATCTAATTGACCACATGCAGGTGGTCACAGTCAGTGAATGCATCTTCACATGACATCTACTCACCATTGCACCAGTCTCCCATGCTACTCAATGCACCTCACCCCCATTGCTCGCACCACAGTAGTCCCTGGCACTTAGGATTCACAACTAATGCCCAGATGCTCCACAAGGATGCCTGCAACTCCTTTCCTATGGGGGCTTTCAGCTTCATGATGCCAGCCATGCCAGAGGCTGTGGCATCTGAGAACATTAAAGCTGATGGTATATTTGTGCCTTGTGCCCCTTTTCAACACCTGGGTCACCTTCATCCTACTACTTGGCACGATGAGTTAGCTGCCGATGGCGTGATCATGGACTGCGGAAGATTTGGCCCCAACTAATCAGACATAATGCACAGAACTTGCTGTCTCCATAGCCTCTGCTCCATCTCCCTGTTGTACTGCAGATGAATTGCCACTGCAGCCTGTGAGGATGTGGCAACACTGTCTGGAAAATGTAGGAGCTTAACAAAACACCTTGAAAAATACTGCAGAGATCATTGTGACACTTTACAAAACAGAAGTTCCAAAAATTTCACTGAACTCAATCAGGTGTTCAGTGGCGCACTGCAACTGAATTTCTTGCCCATCATTTTTTAACTACGTAGATCTTCTACTTTGAATTGAGATAGTGAGGTTAAAATCCAAAGATCATAGTGCATGGTCCCACTTAGGGTGAAATGAGTAGGAGAAGAAATGAGATGAATCAAGAAGTGAGGATAGGGATGATATTGTATAGTCTTGAGCATTAGTTTCATCTGTCCTAAAAGATAGTATCCCTGCATTTGATTGCTAGAATTAAGGTCCCAGCTCATTCATAATCATAAATAAATATAAATGAAAAAATATAAAAATAAAAAGGATCAAATGGAGATTAAATAAATAATGAGCACTGAACATAAAAATGAATCATGATTATGACTTTGTACAAGATATTGGTTCATCTCAGCTGAATATTGTATACAGTTTAAGGCAGCCCATTGTAAGAAGGATATGAGAGCCACTCATAGGATATAGTGAATATTCATTAAAATTATTCCAGGAATTAGAAGTTATAGTTATGAAGAAAAGGATGAAAATTTAGGACTCTTTTTCATTGGAGCAAAGAAGAATGATCAATTAAAGACTTTAATTTTTTTAAAAAATTAATTCGCAGGCTGTGGGCTTCGCTGACTGGGCCAGCATTTATTGCCATCCCTAGTTGCACTTGGGAAGGTGGTGGCGAGCTGCCTTCTTGAACTGCTGCAGTCCATGTGGCGTAGGTACACCCACAGTGCTGTTAGGAAGGGAGTTCCAGGATTTTGACCCAGTGACAGTGAAGGAACAGCAATATATTTCCAAGTCAGGATGGTGAGTGGCTTGGAGGGGAACTTGGAGGAGGTGGTGTTTCCATCTATCTGCTGTCCTTTTCCTTTTAGATGGTAGTGGTTGAGAATTTGGAAGGTGCTGTCGAAGGAGCCTTAGTGAATTTCTGCAGTGCATCATATGGATGGTACATACTGCTGCTACTGTGCGTCGCTTGTGGAAGGAGTGAATATTTATGGATGTGGTGCCAATCAAGCGGGCTGCTTTGTCCGGGATGTTATCAAGCTTCTTGAGCATTGTGGGAGCTGCATTCATCCAGGCAAGTGGGGAGTATTTCATCACACTCCTGACTTGTGCCTGTAGATGGTGGACAGGCTTTGGGGAGTCAAGAGGTGAGTTACTCGTCACACTATTCCTAGCCTCTGACCTGCTCTTGTAGCCACAGTATTTATATGGCTAGTCTATTTCAGTTTCTGTTCAATGGTAACCTCCAGGATGTTGATAGTGGGGGATTCAGTGAAGGTAATGCAATTGAACATCAAGGGGCGATGGTTGGATTCTCTCTTGGTGGAGATGGTCATGGCCTGACATTTGTATGACGCGAATGTTACTTGCCACTTGTCAGCCCAAGCCTGGATCTTGTCCAGGTCTTGCTGCATTTGGGCATGGACTGCTTTAGTATTTGAGGAGTTGTAAATAGTGCTGAACATTGTGCATCATCAGCGAACATCCCCATTTCTGACCTTATGATGGACGGAAGGTCATTGATGAAGCAGCTGAAGATGGTTGGGCCTAGGACACTACCCTGAGGAACTCCTGCAGTGATGTCCTGGAGCTGAGATGACTGACCTTCAACAATCACAACCATCTTCCTTTGTGCTAGGTATGACTCCAACCAGCAGAGAGTTTTCTCCCTGATTCCCATTGACTCCAGTTTTGCAAGGGCTCCTTGATGCCACACTCAGTCAACTGCTGCCTCGATGTCAAGGGCAGTCACTCTCGCCTCACTTGGGAGTTCAGCTCTTTTGTCCATGTTAGAACCAAGGCTGTAATGAGGTCAGGAGCTGAGTGACCCTGGCGGAACCAAACTGGGCATCAATGAGCAGGTTATTGCTATGCAACTGCTTTTGATAAAACTGTTCATGATCCCTTCCATTACTTTACTGATGATCGAGAGTAGACTGATGGGGCGGTAATGGACCAGTTTGGATTTGTCCTTTTTTTTGTGGACAGGATATACCTGGGCAATTTTCCACATAGCTGGGCAGATGCCAGTGTTATAGCTGTACTGGAACAGCTCGGCTAGGGGCGCAGCAAGTTCTGGAGCACAAGTTTTCAGTACTATTGCCGGAATATTGTCAGGGCCCATAGCCTTTGCAGTATCCAGTGCTTTCAGCTGTTTCTTGATATCATGTGCAATGAATCAAATTGGCTGAAGACTGGCATCTGTGATGCTGGGGACCTCCAGAGGAGGCTGAGATGGATCACCCATGTGGCACATCTGGCTCAAGATTGTAGCAAATGCTTCAGCCTTAACTTTAAGAAGTTTTGAGAGGTTAAACAAGGAAGGATTGTCCTATTGCTTGGCCAATTGGTAACAAAGGGGCAAAGATTGACAGTTACCACATAAGAATGAAGGAGAAAGGTGCATGAAACATTTTCCTAGAGATGATTATTATTAAGACATGCTTTGGGCTACTGAGAAGGAGATTATAATATAATTTAAAATTATTTGACAAGAGTGGATATAAAATCATATGAGAAAAGGGTAGAGAAACAAGATTCAGTAAGAAGGCCTATTTTTCAAGTTAGCTTTGGTATCTTCACAGTTGTGCTGGGTCCAGTGGCCTCTTCCTTTTGCTGTAATTTCTCTGATTTGCTGATCTATCAAAGCCAAGTATTTGTAAATTATTACGAACCCCATAGGATTCCGTAAACCAAAAGAACCAAATTTATTGAGCTACCGCCAAGTGAGGAAATTCACCAAAAAATATTTCACTTTTTGTAACTTTTACTTTAACATGAATCAAAATCAATGTTAAGTGAACATGAATGAACAGGTATATGGTACATCACTCAAAAAAATGAATTTCACTTTAAGTAGCCAATACAACAAAGATACGCCTCATGAAATTACAAGCACTTGCATCACTGCCCGCACAAATACGGTACCACATGCACTCTCACCATCTTTCTAACCCAGCCTCCAGTACGTAGGATTTTTCTTTTCCCACTCAATGGATTTACTGTTGAGTCACCTGCAACAGCAGCTCCACTCCATTCCTCGGAAATGGCTGTCACCCAAACGACACAATCCTGTAGAAATTCCTTAGCTAGGCTGTTCACAACAGTTTTAATAGCACTAATCCCCAGAGACTCCTTTTTCCACCCCTTTTTATAAACCCTTGTTCAATGGTCTGTTTGGCTCTGGCAAAACTGAAGCAGCAGCAATAGAATTGTCCAATTCACAATCTCTGCTCCAGCCCTGTTTTCATCTTTCTGTCCTTTTAACTGTATTAGCTCCTTGTAAATGTACCTTCTCTGTTCTCTCCCCTGCTACTGAACTGAACACACATGGCCTCCGTATTTTAACTCCCTTCCTATACTTCCAGGTCAAGAGTCACCAAATCACATGGACAAGTATTTCTTATTATCCAAAAATTACAATTGATTCCATTACAAGTGATATTAACTCTTAAACAGCAGTTTCAAACATATTTTTTTAAAACAATTACAGATTCCTCAAACATTTTAAAGTAGTTAGAAATTTCCCTTCCTGTTACTGCTTCTGGATCAAAGGTTGTCACAACTGTAAACAAATATTTATCTATTTTGATTCTTAAGGCTATTTTTCTTCAAGCCAATCCTTCTTGGCCCTCCTGGAATAAATGATGGAGTGGGTGGCCAAAGCAATCTACTGTTCTAGTCTATCAATTAAAAAATCCAGCCACTAACAAGTCCACGGCAGCTTGGGATAATTTGATCTCCCCTTTGCCTCAACAGGGAAATCCCACTGCTGGAGTCTTCCACATACACTGCAGCAATGAATGGAAATTCAGCAAGTATATTTCATAGGTGTGAAGCTACAGCCTATTCTCCAAGACACACATGCATTGTGAACCTTTGCATTGGTTAGTTCACTGCATAGTTTGTTTCTGTAAAGGGACACCACCAACACCTTGCTAGCAGCATAGAAGGCATGATTCTAAGGTCCATGACTTGCTGAAAAGAATTTAAAATACTGATTGCAAAGACAGCAGCATAGATATCCTAAATCAGTAATGAAAAGGGTTGAATTAAATTTAACATGCTGCTGAACATCAATCATGTTTCAATAACATGACGAATGGCTAGGAGTATTGCTCATGCACTAAATTGTAGCTCAAAAGATTTGAGGGAATTTACTGCCTCTCATATTTATCCACATACTCTTTAACTCTAAATGATAGCTTATCTTACTGCAGAGTTATTTCCTGTTTGAATTCTGAACGATTAATTATCTGTGGAATTGCATTCGATATCAATTAGGTCTTGACTGAACAGGCAGTAGAAAGGATTGGCACTCATGATAGATGTCACAGTACTGTTTACAAATGATTCTATCACCACAACCAATCCGAAATGAACTTTACGCATGCTGGGTGCTTCATAAAACTGATACGGCAAATAGCTGTTACTTGTCTTATTACCTGGGCTAATAATTCGAATGAAAGTAGACATGGGACAGCATTTTCCCATCAGTGAGAGGGGGGCGGGACCCGCTCGCCAACGCATAAAATGACATACGGTGATGTCAGGCGTGCGTCCCAACATCATCGTGCGTCATTTAAATTGTCAGTTCGGTGGGCGCGCAGCCGAATCGGCTGCGCACCCACCAAACCGTCAAAGGCCTATTAAGGCCTGTTAAAAACTAATTAACTCAATTTAATTTTGGGGGTGGGGGGGGGGGGGGTGCAGGCAAAGAGCCCAGATGGCCTTCGCATTTTTCATAAAACCTCATTCATGGGCGAGATGAGGTTTCATGAACTGTTTTAAAATCTAATAAAAATTTATACATTTATTCTTTGACATGTCCCAGCTCATGTGATAGTGTCACATGATGGGACATGTTTTAAAAGTTTAAAAATCCTTTATTTTGAACTTTAAGACGGAAACAAATCTCCCTGAGGCATCTCTGTGCCTCAGGGAAATCTCTGTGCTCTTTCGCGCGCATGCATGAAAGTGCGCAGGGAACCTTTCAGGGAATACACCCCCGCCCACACAGCACTCAGCGCTTCCGGGCGAGCATCACAATGGGCGGGCCTTAATTGGCCCACCCACATAAAATGGCGGCGTGATCCCGATCGCACAACCCCCCCAACGGGGGGAAATTTCTGGCCATGTGTTCAAAGCAGGAAATAGCAGTAAAGTGGGGATTGCCTTTCACACAGGCTGGAAGAGAAGATTGGAAAAACTATTCTCACCCACATCCAGTTTCCATTTTAGAGATTTGATAATATGAGGACTGTTAGGGAAAATGGAAGGAATTTATTTCCATAAAAGGAGTGGAAAGAATTTGTCTTTTTTTTGTTTTTAAATGCTGAGTGCTGTGTATCTCATTCACAGGATTGGTTGAGCTTGGATTATCAGCTGTACAGGTTGATGTTAATTTTGATTCCAATTTAAGCTATTTTATTTGTGCCCAATGTTTGGACATGAGAATTTAGGAATGAGCCAAGATAGACCATGGAACCACAACCATTTAGTGGCTGACTGTTACTACACATAATGCATTTGCAGTTGCTAAGTCTGTGAGATAGGCACAGCAGCTATATTAATGAAGCTAAGCCAAACATCTGACGCTAATAGCGGCATGAGAATTATTAGATGTATGCAGATTTCTACATACTAAACCGTAAGAGGTGCTAACAATGGAGTGAGCTATTTACTCTGCAAAGGTATGCACACATTTACTGAATATCATGGCTGGAATGCATCAGTGTTTGCATAGACGTTCCAGGTGTTGTTGGAAAATTGCCGCAAAATGTTTACATGTGCTTTCAGCAGAGCAAAGAGACATCAGGAAAAGAGGAATAACATCTCTGTAGAAGATAAATTTTCTTCATCAGTATTCTTTTTTATCTCTTAGTTCCTTGTTTCTTGTATTGCTGCTAATGTTGGGAAACCAAAACGTAACAGTCCTCCTAAAGTTAAATGAAGATAGCATTTAAATGATGTAAGAAGTTAACAAAAGCTTGAGCTTATTCAGTGGTGTTTCTTTAGGTCGCTAACAATGCAATGTTTTATCATGGTGGCTCCGGAGAGGCTATCTCATTTTTACATGTCAGGCTGAGAAATATATTTTTTTAAATTACTCAGCTAAGGAAATTGAACATACAGAAATCCATTGATTTATAAAAGTTACAACACAGAAGCAGGCCATTTGGCCCAACCAGTCTGTGTTGGTGTTGGTGAAGATTAGATGCTGCATCATTAACATTTCTAGGCTGTTATCTACATTTTTATGGGGCACAATTTTTCGCTCGGCGTGCGAGCGCGATTCCAACTCACCCGAGTGTGAAATAGCGCTCGGTATTTCAGTTGGCAGGCATGCGTGCGAGTTGGCAACGTGTCCTCTGACAATTAAGAGGCCTATTAAGGCCATTAATCTAGTAATTAACCTGGATTTTTCGCTGCTTGTCCAATGTTACAGTGGGTGGGCAGGGGTATTGGCCAAGCAGCCTTTGGATTTTTGGGGAAACCTCATCCAAGGGCGGGATGAGGTTTCTGACATTAATTTATAAAAAAGGTTTGGGCAGAATTTTTATCGTAAATATGTTTAGGGGAGTGATTCTTATGAGTGGAATGTAATTTAATTAGGCAATGTAATTAAAGATTGATAAATGAGGAAAAGCATCATGTAAATCCTAATGACGAACAAATGAGTGCATGTTTACTGTCTAGTAAATAAGCCCAAAATAAATAAAATAAATAAACGTCAATTACAGGCTTAACTGAGCAAGCCTACTGCAAGAAGCTGTTAGAATCAAATTTATAAATGTATTTCTGGATTTGAAATTAGCGTCTGTTTCAAACAGAAAAGCACCTGATGTAGCATAGATTTCGAATGCAAGTGAGCAACAATTCAAGCACAAGCAACTATCTTAAGTGACAGTGGTTATAGTGTATATATAAATTGGGGTAATTTGTAGCGGACTCTTGCCCTCAGAGCTCATTTGAGAGGTTCTGCCACATTCTGTTCAGGATTTTCTGACTGGGTAAGGCTTCTTGCAGTTAGGCATTTACTCATGTAAGAGGACTTTTTCAGGCTAGAGTCATTGAGCTTGTATGAGGCAAATCTCACCAGATAATTCTTAAATCAACTGAAGAATTTGTAAATAAATCATAACCTTTGTGTAGATTTTTGGGTTCTTTCAACATGTAATTTGTATCTCTTTTTCAAAGTTAATAAACAATATAATGGCAGAGAACAATGCAGTAGGGAAATCCAATCAACACGAATATACAGGTACATATGTATTACTCACACTGGAATGAGTATCACTAATTGGGTACCAAACACTCACAATCTTACATCAGCAAAACTACAAGGCCCCACTGGCAGATTTGCACCCAAGAGCCCACATTACACCTGCTCAAATATATAAGTTTGTGCTATGTGTGGTAGATTATGACCTCTGATTTGTGGCCCTCTGCTATCTCTAATGACTTGCCACTCTCAATTTGTCCATTGTGGTTTGTCTCCCTCATATAGACACCTTTATATCTTGTCTTACAACCTGCCCCTCCCAGTTTTGTTGCCTCCTCTGCTAATGTCGCTGATGTGAATCTCTGCTCACCAACAGTGGATCTCATCTGGGAACTGTTTACCCAAAAGGCCAACATATCTAAAAATTGAGTTATATTCCATGACCTATGATGTCTTTGAATCCTTTTTACTCTCTGAAACTGATAACTGGTTAGTAAATTGGTAAATAATTGACCATACCTTTGTGAAAGCATATTTGGACCTGTTTTCAAATGGATGATTTTATTATCATTCCATTTTGAAACAATTATTAAGTTCACATAAATCTAATATTTTGGACATTTTGTACAGATAATGCTGGGAAAGTTTTGACTGCTAAATTTTTGTTTAGTCACACTTCAGCAAGAATAACAACAACTTATATTTACATAACATCTTCAACTTAATGAACCACCGCCAAGGCACTTCACATTATAAAGGAGCATTATAAAACAAAATATGACACTGAGCCGCATAGGAGATATTAGGTCAGATGACCAAAGGCTGCTCAAAAAGCTAAGTTTTCAGTTGTGTCTTAAAGGAGGAAAGCGGGGTAGAGAGGTGGAGAGGTAGATGGAGGGTAATCTAGAGCTTGGGGCCTAGGCAACAGAAGGTAGAGTCACCAATGGTGCAGCAATCAAAATTGAGGATGCACAAAAGGCCAGAATTAGAAGAGCACAGATATCCTGAAGGGTTATGGAATTGGAGGAGATTAGAGATAGGGAGGGGTGAGGCCATGGAGGGATTTGAAAATAAGGATAAAAATTTTAAAATTAAAACGTTGCTTGACCTGGAGCCAATGTAGGTCAATGAGCATCGGGGTGATAGGGAAACGGGACTTGCTGCAAGTTTAGACACGGGTTTTGGATGACCTCAAGTTTACAGAGGATAGGATGTGGGAGACCAGCCAGGAGTACTTTGGAATTGTGGACTGTAAGGTAACAAAGGCATGAATGAGGGTTTCAGCAGCAGATAGCTGATGCAGGGGCGAAATCGGGTGATATTACCAAAGTGGAAATTGGCGTCTTAGTAATGGCAAGACGAATATGAATACTCAATACAGAATATCAGGTCTTAGCTTTAAGGGCAAACTTCTTAGCTCAGCGGGTGGGCATGTGCCCGACCCACTCAAGCGTAAAATCACATGCATTGATGTCAGACGAGCATTGCAACATCAACGTGGAGTCAGCTGTGTGCCTGCCAACAGTTAAAAGGCCTGTTAAGGTCATCAAAGGATCAGTTGAGTAGAATTTTTCACTGCCCGTCCAACCTTATGGTTGGTGGGCAAGCAAAAAGGCCAAGTGGCCTTTGCACTTTTTAGGAAACCTCATCCATGGGCGGGATGAGGTTTCCTAAAGCAAATAAAAATTAAATTAAAAAATGAAATTTTAATTAATAACAGAGTCACATGAGGGGACATGTTTTATTACATTCTTTATTTCTTTATTATTTTTTGAAATGCTTCATCTCCCTGAGGCAGCTCTGTGCCTCAGGGAGATTATGAAGCACGCACTCGTGCATATGCGTGTAGGTGCACTCGCCCCACTCGCCACCCCCCCCTTCCCCCACCCGCACAGGCAGCACTGAGCGCTGCCGCTCACGTTTCACGCTGGGTGGGCCTTAATTGGCCCACCAGCGTGAAATCGCCTTTCAGCCTCGATTGCGGGTGGCGGTTGGCTTTCTGACCGCCCCCCACTTCACCGAGCCCACCCGACAAGGGTGAAATTCTGCCCAATGTGCTACCTGAAGATGGTTGAGTTTTATTGGTAGCAATGGTAAACGATTGTGCTTTTCACTATTCAGGGCCAGAAATCAGCACACTCTCTGGTTGATTTTTGAATTTGTACTGAGGAACTGTGTCATGGGCCATTCAAAGCTCCCCAAACACAATTGTTGCAATGGTTTTTTAAAAAATTCTGTAAATATCCTGGAATAATTTCTGAAGAATGCTATGGAATACTACTTCTAGGTGGTGATAAATGGTGGCTGGAAAGAAAGGTATGGAAGATAATATGTGATGAATGGAGTGGTTGCAAAAGATGATGCAGCACATAAAAGTCTGAAAGGAGCCTTCCTTTCTAAATCCACTGACTTTGTCTTGCACTGCTACTAAACCTGCCTCCGTCATTCAGTCTATACAGCTAACCTTTTTGGCATTGCAAATGAAAGTCAGCTTCAGGAAAATCTTACCCTGTTACCATTGTAAACATGAAAAACAGTCCTGTTGTGACTTGGGTCATTTCTCTGCTATACCTATATGTGTAGATGGCCTGGTTTGGAAAAGCAGCAGCATTGACTTCCAAGCAGTCAAATGTGATGATATTCACATATCACAATACTGTCCAGCAGTTGAGGCCCATTTCAAATTCTGATTACGTACAGTACCTTGGGATTTGCAATTGGAATTTCCTAATGACGCAAGGCTCTATTTACCCCCCTTTTTATAGAAAAACCTTTGTAGTTCAAATTAGGCTGCAAAAGTTATTACTCATAATCCTTTATTTAGTCACACTTCATATGAATACTCAAAGCAGATTATCAAGATATGCCTTTAACTATTAGCTGAAGGTGTTTGAGTTTAATTGAGGTTATCTGTTCAATGTTCTTTCTAATTTTCTGTGAGAAGCCTATGAGTTGAAATCCTGACAGAATTTCCATTCCTTTGGTGTTGTTGCTTCAAAGACCATGGTCTATTAATCCAATCATTAGACTTATTGAAGGATATCATGGTGGCATTATAACACCGAGAATTTAAGCTTAAGCAATAGGCTGGGGGTTATAAAGACCAACTTTAGGGAGTTACTTCAGAAAAGGACCCTACCTAAATTTGAGCAAAAATGCAGAATGTTGCAGATACTGGGAATCTGAAAATAAAGCAGAAAAGGCTGGAAATACTCAGCACGCCAGGCAACATCTGTAGAAACATAGGAGTCAGCCAATTTTTCAGTTCTTAAACATTTTCTCAGGAGGAGAGCCCCTGAGGAAGAGTCCACAAAGTCAACTAAGCACTTTTAGCTCTTAAGAAAGAGCTGGCACAAGCGTGATCAGCCAAATGACCTTCCTCTCTGCAGTAATTTTCTATGTGTTCTAATTGCACTTGCCTGACATTATTGTGGTGCAGTATGTTAGTGAGTTCCCAATGTCAACTTTGCCATCAGCTAGCGGCAATGAATGGATTTCCTCAGATAGTTTGAGTAGTCAAGGAACAGATCTTTTTTGAGGCAATCTGGCACAAATCCATGGAGTTGGATCAATTGGCTAAGGTTGAGGAACCGACTTTTCTCTTAGGGTGCAAAGTTTGATGTGAGGAGAATTGCAGGAAATTAGGAAATGACAGCAACCCTGAAATTCCCCTGGAGTCCTCCCTAAATCCTCTTGTAAACTTTTCAATTACTGAGTGGAATATGTAGCGAATTGACCTAAACGACTGTTTATGCTGTTTCTCTGGGAGTACAGCAAAGTTGTGATAAGATATGGGAACACTCCTGGATTAGAAATTTTGGTGCCAATAATTTTAAAATATCATTGCATTACAAAGATGTTGGATCCTGTACCTGGTTTGTTGGGACTTAAGGATTCGGATTGCACACTTGTTTCTGGATGACCGAGTTGGTACCAAAGACAGAGAAGATCAGTAGATCGTCCTTAGAAGAAGCACATTCTGTTTATTTACAAAAGGAACTTAGCAGCTACACTTGTGTGCTTATAAGTCAAAACTCTGTCTTTACACTTCAGACTCTAACTCAAGACTACTGACTACAGAGGTAGTCTATGCTACTCTACTATTGGATACCAAGATCATGTGATCTTCCATTACAACATTCATCTTAAAGGTACATTACACATCAGGTTACTACAAAAGGATACGACCAATCCATGTCACAGGAACATAGGACAGGAATAGGCCATTCAGTGCATTGAGCCTGCCTTCACCATTCAATATAATCATGGCTGATCATCCACTTTAATGCTTTTTTCCCCACACTATCCTCATATCCCTTTACACGATTGATGTTTAGAAATCTGTCCAACTCTGCTTTAGACATACTCAATGACTGAGCTTCCATAGCCCTCTGGGGTAGAGAATTCCAAAGTTTCACAATCCTCTGAGGAAAAAAATTCTCCGCATCTTGATCCTAAGTGGCTTCCCTCTTATTTTGAAATTGTGTCCCCTGGTTCTAGTCTCCCCAACCAGGGGAACATCTTACCTGCATCGACCCTGTCCATCACTTCAAGCATTTTGTAGCTTTCAAAGAGATCACCTCTCATTCTTTGAAACTTTAGCAAATACAGGCCCAGTTTCCCTAATTTCTGTTCATAGGACAATCTTGCCATCCTGGGAACAAGCCTGGTGAACCTTCATTGCACTCCTTCTACAACAATAATATCCTTCCTAAAGTAAGGGGACCGAAACTGTCCAGAGTACTCCAGGTGCAATTAACCAAGGTTCTTTACAATTGAAGCAAGATTTTGCTGCTCATGTACTCAAGTTCTCTTGTGATAAAGGCTAACATACCATTTGCCTTCCTAATTGCTTGCTGCACCTACATGTTAGCCTTCAGTGACTTATTGATGAGGACACCCAGCTCCCTTTGTACATCTACACTTTCTAATCTCTCACCAATTAATAAATAGTCTGCATATCTGTTCTTCCTACCAAAGTGGATAACCTCATATTTTTACACATTATATTCCATTTGCCATGTTCTTGCCCACTCACTGAGTCTGTCCACATCCTCTAAAAGCTGCTTTGCATCTTTCTCACATCACACATTCCCACCTAGCTTTGTGTCATCCATGAGCTTGGAAATATTACATTTGGTCCCCACGTCCAAATCATTGATATATATTGTGAACAGTTGGGGCCCGAGTACTGACCCCTGTGATATGCCACTAGTCACAGCCTGTCAATGCAAGAACAACCTCTTTATTCCTACTCTGTGTTTTCTGCCTGTTAATCAATCCTTAATCAGTGCCAGTATATTACCTCCTATCCCATTTGTTTTAATTTTGCTAACCAATCTCCTGTGGGGACTTTATCAAAAGCCTTCTGAAAATCCATATAATGCTTCTGAATCCTTCTGGAAATCCACGTTCACCGACTCCTAGGCAGCTTGAACCTGACTGGTGAAGGCATTGCTCTGAGTAATGAGTCAGCGAATGGCAGTCACTTATTTTGTTAGGTCCGTAATGCAAATGAGCAATGTGGTATATGAATTTCAATGCTAGTGTGATGCTAGGTATGTGGGCCGTACATCCCAAAGACTGGTGAATCGTATCAAGCAGCAATGGGCAGGACAGACCATACCCAACCAACCCGTGCTTGCAAAACTCAAAACACAGTGTCCAACATTAGATGTGATTCTGCGATTGGACAACATTTGCTAAATAATCCTCAGTGTGCTAAGAATTACACTGATAACCAATTTAAGATTATCAGCCGGGTCGCAATGTGCCACATTTGCATGTATTGGAAGCTACATACATTAACACACAGGGCCTTGTTCTTTGCAAACAGAAAGAACATATACATGCATTGTGCCTGATTCAGCTAAACAAAATAAGTGACAGCCATTCGCTGACTCACTCCTCAGGGCAATGCCTTGACCAATCAGGGTCAAGCTGTTTGGTTTAAATTTCAAACAATGCTTGGCTGTTAACTTGGCAGTCATTATCAGTGGTGCATTCACCATGGCAATGCCACTCGCCAACCAATCAGCATTCTCTTCACATGCAGTATAAAGTGTTGTTTGCCCCCTTAAATTGGTATTCTTGCGAGTGTTCTGATGCATGCAAGAGGAAGAGCTTTGACATGTCGATGCTGAAAGAAGGCTGCTGATGGAGGTGCCCCCACCCCCTCCACATTTCTGCCTGAGGCCTGAGCAGCATCACATTTTAAGCTTCCCCCTGACTTCTGAACTCCTCTTACCAGCGTGAAAATTTAGGCAGGGCAGGAAATGGCCTTTCAGTAGCCATTAATTGGATACAAGGGCCTCAAATGAGAAAAGGGCGAGCAGGCCAGCCTAGGCCTCACCTGTCGCGCCATAAAATGGCGGAGAGGTCAGGGCAGACAGGAGTCCATTGGAAAGGCTATCCGAGGAATTTTATGGCCTTTCCCCCGCCTGCAAACCAGTTGGTGGGGGAATGTAAAATTCTGCCCATGATATCACTCCCTTTGTATGAATTGCATAAGATTGATAATCACATTCTTGTACTCTAAAATCCAAAAATCCAGCTTTTCCCAAAAAATGAAGTACTAATTGCACCCACCTCCTCATACTATTTCTAGATAAACGTGTGCTGATTTGTAAAAGGCACATTGACTTTCTAGATGTACTGACATTTATCAGATTGTTTCTGCATGCTTTACCCATGTACGCAAATGATTTGCGCAAATTAATAAGGTGACGCAACTGTCCAAATATTTGTATGAAAAGTGTACTATTGCTCATGAGTAGTCTAAACTATTTCAAAATATTTAAAGGTAAACACCTTCAAAGTGTGAACGAACTGTTCAAGGTCAGTAGAACTGGTGTGCACTGTCCTGAGGTCAGAATAAAAGGTGGATGGACACATCCTGCCCTTGGATAATCTCGCTGGTTATCATAGTCACACTGTCAACTGCCTTAAGGTGTTAATTCACCATATTAAGGAGCATTTCTGATCAGACTAACACACTAAATCAAGTCCTCTTTTTTATGTTAACACGTTGCAAAATCTATGCAAAAACCAATGAACATGGAAGGAAATCGATATTTACAAACCAATTAAACAGGATCACAATGTGAAGTTGAAAATATTTTAAAAAATTCACCTCCCTTCTTAATATGTAATCGCTTGTGTAAACGGGAAGGCATTTTTTACATAGATGCAGAGGGTATGAGAGCATTTTGCTGCTTGAAAGTTAATTACACTTGTTATCAGCTCCCTACAGCTGTACACTGAATAGTTTTGTGTGCTGTTTTGGATTGTGCTTTAGGTTATCTTTTGATCATAGCAGTGTTGGTGACACTGACTGAATTCATATACTTTGCAGTTAATCATAAAAAACCCTAAAATTTGTACTCTATTCCTTTCTTTTCTGTGCAGGTTTCATTAGACTTTGAAACAATGTTAATTTTGACTTTGAAAGACAAAAATCAAAAAAGAATTCAGAGCTTCCCAGCTTGATTCTTGCTACTCATGAGCATGCTGGAGAAATTATTTATGCTTCATAACATGCTGCTTGCAAATGCAACTTAGACATATTGACCAAAGTAGCATAACATACTGCAAGTTGCTGTGGTCTGTTTTTGATGCTTAAACTGTATCTTGCTTTGAAGATGTAATTTATCAGCCAGACACATCCATGTATGACTGCACTACATTATGACACCAAACATAATGGCTTGTCAACAAGACTACATATTTGTGGCATGATTTAATAGGTGATTTCAGAGTAGATTCTTATGCATATGCATGTTAGAACTGACTTGATTCTACTCCAAAAGCTTATTTCATTTATCAATAAAATTGTACAGCAGAACATGAACGATTAACTCCTTGTTGAGCTTTGGTTTACCTTCTCATAAGAAAGGTTTCTCAAAGGGAACAATTGGCTTTCTTTATCACAATACCATACAATGACAGTCAGCTGGTTACATGTGTATTTTAGTCATAAACTGATGTTCAAAGTAAACAAATTCCACTTGCAGCATTGCAAACTGAAGAATATACTCATTACTGTTGCAGAATGCAGTCACAATTTTATGTAAGATATATGTCATAATTTTTTATGTCTTGACCTGGCCTCCACAGCCTTCTGTGGCAATGAATTCCATAGATTCACCACTCTCTGGCTAAAGAAGTTTCTCCTCATCTCTGTTCTAAAAGGTCTTCCCTTTACTCTGAGGCTGTGCCCTCGGGTTCTAGTCTCTCCTACTAATGGAAACATCTTCCCCACGTCCACTCTATCCAGGCCTTTCAGTATTCTGTAAGTTTCAATCAGAACCCCCTCATCCTTCTAAACTCCATCGAGTATAGACCCAGAGTCCTCAAACGTTCCTCATATGTTAAGCCTTTCATTCCTGGGATCATTCTCGTGAACCTCCTCTGGACCCTCTCCAGGGCCAGCACATCCTTCCTGAGATACGGGGCACAAAATTGCTCACAATATTCTAAATGTGGTCTGACCAGAGCCTTATAAAGCCTCAGCAGCACATCCCTGCTTTTATATTCTAGTCCTCTCGAAATAAATGCCAACATTGCATTTGCCTTCCTAACTACTGATTCAACCTGCAAGTTAACCTTAAGAGAATCTTGGACTAGGACTCCCAAGTCCCTTTGCACTCCAGACTTCTGAATTCTCTCCCCATTTAGAACATAGTCCATGCCTCTATTCTTCCTACCAAAGTGCATGACCTCACACTTGCCCCACATTGTATTCCATCTGCCACTTCTTTGCCCATTCTCCTAACCTGTCCAAATTCTTCTGCAGCCTATTGGCTGGACTAAACTCAGGCATGAACTGAACATGAGTGAGCTCAATAGTTGGGTTTTCTGACAGCTTTTCTGAGAACTCAGGTCCTTCTAGTTTTAAAACTTCTTTTACGCAGCTGCTTCAGCTCTTTCAATTCTTTCCTATTTTCATTAATAGTTTCCTGGAGAATCTTGTATTGTTGCCTTCTTAGCTCATTTGTTCCATAACTCAGCCAGAGACAGGTTTAACTCTTCCTTTTCTTCTTCACATCTCTTCAGTGGCACAAATTGGGAACTGATTGAATTTTGTAGTGCTTAAAAGTCCTTTAATAGGTTTTCCTTTTCTTTTCGAAGGATGCTGACTTCATCCTGAACTCTGTCCCAGTGAAACACTTCTAGGGGTTTCTCCCGTTGAGTCTTCGTGCACTCATTTTCTTCTGCAGTAACGTTTCTGGTTTCGAATTGGGATCTTAGCGAGCCCTCAAGGTTTATCTCTCCCAGCCAGTTCCTTCTGAGGATACTCTGCCCCCTGCCTGCCATTACAAATAGGGGTACTTTTGCAGACTGTTCCTCGTACTGCACCTTGACTTGACGTATCCCTTTCGGTCTTATTTCTTCACCTGTGTATGCTCTCAGTTTAGTGTCTGAAACATCCAGTCTTAAAGGATGGTTCTTTTACTCAAGTATCTGAATGTATGTTCTCCAGTGATGGACATCGATGCTCTAGTATCAACTTAACAGGTTGTCCATTGACTAGAATGACTACTTAGATTGGCTCGGTTCTACCCACTTTCAGGTTATATAACGAATGGATGCCTGATTCTATTTCATTTGGTTCTTCCATGCAACATATTTCACGATTTCTCCCTTTGTCTTTAAAATGCTGTCTCTGCAATGCTGCATTATATGACCGTAGCTGTGGCAGAAAAAGCATTTGACTTGTTTGAATTGTCGATTGTCCACTGGATGCCTGGATGCATTTCTCTCATTGATTTTGTGGGTTTTCATTGTAGTACTGCTGTTTTTTATTGATCTGTATGTTTTCCTCCTTTTTGTGGGGTCTGATTTTTTTTCCCTTTTGTTGCTGGTCTGTCCCGCCCTACCAGCTGGACGGTGCCATTTTGTGTATCTCTTATAGCTTCCGAATTTATAACAGAAATCTCCATGACTGTGGCTAATTCTGATACCTTACTGAAGTCTAACACTTGCTAGCTAGTGTTCGACCAGCAAATACCTTTCAATAGTATCATTTCCAATCTCACATATCAGTCCATCTCTCAACATATCACCAATGGATGTTCCGAATTTGCAATGATCAGTTAATGTCTTTAAAATGGCAACATAGCTGGCTATTGTCTCCCCTGGAAGTCTATTCCTTCAATTGAACTTGAAGCACTGCACATTGACTGAGGGCTTTGGTCTCAGGGGGTTTTGTACAATTTTCATTAACTCATCGAAAGTCTTCCTCCAATATAATATTTGGAAGACTGCATGAAGTCATTGCTTCCATCCTTGCTCTAAACTGTGTTCCTTAGCTATGGACTCTTTCCCTCTTCCTGGCAACAGTCTCAGATTAAGCTATGCAGGTTGTAACCTTGGTGTCACAATTGATCCTTAGGTGAGCTTTTGACCTCATACTCGTTCCATCACTA
This sequence comes from Carcharodon carcharias, assembly GCF_017639515.1. Taxonomy (NCBI): domain Eukaryota; kingdom Metazoa; phylum Chordata; class Chondrichthyes; order Lamniformes; family Lamnidae; genus Carcharodon; species Carcharodon carcharias. The sequence goes on from NC_054470.1 coordinate 129,802,610, forward strand.
AGGTCGCCTATTCCCGCCTCCATAACATCGCCCAATCTCACCCTTGTCTCAGCTTATCTACTGCCCTCATTCATTTCTTTGTTGCCTCAAGACTCAACCATTCCAATGCACTCCTGGCTAGTCTCCCACATTGTATCCTCTGTAAACTTGAGATCATCCAAAGCTCTGCCGCATGTTCCTTAACTTGCACAAGTCCCATTCCCTATCATCCCTATGCTCGCTGACCTATCTTGGCTTCTGGTCAAGAAACATTTGATCTTAACATTCTCATCCTTCTTTTCAAATCCCTCCCTATCTCTGTAATCTCCTCCAGCCACAGAACTCTCCAAGGTATTTGCACTCCTCTAATTCTGGCCTCTTGTGCATCCCTGATTTTAATTGCTGCACCATTGGTGGCCATGTTTTTGGTTGCCTAGGACCCAAGAACTTGATTACCCTCTGTACACCTCTTCATTGCTTACCTTCCTTGCCTACTTTGCTACACTCCATAAACCTTAACTCTTTGACCAAGCTTTTGGTTATCTGATCTAATATCTCCATATATTACTCAATGCATGAGGAAATTTTCCTCATACTCGTGTGAAGTGCCTTGGGAAGTTTCATTACATTAAAGGTGTTATATACATATAATTTGTTGTTGTTATTGTAGATCACTTAAAATTTCTAATACAAGCTTTAAAATTATTAAGATTATGAAGGATGTTAGAATGCTAATAAATGTAAATTAATAATATTTGAGGTAGAACTGTTAGTATCTTAAGATCCAAGTTTTTTTGTAGGTTTGGTACAGTAGAGTAAAATGCCATAAAATCCAATGAGAATTATACTGGCAACTTAGCTGAACACAATTTTAGAAGAGCACTAGAATCATCTCACAAACTGTTAAGGAGATGAGTAACCAGTTAATCGGTTTTTGCTGGAGCTGATTGAGTGAGCTATGTCGGCCAGGCTAGTGGAACAATTCTTCAAAATTATAGAGCAACTGAAAGGATGTTAGCTTGATGATTGATCTGGTTGACAGCACCCCCCGATATTGCAACATTAGCCCCATTCTGTGTAACAACAGGACTGGAACTCAAAAATTAATTCTTTGGTTGCAAAGTAGCTTGGGATATCCTAAGGATGTGAAAAGAGTTCATAATAAATTAAAAAAATCAAAGAATAATACAACACAGATGTTCGGCATTCAGCCCATCATGCCTGTACCGATGCTTTGAAAGAGCTATTTGATAAGCTCCAGACCCTGGTCATTCCCATAAACTCACAAGCTTTTCCCCTTGACGTCTTTATTCAGTCCCTTTTAATAGTTATTAGTGAACCAAATTATTTCATTCTACATAATGTCAGCCTCTGGATTGTCTGTCGGTATAACCTCAAATCCACAACTGTCCCTCAGAGGTGATAATCTTTTAAATAACCCGTTTCCATCTGTTTCAGATGAAGTTACATTGTTTCATAGTTTGCCATTGTGGGATTTGAACTCTTGATCTCAGGGTTACAAACCCAGTACCATAACCACTTGGCTATTTAGGCCAAGCCTCAGAGGTGATCATGCAGTCAACTGGGCCAACCTGAAATGCAGATGATATGATTTTAATCAGAACGTTTCTTCCTGTCACATCTTTTTTACTAGGTATTTGATACTACTTACGTGTTTTGATGTTCAAAACAGAAATGCATTATTGGTAAAAAAATGTGCCTTTGTGGTGACTAAGCAACTCTTCATACAAAAAAAACTTGCAAAACAAACCTTCTTAATTATATAAAGGATATGATAAAACTATTCAAGTGACTTGTTTAAGTGATCGTGCCTCTTGTAAATCTGAGAGGCCAGTTTACAGTCATTGTGAATATAGGTCAGCCCACGGTCTGTAGGACAGTTACACTTGATTCTGGAGTCAAGGTTTCTCGTGCCAATAAGCCTGTCTTATGATTGGCTGGTAGTGATATCATGACCACAATGGATTAAAATAGATGTAGCACACTGCATGTTTAATCTGTACGTGTTGCAAAAAGCAGCTAAGCCACTGACAGAAGGGCTTGTAAAGGTTGCCAGAAAATGTGCCTCCATTTGCCTAAACATGACTTTATGAGCTCATATTGGACACACACATTTTGAGTTGGCACTTTGCCATGTTGCTGAAGGCTAATGTGTAGTTTATGTCCTCAATACAAAAGTCAATTGTCATTATGGTTAACATTGACCATAGAACTTGCTTGCACTCTTAATCTAAATAAAAAAATGATTTCTTTCTTACTGATGCCAATTTAACTAATCTTAGGGCTTATAAGGCATCTCCAGTTGGTCAGACCTTCAGAAATGTGTATGTTTTGATTTATGATTATTAGTAACATTTGAAAAAGAACATTTTGTTTGTCCCACATTTGCAGGGGTGATAGCACCAAGCAGAGACAGACATGAAACTGTTACAGACAGTGGAGGGGGGAGGGGGGTTAATTTAAACAGCCCTGATTTCCCCTCTCTCAACCTGTCTGTAAACAAAAAGGTGTTTTGGTTTTGATTTCCCCCTTTATAACAGTGGTGTATTTCCCAACCCCTCAGTTCAGGTGTGGTCCAATTTCTATTGATAACCCCAAAGCAAACTCAAAATAGGATGAACTCAGAGGATTAATTTGCTCGCACGCACTCAAAACGTGGGAGGGGGTGTCACTACACAGTGCCCCCCCCCCAACCCCCCCAACCCCGTGCATTCATACATTAAAAACAAGAGATAGAGAAAGAAAGATTTACACAGAGCAAAGAATTATTGTTTCACGTGAGTGCAGAGTCCAGAATCAAAGTCCAATGGATTACTAAAATACAAAAACCATTAACAATTGGAAGTTCAAGTGGAAACACCAAATAATATTAGACTTGAAAAATAGTGACCTGCTACCAGATACAAAAATATTCCAACCAAAATGGCATTTGTTTTAAAGGGGCATTGACTCCATAATGGGGAAGTTCTTATACTAGTCAATTTCTTGAATGCCAAATGAAACCTGCTCTGACAATTTAGTTATACCATTGCCATGTTGGTAATTGTGGTGAGGTATTAGGGAGCCAAATTTCCTGACTCTGTCCACCATGGAATGCTTATTTTCTGCGTGGATAGGCCAGGGAAGAATGAGAGACACCTATCTTGTTGGATTCCCATGTCCTGTATGTTGCCGTGGAATTTCCAGGGCTTCTGTCACTCCCATTCCAAATTCTGTTCCCTAACCACCAACTCCATCCATCTCCCTGGCAACAGTGTGGGATTAAGTCATCCTCTTTGCAACCTTGGTGCCATATTTGATCCTGAGCTGAGCTTCTGACCTAATTTTCGTGCCATCTCTAAAACTGCCTACTTCCATCCCCATAACATTGCTTGACTTTGCCCCTGTCTCAGCTCATCTGCTGCTGAAACCCTCATCCATTCCTTCGTTACCTCTAGACTCGAAAATTTCAATGCACTCCTGGCTGGTCTCCCATATTATACCCTCTGTAAACTTGAGATCATCCAAAACTCTGCTGCCTGTGTCTTAACTCACATCAAGTCCGATTCCCCTATCACCCCTGTGTTCGCTGACCGACATTGGCTCCCGGTCAAGTAACATCTTAATTTTAAAATTCTCATCCTTGTTTTCAAACCTCTCCATGGCCTTACACCTCCCTACCTCTGTAATCTTCTCCAACCTCACAACCCTCCAGAATTTTAGATATAGTGGCATTGGAAGCAGCCCAGAGAAGGTTCACTAGGTTGATCCCGGGTTTGGGGGGATTTTCTTATGAGGAGAGGTTGAATAGGTTGGGCCTGTACTCATTGGAACTTAGAAGAATGAGAGGCAAACTTATTGAAACAGATAAGATTCTTAGCGGCCTTGACAGGGTGGATGCTAAGTGGTTGTTTACCCATCTGGGAGAGTCTAGGACCAGAGGGCATAATCTCAGAGTAAGGGGTCGCCCATTTACAGCAGAGATGAGGGGGAATTTCTTCTCTCAGAGGGTAGTCAATCTGTGGAATTCTTTGCCACAGAGGGTTGTAGTGGTTGAGTTGTTCAAGGCTGAGATAGACAGATTTTTAATCAGTAAGGGAATCAAGGGCTATGGGGAAAAGGCAGGAAAGTGGAGTTGAAAATTATTAGATCAGCCATGGTCTCATTGAATGGCAGAGCAGACTTGAAGGGCTGAATGGCCTACTACTGCTCCTATGTCTTATGGTCATCTTATAGGCCAGAATTTTTAGCTCAGTGGGTGCGCAAGCACCCAACCTGACCAAGTGTGAAATGACGTAGGATGACGTTGTTCCACCTCATGCCCCTTATGCCAAGTTTTGCTCCCTCACTCACCCCCTCAGGCCCCTCAAGCCCCCTAAGCCAAGTTTCGCCCTTCCACCAATCCCCTATGCCCCTTCATGTCCCCTATGCCAAGCTCTGCCCTTCCACCCACCCTGTCAGACCCCTCATGTCCTCTATGCCAAGTGTGGAATGATGCACGATGACGTCTGTCGAATGTGCCGATGTCATTGTGCGGTCGCGCGATAGTTCAGTTGGCACGTGCGCACCTGAGCTGGTAGCACATCTGCTGACAATTGAAAGACCTGTTAAAGCCATAACATTATCAATTGTCATTAATTTTTCACTACCCGTTGAACCTAACGGTTGTCGAACAGGCGAAAAGGCCAAGTGGCCTTTGCATTTTTTTTGGAAACCTCATCCACAAGCAGGATGAGGTTTCCAAAAGCAAATGCAAACGAAATAAAAATTTTATATTTAATTAAAAACATGTCCCTGCTCATGTGACAGAGTCATGTGAGAGGACATGTTTCATTACATTTTTCTGTGCTTTATTAATCTTTTCAATATCATCTCCATCTCCCTGGGGCAGCTCCATGCCTCAGGGAGATTATTCAGCGTTCTCCCGTGCATATGCACGAAGTTCGTGCTAGATCTGCTTGCCCTCCTCCCCTCACCTGCACAGACAGCACTGAGCGCTGCCACTCACCTATTACGTTGGGTGGACCTTAATTGGCCCACCAGTGTGAAATCGCAGTGCGCTGTCGATCATGGGCGGCGGTTGGCTTCCTGACCGCTCCCGCCCTTACCCACCAGTCCCACACGCTTAGGACAAAATTCTGCCCATGGTCTTTGTTCTGCACTCCGATTCTGGCCTCTTGTGCATTCCCAATCATAATTGTTCCACACTGTGGCCTAGATTATCACTGAGTTGGGGTGACTTGTGAGCCCTTTAAAAATAGTGGGCAGGGCCCAGTTCTGGGATCACCGACTCCATTTCTTTCTAACTTTAGGGAGTGCCTTTCAAGGTTGCGGTCTGATTCCTGTGAAAAGCCCACATCTGGCACTTCTGAACTGATCGGCTCCATTGTGAAGATAGGCATGCCCTACTCCTCTGCAATTTTCACGGAGTCGGTCCAGGTTTTTAAAGAGTCATGGTTCACTCCTTCAGAGGAGTTGCGAACCCTAGCCTGCAAGAGAGGACCTTTTATAGGTAAGTTCAAAGGTCCACCTCATGCCCCTTTTGCCAAGTAATGCTCCCTCCACTCACCCCCTTGGGCTCCTCATTCCCCTAATGCCAAGCTCTGTCCTTCCACTCACCCCCTGAGGCCCCTCATGCCCCCTATGCAAAGTTTTGCCCTTCCACCCATCCCCTATGTCCCTTCATGCCCCCAATGCCAAGCTCTGCCCTTCCACCCACCCCCTCAGGCCCCTCATGCCCCCTTTGCCAAGCTATGGCACTCCTATGCCCATTAAACCACTGCACACTTCCTAGGACCAATGAACCCCATTGTGTATAATGGGATGCAAAAAAAAAAAACTTTGAATAAAAACAATCCATTGGTAACATTCTCCAACACTTTTGGAAAAAAAAAAGTCTGGACTGTAAAAGTGTCAATCATCCAGGCCCATTGAAGCTTCTAAAACCGTCAACCACAAACCCTTGCAACCACTTGTGTCAACATAGTGGAATTGACTGCAGAGATCAGAGAGCCTGAGCTGTCACATTCTTTTAACTGTCTGGGGTCTCAGCCAAGCCTCATTATGTATGCTTGTAATGGAGGATATGATGGATTCCATGGCACTAGAACAAGAAATATACTCATATTTATCCCTCAACCAGCAATGCTAAAATAGATAAAAGCATTCAGACTCGAAACGTGAACTGTGTTCCTCTAGGCAGATGCTGTCAGACCTGCTGAGTTTTTCCAGGTATTTTTGTCTTTGTTATGCTAAAATAGATCATTGATCATTATCACATTTCTGCTTATGGGACCTTGCCGCTTTCAAATTGGTTGCTCTGTTTTGTACATTACAACAGTGTCTACACTTTAAAGCATACTTAATTGGCTGCAAGGTCCATTGGAACATCCCAAGATTATGAAAGGCCTTTCATCTTTTATGGTTTATCTGGTCATCCCTGTGATACCTCATTTTTGACAGAGTAGCTGAAAGACAGCAAATCTACAGAAAATAAGGGCCAGAATCTGGTGGAGGCGACTCTGCTGCTGGCTGGAGAGGCAACAGGAAGACCTGCTACATTTTGTTCCACTCAGGCACTTGGCAGCCCAGCAGCAGGTCTTCCCCAAGATCAAGAATCCTCGAGGCTGGCGGTCCTATTGGATGGCAGCGCCACCAGGAAGAGCAGCGGCTGTTGCTGGTATAACAGCCACCCATGGTCTACCGTCATCATTGGTTCCCCCCCCAGTCTGCAAGACCTTTGAGGACGTCCAGCATGAAATATGAGTGGCGGCACTGAGCGATACCTGTGCGGGCGAGGGGGTGGGGAGGGGAGTGTGAGCCGGTGAGTGCGACCTTCGCGCATGTGTGCATGAGCTGTCTCAGGGAGATGAAGTGTTATAAAAAAAATTACACAGAAAATAAAAATGGAATGAAACATGTCCCCTCATGTGACTCTGTCACATGAGCAGGGACATGTTATTAATTAAGCTTTAAAATTTTTATTTTATTTTTATTTGCTTTAGGAAACCTCAACCTGCCCGTGGATGAAGTTTCCTGATAAGTGCAAAGGTCGCTTGGCCTTTTCACCTGCCCGCCAACTGTAAGGTTGGATGAGAAAAATTCAAGTTAATTGACCATTTCATGGCCTTAACAGGCCTTTTAATTGTTGGCGGGCGCGCTGTCGACTCCGATGCATGCCCGCTGAACGAAATATCGTGCGACTGCGCATTGACGTTGGGACAGTTGCCTGACGTCAATGCATGTCATTTTGCGTTCCAGCAGGTCGGGTACATGCCTGCCCGCTGAGCTAAAACTTTACCATTGGATCATTAGGAAAGGGACTATTGGCCATTTGTTACTGGTTTGACATTTTTATAAGAAAGCGTGGATGGATGCCGGAATTTTGTAATTAGTATTCCTCATTCAGTTTAACATTGTGCACATTCTCCCCTTCAGAAGCATTTGTCTGCCAGCTAATTTCCAACATTTCTCCAGCAATTCAACTTGTCTCACTCTGAATTCAAAGTAAGCTTAATGTTGTTAAGCATCACCATTTCCACATCTCAGACCTTTTATTTAATCTACATGATTCAGTTCGAATATCGCTTCCTCCACCAGCTTTCTTAGTGCTAATAAGAGCTGAATCATGGACCAGCAAATTTGAATCTGCACTATCATATAATTAAAAATAATTCAAAACAACGCCTGTATTCAGTGCTGGGTTTAGATCAAAGCCTGGCCATTAGAGGTGTCCTACAGAGATAAGAGTTATCCTGCCGAGAAGAAGGGAAAAATCAAAGAACTAGCAATTCTGCATCTGACCTGCTTTGCTCTTCCATACTCTTCAACTGCTGGTTCAAGCACAAAATAAATAATAGATTAAGAGGAGGTTAGCTGGTAGATCTCTTGATCTGGGATGGAGGGATGAAACAAAGAGGCCTAAAAAAATGTATAACTATGGCAAAAAGCGATACATGAAGACATACGAAATGCAAAAAATATGTACTAGAGTTTTAGTATGTTTTATTTATATGACATGTTAGGTAATTAAAGTGTCTCGCCAAACTGTCAAAGGCCTGTTAAGGCCATTAATTAACTCATTAAACTTATTGAGAAAGTTGCCTGTAGTCAGGAAAAGAGCCCAGGCGGCCTTCGCATTTTTCATGGAACCTCATCCACGGGCAGGATGAGGTTTCATGAAGGGTTTATAAATTAAATAAAATTTTTCATTAAAGTTCATTGACATGTCCCAGGGTCACATGAGGGGACATGTCTTAAAATTTTTTTCTTTATTAAAATTTTTCAGACTTAAAATTTATCTCCTTGAGGCACAGAGGTAAAATAACGACATTGACCCAATTGGGGGCGCCGATCGGGTCGGCGCCTGCCCCCTCCCGACCCTGCGCAACACCCCCAACGGAGGCAAAATTCTCCCCATAGAATTTCAGATACTTTAACATCTATTGGTATGAACTGCATAGGATTACATAGGGTATACAGCACAGAAACAGGGCATTTGGCTCAACTAATCCATGCTGGTGTTTATACTCCACTTGAACCTCCTCCCATATTTCCTCATTTAAATCTACCTTCATAACCATTTATCCCCATCTCTCTCAAATACTTGTTTAGTTTCCTTTTAAATGCATCTATACCATTTGTTTCAATCACTCACCCCCTGCGGTGATGAGTTCCACATTCTTATCACTCTGTGGGTAAAGAATTTTCTTCTCCGTTCTAGATTGGATTTTAAAAAATATTCATTCATGGAATGTGGGTGTTGCTGGCGAGGCCAGCATTTATTACCCACCCCTAGTTGCCCTGGTTCAGAGGGCAGTTAAGAGTCAACCACATTGCTGAGGGCCTGGAGTCACATGTAGGCCAGACCAGGTAAGGACAGCAGATTTCTTTCCCTAAAGGACATTAGTGAACCAGACGAGTTTTTATGACAATCGACAATGGTTTCATGGTCATTATTAGACTTTTAATTCCAGATTTTTATTGAATTCAAATTGCACCATCTGCCATGGTGGGATTCAAACCTAGGTCCCCAGAGTTATGCTCTTCCACAGAAGAGGAAAATCTTTCTTTATCTACTCTGTCAAAACCTTTCATAATTTTTAAAGCCTCTATAGATCACCCTTTAGCCTTTCTTCTTTCAAGAAAAAAAGAGACCCAGTCTGTCAATCCTTTTCTGATATGTATACCCATACACTCATGGTATCATCCTTGTAATGCTTCTTTGCACCCTCTCCAATCCTTATATATTCTTTTGCTAATATGGAGACCAGAACTGCACTTAAAAATCTAAATGTGGTCTAACCAAGGTACGATACCGGTTTAGCATAACTTCCCTACTTTTCAATGCTATCCTTCTAGAAATAAAGGTGTGTTTGGTTTGCTGTTTTTATGGCCTTGCACAACGTTCAATGATTAATGTATTCATAATCTGAGATCCCTTTGTTCCTCTACCCCACCTAGAGTTACACTTTCCCAGTAATACGTGACCTCCTTATTCTTCCTGCCAAAATGTATAACCTCATATTTATCTGTGTTGAACGTCATTTGCCAATTATGTGCCCATTCTGCAAGATTTATTAATGTCCTCCAGTAAATTGTTGCAATCCTCCTCGGTATTGACTACCTCCCCCAGTTTGGTGTCATTTACAAGTTAGAAAATTGTGTTTTTGAGCCAAAAGTCCAAATCATTAATGTAAATTGTGAACAGCAGTAATCCCAGCACTGATCCCTGTGAAACAAAACTTCCCATTTTCTGCCACTCTGAATAACTACCTTTTACTCTCACTCTCTGTTTTTTGTCTTAACAATCCATTCTTTCACTTATCCCCTGACTCCACATTCTCTGACCTTAATCATTAGTCTAGTATGAGGCCGTATTGAAAGTCTTTTGAAAATCCAGATAAACCACCTCTGCTACATTACCATTGTCTACCCTCCCTGTTACCTTCTCAAAAAAAAAAATCAATAAGGTTGGCCAAGCAAGATTTTCCCTTTTGAAATCCATGCTGACTATTCACTATTATATTTCTAAATGTTTTTCTATTCTCTTCTTTAGTAAGGATTCCATTATTTTTCTCATCAACGACACTAAGCTGACTGTTCTATAATTCCCTGGGCATAGATTCCACTATTTAGATCCTCCTTTCAATACAATTTTAAAAACCTTTAGCTTCCAGTATTTTTGTGGTTGTTTCCTCTCACATACTACAGATGGGTGGGGAAGTGACTTTCAAAGCAAAAAATTTGAAGCTGCAATTCTATCAAAATGGATTTGTGAAACTCATAAATTCAAAGTGTCAACATTCACATTCCAGAAAGCTGTTGATCAAAATTTTAAAAATAAATGCAAATGGAAAGGCTTTTGGTGTTGGAGCTGTAAAAGCTTTCTGCCAGCCTGGTAGACCAGAATTAATGTTCCTGTCAATTGATCAATTTTAAATACTTACATTGCTTCAAAAATTGCAATTATCTGTAGAAAGGTTATTCTGAAACATTTGTAATATAACTCGAATAAACAAAGATCACTTTTCCTTTAGCTTTCTCCTCTTTTTCTCTTGCAGCAGCAGAATTGGGACACCTTTCAGGAAAAGGTCAATAATAACACAAGTGGCTTCTCAGTGCTGTCCCTCTGCCTTAGAGCTCGTACAGCCGAAGTTAAGGCAGCTCCGTTTTATGACTTTTATTCCCATTATGGGACAGGCAGCAGGGCAGAATCCAGTTCACTTCACACCTTACAAGACATTCTAATTGGCAAATGTTCACAGGCAAATGCTTAAAGCACTTGTATGATATGGCTGTGTGCATTATTTTTACGTAGACATTAAATCCAGTTTAAAAAAAACATTTGTTTTCTAAAAATGCTACCACCATTGCATGGAGTTTGGTTATATCCCTCCGCTGCAGCAGGTGTTTCTGCAGCAACGTTCCATTCTCATTCCATCATGATTCCCCAGTGAATCTGGAAATCCTATCTTCAATATTTACATTGACTTTCAAATGCCACAGGTTAGGCCAGGGTCGTTACAGATTTTCTCTGTTGGGTGGAAGTCCCGTTCCGCTAGATACTGGGGACTGGAAATTCCAGACTTGAAAAGTGAGCCTTCCCCAACCATTACCAGCTCTATGACCCTTTTGTGGGGCTTGAGGTTGATCCCAGAGGATCCCAGCTTCAGCAGCTAATGAAACAACAGATGTTGACAGAAGTGAATGAAACTGAAGCTTAAATATTTTATAGTAATCACCAACAGCAGCAACAGTATTTAGTTCAGGCGGAATGTGGGGTGACAGATAAAATGCTGCAAGTATTTACTCATTTTGCCATGTTGTGTGGGTGTGGAAAAGAATTTATTGAGTCAAAACTGTGCTTTAAGATTGGGGGAAAGTGAGAGCCTTTTGAGGCAGGGAGAGGGAGAGGAAGAGGAAGGGAGAGCATGGGGGACGGGGAGGGAGAGAGGGAGAGGAATTCTAGTGTTGCGGTAGGCATCTTTAGCCCTGAAGTTTGCTTCTGATGTACAGATGAACTCTAAAAGCAGCTACTGCCGTTCAATACCAAACATTTTTTAACATTGACTTCATTATGTATCTTCTTTCCTGGTGTTGTTCACTGATACAAAGCCTTGTCTGCCAGATGTAGGTCTGGTGAGCTGAGAATTTATTGGGCATTTTTGGTGGATGAATTAAAGTAGTAAGTTTGAATTGATACAGTCATGCTATGAATGCCATTGCATAAACCATGTCCCTTGTACAGTGCCATATGAAATTAATTAGTTTAAACTAGAATGCAGTAAAAATTAAAATATGTACATATAATAGCTACTGTAAGCGATCATCGAAAATGCTGCCAGTATTGAAGAGTTGATTGACATGGCTGGTGCTTATGATTGAATTTCCCCTCAAATGCATCATTGGTTGACGTGGCAGAATAAATCGCAGCATGTGTTCTTAATATGCGTGCATGATTAGTGTTTCACAAGTATTTAACAATCTAAATAAGGAAAAATGGAAATCTGTATTTAGCCATTACATGAAGATTGGAAAGAGTCTGCATCTAGCATGTTCTTTGATGATGTGAGGGCTCATCAATGGTTTCATACCAAACTTGTCGCTGTAACAAGCTTTTTAAAAAATATTAATCAAAATGCTAGTGTCCAATATTGACTTTTGAGTGACCAGTACAACTGATAAACTGATATGTGGATAAAGTCTAACTTAGTGGATCTTGGATATAATGGCCACCACATGTAGCTTTCTGCATGGGAATCATTTGGAAGAGTCATTTTCTGCCCTCCCAAAAGTACTGACTCATGTTAAATATTGTTCCAAGAGTGACGATAGCATTTCAGTATCTCACCCAAAGGATATTGGCAGACTAGCTGAGGAGGACATCATGGCTTGATGTTATCCTTATTAAACAACCACAAAAAAAATTGCATTTCAGTAGCACTTTCCATGTGCAGGATTCCCAAAGTGGATGAAAAATGTGGATGTCGAACAGAAGGGAAAGAAATCAAATATTAAAAGAGCTGAGGAATTCCACCAAATGCATTCTGGAAGAGTAGGATCCTTAGGTGTCTTTTGCAAAGACAGAGGAGTCAAGGGTGGGATAAGCAATAATTTTGGGGAGAATTAGGATGCTGGGATGAGAAGGAACTTTTTTTTGTCTATTTACCTTAAGAGGTTGAAATTAAGATCACCATACAACTGAAACTAGGGAATCGCTGGACTGAGAGGGATGCAAACTCCTGCACCTTACCAAGATCAGTGTGGACATGGAGCAAACAGACATATATGCATAGAACTAGACTATATCAGGAAATATGAATGCATACCCATCATGAGGCCAACAAACCTGAGAGACATACAACTGGACTACTGTTAAATTTGAACACATATCTGTCATTCCAGTCTGTTGTGATCAGAAGAGCATCAGAGCTGGAATACTGCTTAATAATGAGTGGAATTTTATACAAGGTGTATAACATTAATTTTCAAACCCCAGTGGTGAATGTTGTAACTTTAAAATCTAAAAATACATCCAATTAACCACAGATTTGTTTAACAGATTGGATAAATTTAATTAAAACTGTTGGTATTCCATTCTTGTTTTTGCATTTGCTGCAGGCTTTGTCTTTCTGAATGATTTTAGTTGATGCATGCATTATGTGGCTGTCCTGGTCAATTAGGATGAGACTGTGGTTGGAATCGTCCCAGATTTGCACTAAGTGCGATAGCAAGTGTAAATAAAGGTGTTTTACCCACTGGCTGCAATGACAGTTTTTGCACCCTATCGTCTGCTTCCCACCTCATGAATTATGCAGCCACATATGCCATCTCGCTGGCGGGTGGCCGAATTGCCCACCATGCCGATACCTCACTGTTACCTCACTGCAGGTGCCATACCTAAACTGCAGCTGCACACAGTTTTTAAAATTATTCTTTCAATGGGATGTGGGTGCCACTGGCAAGGTCAGCATTTATTGCCCATCCCAGATTGTCCTTGAGCTTAGTGGCTTCTTATGCCATTTCAGAGGGCAACTGAGAGTCAACCACATTGCTGTGGATCTGGAATCACATATAGGCCAGACCAGGTTGATTTCCTTCCCTAAAGGACATCAGTGAAGCAGATGGGTTTTTAACAATAATCACAATAGTTTCATGGTCACCATCACTGAGACTAGCTTTATGGGCAGAATTTTCCTTCCGTTGGCGGGGGATGTTTAAGAGTGGGTGCATGGAGGCGTGCAACCAATCGGCGCCCCCGGTCAGGGGCACGCCGCCATTTTACATGGGCGGGCCAATTAAGGCCTGCCCAGCGTGACGTCCACAAAGAAATGCTATGCGCTCCCTGTGCGGGTTGGGGGGGGTGGGGGGATTCCCTGAGCTGAGAGTGTACTCTTTTGAGCATGTGCATGAAAGAGCGCACTCATCTCTCTGAGGCTAAGTGCTGCCTCAGGGAGTTCGGCTCCTGTCTGAAAAAAATTTAAAAACAGAGGAAATAAATTTACCTACCATGTCCCCTCAAGTGACACTGTCACATGAGTTGGGACATGTCCATCACTTTCGTTGACAATTTTATTAGAAATTTTAAAACCAACATGAAACCTTATCCTGACCATGGATGAGGTTTCATGCTTTTCCTTAAGCCTGGCCTTCCTTAAGGTTGGATGGGCAGGTCCATTAGTTACTTTACTACTTTGTCAATGGCCTCAATTGGCCATTGATAGGTCGGCGGGCGTACAGCTGATTCTGCTGAGCCCCCACTGACCTGAAAATTGAAATGAGGTGGGGTGACGTCAGGAGTTCCACCCGACATCATTCTGCATCATTTTACACGTCGGCGAGCAGGCCCCACCGCCCCCCCCGCTCACCAACCAGGAAATCCTGGCCTATCTTCCAGATTTATTAACTGAATTTAAATTCCACCATCTGCTCTGGTGGAATTTGAACCCATGTCCCCAGAGCATTAGCTCACCAAATATTCACCAAACAGTTCTCAATGCTTGCAGCCCAGGACTGCCCCAGTGAAGACATGATCCTGAAAGCCAAGAAGAGTTCAGTGAACCAACACCTTTTGAGGCCCACCGTGATGTCCTCCATCTCCTCTCTGGCCACAGGAAGTCCAGCAATCTCACCATTCCGGCTTGGCAGGTGGTGGCAGGGGCGGTCAGTGCCAACGCTGCACAGAAGAAGTTGGTCATCCACTGCAGAAAGAGGATGAATGATCTCATCCATGCAGCCAGGGTATGGCAACCATCTCATCGTTCTAAATTCACACACTCACAAAGTCATCACACATTCACTGGCATCTCACTCACTGCCAGCTGAAGGGACATCACCACTCACTCTTTCACACACACTCTCACATCTCCATCTGGCCTCATCTCCTCTGGAGACTGCCTTCTCAGACCTCACAATCTTGAGGCCTCTTTTACAGATCAACATGTGTCCCCACACACATCCTGGGATATGTTCCCGAGTACAGCCCTCACCCTGCAGCCTCTTCCCTTGCCTGAGGCCACTTCTCCATCTTCCCAAAGCAAGCCTTAGCCCTGCAGCCATTGAAAAGCCACCCCTGCCTTATGGCTGGTCTGGTAGGTAGAGACCTGCCCGTGAGCCCTGCTAAAAGTGATGTGGTGCTGCCTATGAAGCCTGGCGCTGAGTCATCATGACTCGCAGTCATGTGAGTGCTGCCCAAAGCAAGGTAGGCAGACAAACTTTGAAGTCCCAAGTGAAGTGCAGCTCGCTTATGTAGTTGTGAAGCACATGCCAATGTGCCTGGGTGATCCAGTATAGGGGGATGATTCTGGCGAGCAGGGCTTATAATGAGATGCTAAAATATTGAAATTAGGTTTCTGTCTTGTGGCGGCGGGAAACGTGGCCCACCATTGACAGGTGGAGCGGACAATCGCCAACTGGTTTCATGATGACGACTGATTTTTGGCCTTTTCGCCATGTTGTCTGCTCATGATGCCAATGGGAGTTGAAAATTCTGCCCTATGAATGTATATATATCCATGCAATTCCAGGTTCAGCTAATGGTAGTTCATGGTATTGCCAGTAGGTGATGTGCTCGACCCTTGATCTATCATATGATCACCACATGGTATACACTCATGGACCCAGTGGAGATTCGAGTTGGAATTCCTGTCCATACTTAGTGAGCACAAATAGTTGCAGTTGCTCATCTGAGCAGAAGCTAATATTTGAGTCCAGGAGCTGTGCAGTCCATAGCACAGTAAAAATATGGTGATGGTCGGGTTGTCTTTAACCAATGCCAGGCAGCAGATATTTTAATTTCACTTTCAGCAATTAATCACATCGATACCAATGTACTTTTAGCGTTTATTTAAGTAACAGCTGATACACATTTTGATGTGTGTTCATTGTAAATATTAGCTTAATTCTTGTGATAGAAGGCCAGTGTTTCTGCAGTGCAATTTCTTATGTAAAATTGAGTTTTTTATGTAATGGCTATTTTTTGCTGCAGGTAATTAATAGAATATCTTAGATCATTGTTTGATGTACAAATAGTTCATAACCTTTGATGTAAGACACATGGGTTTATGGCTGTCACTTATGTAACTAGCCTTGTTGATAACATACAATTTATGTTAACCTTTTTATCCTCCTTATACAACTCCCTAAGGCCGTTAATAAAACTAATTTCATTGTGACTGAAAAATCATTTTTTGGAATAAAACCAGGACAAAGCCCAGGACAGTACATTAGCCTTTCTGGACCATCAGAGAACCTTGACAGAGAACCTCACACTAGAAAGGCTGGAATCAGGTGCACACCTAGTACTGAACTATGACCAATTATGGACCAATAATCTTCGTAAAACTGCAAAGGATCAAAATATACAGTGATAGTGCAACTATTAGTTTTCCATTTGTACAGGTATAAGCACGTCACACACACTATTATATGTATACATATAAATATATTTTCCCCTTGTAGCAGATTATGCCAAGTAGCATGATTGACATTATTATTGCCTATATTTTAGTCCTATTTCTATTTAGACTTCGCTGCACTACAGGCAGCTTTGTGTAAGACCATTAAAACCTCCTGGAGTTAAAATGTGATCAGTATCAGCCAGGAAAAGGTATTTTCACATGTGTATCCTGTTTCAAACCCTAAACCATCATTTCCAACAGGTTGAAACTTCTAACTGCCTGTTTTTATTTCATCACCCTACTCCCATTTATATCAACTGCCCCCAGTACCTCCTGCACAACCTTTCCTTCTTTTGGTTGCTCATGTTATGACAAATATAACATAAAAATTATTACCATATTAAAACTTTTATTTCATTGATGTTACAGTCTATTGAAAGGATGGTTTACATTGCTGGTTTATTTGCTTTTAATGCAGTTGTGATGTTGACTATGTTATCTCTTCTGTGTGAAAGCTGATTTTCAAATGGCCAGTTTAAATTATTGGTCTGTCCCACGGCATGGTGTTTAAATACCATGCTTACTCGTGCACTGTTACTGTTGTGCATGGCTCAAGGAATAAAGTAGATTTAGTTCAATGTTCCTGAGGCATTTTCTTCAACTGTATGGTTAATTAAAAAAGAAAAATGTAATTCAGAGCTTAATGTACATCAGACATTTTTTTGAAGGAAATTCACATAAGGGTTGCTGTTCTGGTGAACAAATAATTTGAACATTGGCATGTTCCTGAATAGCATATGGCACATGGTGAAGGGTTAGGCACGGCACAGGGCAGTGCATCTGGCAGAAACCTGACTGCACCTTCATCAAGTGAAGTTTCCAGCTCAAAGATAAAACCAAAAACTCATTACAGCTTTATTTCATTTATATCTATAAATTGAATGGTTGCAGTTGCTCCTTTTTCCTCAGTTGCATGAAAGACCCCACGGCACATTTTTAAGGAATGCACGGGGAGTTCTCCCAGTGTCCTAGCCAATACTTATCCTTCAACCAACATTGCTAAAATTACTTTGTTGTACAGATTACTTTGTCATCTAACATATTTCCGTTTCTGACAACTTCCAGTGTGCAAATTGGCAGCTGTGTTTCCCAATGTTAAATCAGTGACTATACTTTAAAAATACTTTGGAACGTCCTGGGTCATGAAAAGTGCTATATAAATGCAAATCTTTTTCTGCCACATTTCTGGCAAAGTCCTGGCAGGGAAGTGGGAGTAGCTCTGGGGAAATTCCAGGTCATGAGCTCTGCCTCAGTAGCTACTTGTGGTAAAACATTCATATACTTAGCAAAAAAAAACAGAAAAAGTTTGAAATACTGAGTAGGTCAGGCAACATTTTCAGTTTTTATTTCAGATTTCCAGCATCTGCAATATATTGCTTTCATATTCTTAGTACTCCTCTGTGTGAAAACAGTTCTTCAGTCTGTGCCCTGTGTTATTATTTTGCCATCAAGCAGAAACAATCTTTAATTTCTTATCTTTTCAAACCTTTCATAATATTAAACATCTCAATTAGTTTCTCTAAGCCACAAGTATTCTATTGAAGAAAATGTCTGTACAGTACGTCTGTATGAGCTAATACAACATTCATTCCCCATTTTCAATAGCTTTCAAGCTTATCTTAGCTTGTGTTGTGGAACGTAAAGAGAAAAACAGCAAATGCTGGAAATTTGAGATAAAAGCCAGATATTCACAACTGGACACTCAGCTTTAAGTGGTAGTATGGAGATATGAAAATGTCATTTGATGCAATTAGAGAGGCCATCTTCTGGAGAGCTGCATTTGAAGTTGCTTTGTAAATGTAGGTGCCATTGATGCTATGAGTGAACTCAAAGTCAAAAATGTCAGTTTCTACATTGTCATCATCCATAACTTTACTGAGAATAAAGGAATCAATCTTGTACAGCATCACTGCATCTATAAATATTACTACCCATCAGAATACAGAAGGACATGATTACTTTGCCAATAATAACATGGTTCCCATCAAACAGCTTTCCTGAAGTGATACACGGTTAAAAACCAAATTTGACAGAAAACAGTGGCCTTTTGTATAAAACAGTGTCATGTTCTGATGGATTCCTGTTAACCACTTTGTTGAGTGGTTTTAGTACTTGACAAATAATGTGATGTGGTTCACAAAAATCTTAACTTTAAGTTATGAAGGCCAACTGAAAGTAAGCACCGAACTGGACAACTGCAATAGTTATGAAAAGATTTTAAGATTCTATGTTACAGTTATTCATTGAAATGATAACAGATGTAATTTGAGATTTCAAGTGGTGATAACATCTCAACTTGTTCTTCACAGATTGGTGTCAACTAACCCCGTGCTTCACACATGTATCATATTGTTCAATGCATAAATTAGAAACTAATTGCACTCTAAATGACATATACCAACAAATGTATTATGTAAAGAATAAAAATTTAAAATGATATATATATAAATAGATACATTAGAGATGTTTCAACTTTAGTTGAGTAAGACCACGCTGATGAGCAAATTATGTGTTTCAAGCTAAGGATTCAACAATCCTGTTATTACTAATTTTTGTGAAAAACTAGACATAAGTAAAATGTAGTGCAAAGTTGATAGAAAACACTAGAAAATTGAGGTTCTCAAGATGGTTGTAGAATATGGCTGAAGAGAAACTGTTTCCTCTTGGTAGGGGGAGCCCAGAATAAGGAGGAAAACCTTAAAATTAGAGTAAGGCAGTAGTGTTGATGTCAGGAAGCACACCTCCACATAAATGAGTCAAAATCTGAAACTCTCTTCCAACAAAGCAGTTGAGGCTAGGTCCAGTGAAAATTTCAAAACTGTGATTGAAAGATTTTGTTAGCTAAACAATGTTAAGGTATAATGAACTAAGATAAATAAATGGAGTTAAGTTGCAAATCAACCAAGAACTAAATGAAGGGTGGAACAGGCTTGAGGGGCTGAATGGTCCACTCCTGTTCATGTTCCTTCTTATGTCCCTAACCCTATATTCACCCATGTTTGCTGCTTTCTGGAAGAATTCCATCCTCCAAAAGAATCATCAACATAATGAAAAGCGAGTAAAAAATGTGGTTCATTTGTTAAAGCATTGTTCGTTAACAATGAATCTGTGCAGCATTTACAGCTGTGCAGTGCAACCAGCGAGTGAATATTTCACTTCAGGTTAGACTTAGAGTTATTGAGCTTAACAAAATGGATTGGTATTGTTGGCTTGCTCTCCCTTCCGTGTTGCTCCTGTTTCTTCCAGTGAAATGGGTTTAGATATTGGGGGCAGTTTTATGTTGAACATGATTGAAAAAGAGGCTTCTGACTGCCCACCTTTAAGCTAGAGGCTAAACATTACTCATCCTGACTGGAATGAATCCCATGGGTAATTTTGTCATCCGCATTTGTTATATACATGAGAGCCAATTGAATAAACAGCACATAACAGACCTCCAGGAAAGACTGCTGGAGGTTGTTGTTTTTGGATTTTGTCCTATAGCATTTTGGTCACACTTACACAACCAACCATTCTGGATAGTGGCCTTAGAGGATACAAGAACCATGCCTGGCTTCACAAGTGATCACAAGCCCATTTCTTTTTACCTTTCCTGATAGAGAGCAAGAAAAGATAGGAAGACTTGCATTTATACAGCACTTTTCATAACCACAGGACATCCCAGGGCCAATGAAGTACTGTTGTAATGTAATTACTGTTGTAGTGTAGTTACTGTTGTAGGAACTGCAGCAGCCAGTTTGTGACAGATGCCAATGTGATGACCAGTTAATAGGAGAGAAATGTGTTAGTGTGTGCAGACCTATGTCAATTCTTTGGGGACAAAGAGCTCCATGGAGCATTACCTGCATGCTGTTCTTCATTGCCTGCTCCCACCCCTGTGACCATCACCCCCGACCCTCTCCCACCAGGAACTGATGTAGCCTGCGTGATGCTGTTAGAAGTGAATGCCACACTCCCTGAATGAGTAAATAGAAAAAGGTCTGGCTCTTGAAAGCTCATTTGTCATGTTCCTATGTGTAAGTAAATGGCTATTCATTTGGTTGCTCCTATATTTTCAATATAACAGAAGTGATGCTTGCTTTTGCAAGTTTTGCTTTTGTTCTATTCTTGCACTGGTGCATTGGTGCATTGGGTTTAGTAATGTGAAATACACATTTTCACGTCAGCCTGGGTTTTCACTTAGTCAGGATGACTTGGGAACCCTCTAAAAATAGCAGGCGAGTCCCGGTTCTGGGATTCCTGATCCCATTACGGGCTGTCTGATTTCTGGGAGTGCCTTTAAAAGGTACTGGATGGTTTCCGTCAAAAGGTCACATCTGGCACTCCCAACCAGCTGGCTCCATTGCGGAGATAGGCATGTCCTAGTCTTCCACAGTTTTCATGGAGTCAAGCCAGGTTTTTGAAGAATCATGCTTCATGGCCCTCAGAGGAGTCATGAAACCTAGCCTGCAAGAGGGGATCTTGAAAAGTAAGTTCAAATGATCTTTGTCATGCCCCCCTACCAAACTTTGCCCTGACCCGTTCCCCCCATAGCACCTCATGCCTTCTATGCCAGGCTATGGCACCTCCATGCTCATTGACCCAATATACACTGTATAGAACCAATGAACATTGTGGTGATAGTAGGATGTATAAAAAAAGCTTTTAAAAGAAGTACTTCATTCATAACTTTCTACTAGTGAAGAGAAGGTCATTTCACATAGAAAGTGATACAAGTGTCAATAACGTAAGTATCAATAACAAGTACCACAAAATCTTGAAACCACTTAACATCATGTAAACAAACATTGTGAAATTGACAGCAGAGAGCCTGAGCTATCAATCAAGCAATGTTTTCTCTGGGGTGCAGATATTTCAACAAGTGAAATGGATGCCTGGGGTCCCAGCTCCTATAATCACAATACGGTTCATTTGTTCTATACACTGGTGGCCAGTGACGGCCTTCCCTGGGATCAAGGACACTGTGGGTGGAAGTTGCAAGAGAGAGGAGAGAAGGGTGCTGGCAGCAAAGGCGGGTGGTGGCTCTTATCATCCCCCACCTCCTGACGCTGGGTTCTTCGATTAGGTGCTGAGTGTCTTTGAATGAGGGACCCCTCCCCCACCCTCTGGTTGAATATCAGTGGCTGCTGGATGAGGCCCATAAAGTGGGTATTATTTTCCCACTTGAGGGCCTCAATTAGCGGCAGGGTGGGAAGGCTGTCCACGAGCCTTTCTCACCCCAGACTTAATCGAGACAGAGGCAGGAAGGTGGCGGGGTTCCCATCCAGCATGCTCCCTACCTGATTAAATGCCCTCCTCATCATAAAACTTGCCACATGGGCGGGCATTAAATTTCACCCATATTTTCAGAGGTTTAATCAGCATTGGGATAGAAATGAAAGATTTATTTTTGAAGGTGCGGGCCCCAATATTGTATTGAGAACTCTCTCATATTCTCAACTGGCTGTAATAATAACTTGCTGCTGTGCTCCTTGGTAACTTTGTTATTTTTCATCTTTGAACAGGTGTCTTGTTTACCACCATGCTGTTTGGACCTGCATTTGGTTTCATGCTGGGTTCCTTGTTTACAACAATTTATGTGGATGCTATCTTCATTGACACAGGTTGGTTTTAAATTTATGAAAACTGCCAAATGAAGCATTATGAGTTGTGATGTAAATAATAACTCACCCTGGTGTGTAAATGTTGTACTGACATTTGAAAGCATCAGAAAGTAGACCTGCATTAGTTAAGTGTCAAGATGCCCTTTTTCCTGAACTTGGATAAAATATAGTGGCGTCTCAAATTTTGTCAAAATGTGCTAAATAGATTGTACCCATAAAAAAAACCTCAACACAAAAATCACAAGCAATATTCTGTGCAAATTCCTTTCAGATATTCTGCTGATAGGATGAGGTGCTGTATAAAGTCAAATTTTCATCCCTCCCTTCCTCCTTCCTCCCTTTCCCCTCCCTCACTCTCTCTTTCTTCCTTCTATCCTGCTTTCTTCCCTCCCTCCACCCCTCCATCCCTCTGCCCCTTCACCCCTCCACCCCTCCGTCCCTCTTCCTTACTTGAAAGAAGAAATTATTGCATGGTTTTAGGATGGAAGTTCACAGCTGAGGTCTTTCAAATGGTAAGCTCTCAATATTCGTGGATATACAAGAAGGAAAAATCTTTGACTGTTAAGTCACTGCTTTCATGAATACCTCCTAGCAGCCAGTTGAAGAGTGATTTTGATAGATTCCTGATAGAAAACCCCTCACCTGCATGAAACAGTGAGTGGTGCATCTCATAAACATAGTAGAATAGTAAAATAAATAATTTGCATTTATACAGCACCCACCATGGCCTCAGGATGTGGCATAGCGCTTTACAACCAATGAAGTACATATTGAGGTGTTACTGTTGTGTTACGGACAGGAGGGGGTTTAATTTAAATTAGCCCTGATTTCTTCACTCACTACCTATCTATAAACAGGAAGGTGTTTTTTGATTTTGGTTTCCCCCTTTGTAAGTGATGTATTTTCCCCAATCCTTCAGTTTTGGAGTGATCCAATCGTCTATTAATAACCCCACAGCAAACTCGAGATAAGGTAAACTAAGAGAGGTAGTTTATTTTGCACATACACAAAACATGGGAAGGGGTTTCGCAACCCCCCCCCCTCCTTTTTGCATTCATACAATAAAAGAGAGATAAGAGAAAGAAAGGGGTCCAGGGAAAGACCACAATAAAAATAAGAATTATCGTTTTACATGAGTCCAAAGTCCAGAATCAAAAAGTCCAATGGTGCATTCCTTCAGGGGTTGGTAGGTTGAAACTGTTGCAGGGTGATTTGCTTTTCTAGAAGCGATGACTTCCATGATGGAAGAAGATACCTGGAGATGAATTAGTCTTTGAGGCACAGATACAGAAGTTCAGATGTTTCAATATTACACAGTGTAGATAAGGGCCAGGTCATTTAAAACCTGGACAGAAGCCTGGTTACTTTGCTGCCCTTTTAGGCGGTAAATGGCAGACAGAGGCAGGATGCTAGCCTGGAGTCCTTGTTCTCTTCTGAGGTTAAACAGCGGCCGAATATAAAACCCAAAGGTTGTTTAATTAAAGCAACCCAAACAGCTCAAGTCTTTGTCATGTGACAGGGTGGTTTCAGGTCAAGCTATTCAGCTAACAAGGCCCCTTGCCAAAACCCATTGTGTTTTGAGCAGGTAACTGTAGAACTATTAGCACAACATTAGAGATGAGGAGTCTCAATTAGCTCTGCCGTTGTCCATAGCTGGCTGGTGCAGACATCTCAACTATTACCCTTTGTGATGCCTTGGGTGGAATGTTTATATGATGCAAGGAGTGTTATATTCCAGGGGTTTGATGTATTAGCCTTTGTCCATTTTTAAACTGTTCTGAAACTTTCAGAAGACTTCCATCATGTGGTCAGCAGCGGCCATTTTATCAGTCCAGCCATTTGTCCATTTAAAAAAAAACAGAATTTAAGCAAGAGAATATGGAAGAGAAACATGTTTCTTTTAAATTTTTATCTTCTTCGTGCTGCCTCAGTGGGATAGCTGTAATGTAGGGAATGCAGTAGCCAATTTGTGCTTAACAGTGTCCCACAAACAGCAAAGTGATAAGTGAGCAGATCAGCTTCTTTGCTGATGTTGGTAGAGTGATAAATTGAGCCAGCGCATGGGAAGAATTCCCCTTTTCCTTTTTAGAAGGTTTCATTTGATGTTTTACTTCCATCTGAGAGGAAAGACTCAATTTAACATCTCATCTGAGAGGTCCCTCAATACTGCACTGTCCCTGGAGTGGGGCTTGACTCCATGATCTTCATGACTTAGAGGTGAAAGGGCTTCCATTGAGCCAAGGCTTACACGTACAAAAGATAAAAAACAAAAAGAAAGGGAAATAAATAATAAGTAAGAAAAAAATGTGGTATTACAGTACTGCATTGTATATCTGTCAAGTTGGTGCATAAATCTGTTTTATTTATTGTTTATTTCATCTTAAAAAAAGATTATTGCACCTTCTATAAATACTTAAAACAATTTTGTGTCAAATCTTATATATAAATCATCATTTTGTCTTTTTAACTGTAAAAACGGAGGAATGACATTTACACCAATGACACACACCCCAGTGAGATTTATAACATGGTTTACAGAGTAATTGAAATTTGTTGTGGCAGAGCCACTGTTAATTTTCACCGCAATCCCTTGTTAAGCTGCTTCTGCCAAGGATCTAATTGATACATGATTTAGCTAAATGACAACCTGTAAAGTACATTGGCAAGTAATTGTGGTGACCCTGGAGCAGTCCCGTGCTGTCACATATCAATCTGGGACTTAATAATAATTGCATACCAAGAGTGATTGATGGGATAGTCCTAACTAGCTGTAGCAGTAGGAGGTTTGATGTTTTCCTCCCTTTCCATTATGGTCCTCAAAGGAGCTGTTGGCTTAACTATTACTTATACAACAGCCGTGTTCTTAAAATGATGCTAGTTTGATGGAGCTTGGACTTAACATAATTCTTCCTCTTCCTTTCAGCAAAATTGGGCATCACCCCAGATGATCCTCGGTGGATTGGTGCTTGGTGGGCTGGCTTCCTCCTTTGTGCTGGACTTCTGTTCTTCTCGTCTCTGTTTATGTTTGGCTTCCCTCAGGCCATGCCAAAGAAACACCACACATTAAGCAAAAGCTCACAGCAGCCCATGCTCCCAAGTAAAAGCCACAAAGACCAGTCAAAGTTAACTGCAGAGGAAAATAAAAAAGAATGTAAACAAACCAGTGAAGCAACATGCACAGAATACCTGAGAGGTGAACACCTTATAAGTATATTTCCTTCTGTTAATAGACTAGTGTCTTATAGAGGCATGGATAAGAGGCTGATCTGTTGTGGTAACAGGTTAGGATACCTTAACTATTGTAAATATCATGCATAGTTATACTAGGGCTGTCAATTAATCACAGTTAAATACTGCAAGTGACACTTTAATATTTTTGGAGTATACTTTTAGCTTGGCTTAATTGCACAAGTTGCTTTGGTGAAGCTGTGGCAATTGGAGTAATCAGTAAAGAAATGTTTCAACTACTCTTTGACTTAGTGAATGATGGCAATTGTGAATAGTGTGTTTCCTTTGTTTTCTTCATTGTGTCTGGTTTTGACTCTGGGAGACCTCTGAGGAAAGGAAGAGCTCCTCACACTCACAACTCACCGATAGTGCCACCAGGTTCTGAGGGACTGGTGGAACTGGCGAAGACAGGCCAAGCTTGTGAGGTGAGGGAGATGGGTTGCATATTTGTGTCTGTCCACCGCAGGGTGAGAAGTGGTTGCACCTGGCAGCAGGAGCAGGATGTTGTTTTAACAGCTGGAGGGGCCATGTCAGAGAATGTTGATGTCCATTGTTAATGTGATAGGAGCAGCAGCCTTCTGGTGAGAGTGCTTATGGGAACAGTGGGAGGGGAAGGGAGGGTGGGTCTGAGTCGAGGGAGCAACAAGGTACCGGAAGAAATCACCCATCTGCTGTCGCAACTTTACCCCTACCCCCAGAAAGTTTAAAGCCTAAGCCTATACCAGTCTAAGTACATGATCATCCCTGGTCACAGTCCAAGTCCCTAAATATATATTTTCCTGAATAAACTCCATTTATTATTATCTTGCTGCCTTTACAACACCCTAAACCCTTGGGACAGGGTAAGCTTCAACAAGGGGGAACGCAGCTACACTTAGAAAATGTTGAATGCTTTCCTTGCATGACCAAAGATTGCCCACGTGGATATTTGCCCAGGCATTTGGTAGCAGCTTCTTGCCATTGCCCCTAAATGAGGGTTAAAGATTAAAGATCCAAGTTACTTTGAAATTGATGTGGGCATCACATCTGCCAGGATGTGATCCTGCCTTGCATGTAAGGATCCAAAGGAAGTGGGTCCAATGGGTGACATTTGCAGCCATTAAAGCAAAACAAAGTGTAAGGAAATGTTTTGTGATATGTACATTTGTCCATCAACTTGGAACAAGGCATGAGGAGTAGACTGACCATAGTTGACTGCCTATGACCCTGAAAACTTCTGAATTTGGTGCCTTCACCTCTGGGTGGTGAAAGCTACTGTAATACAGTAAACTTTATGTTATCCGGCCCTCTACCAATCGGAATTCTTACTAACCGGAATTTCTGATGTTCCCCTAATACGAATCATCACTTTACCAACTGGAAGCAATTACAAAGTTATCCGGAATCCGTACCAGTATCCTGTATTATTTATACTTCAATTTATAGTTTAATGTACTTTTGAAGATTAGCAGTAAAAAGAATATTGTTCTTTAAGTCCTGAGTACTTGCATATTAGTTCATGCTACAAGTATCGTGCTGTATTCCATTGATGCATGGAACTCTCTGTTAAATGACATATTTGATTAACTGGCATCACCCATGCCCGACACTTGCCAGATAATAAAGATTTTACTGTACATTGCCCACTTTTAGCTGTGTCTCTGGAGCATTGCCCTTTGTGGGTTGTTCCCTAGATTGCCAAGTGGGAAGCTCTCCTTTCATCTACATTTTGCATCATCATGTCAGCTGCTGCATCGTAAACATGGGTGTTTTGCCTTTGTTCACCTCCATGCTATCAATAGGTAAAATACAGTGATTATTCCGAATTTTTGTCTCCAAAGAGTCCCATTGCTGTAAAAAGTTCAGCAAGTCTACAAATAGCCATGCCCTGATCAGATGCTCTGCCCCAAATCTACACCCAGCTTAGACACTGGGATCATCCCCTGATATCTAATAAGGACCCATTCTGTAAGATTTGTTGGATTCGGCCTGTACATGCCTGAACCATATCCTTCTGCCTTTATTGAAGATCATCAAAGAGAAACTATTGCAATAGAATGATCACATGAGCTCATTATCGCTTGGAGTGAAACGTTATTAGCGTTTCTATGGTAAGTTGTAGAGAAACGATAGGATGCTTCTAGGAATTACTGTTTTATGAAAATGACCCTAGGCAGGGGTAGAGTGTCAGGGAGATGAATGGTGTGTGGGGTTTGAGCAGATCATTAAGGGTAGAGGAAGATATGCTTAAGAAGATCACATGCACTATTTCAACCTGGTCGAAAGGATATTCAGGAGAAGGCTCACATAATTTGAAATTACTGCAAAAGGCATCTCCATGTCAATCCGGAACCAACACTTTCTGGAGCTCTTGTTGCTGCCAACACAAAAGAGCAGCATATATTTGGTCTATACCAGGCTTATATTGCCACATTGAGGGCAGCATTAACATGAATGCAAACTAAGGGCGGAATTTTCTGTGCCTGTTGGGCGTGAGCGGACCATATGGTGGGAAGGCTGTCAGAGGCTGGGAATTTCATTGTAATGTGTCTGCATATCATTATAAGCCCTGCATACCGGAATAATTTCCCCACGCTGGATCATCCGGGCATGTCGTGTGTATTTCACAACAGCATTTATAAGGTGTGCACCTGGCGAGCTGCACTTTGAGGGGAACTTGGAGGTGAGTACACAGTAACATTGTACAGCACTCGTGAGCGTCACCTGTTAGACTTCAAGGCTGAGGTGTTGCACATTCACGCGGGGGCACAGGCAAGTTGCTTTTTCCTGGCTGACTGACAGTGTGGTGCCAAGGCAAGGGCTGCACTGTGGTTGATGGTGGTGCACAAGCATGTGCTGGGGGGTGGTGGGGAAGCAGCCATGCATTAGGGAAACCTTGTATGAAGTGACCATTCCTCCACAGCTGAGACAGTTCAGACACAGCCACACTGACATGCATGTAGTTGACCCTCTAGCTTATCTGCCCATTCAAACAATGCAGAGGCATGAAAGTGCCACGAAGTGCTCCAGAGCTTTTCACCCCTCGGACACAGACTGCAAAGTAATGACCGACTTAGTGAACTGCAGAACAGTTGGATGACTGGGCATGTTGTAGATCTCTTACTAATCTGGCCATGGAGCAGTCACTGGTGGAGGCGCTCACAGCCCCTTGCAATGTCATCATCCTGGTCTGGACCAGTCTCCCCCAAGCTAACACTGCAGCCTTGCACTGTGGGTTAGGAGAATGCCTGCACCTGAGCTGAGAGCACAGCATGCAGTCCAATGGGCCAAGCAGCCGCCAATCGGTTGGGTGGAGTGGGGCGGAGGTGGGTGGGGTTTCGGGTAGCCATGCAGCACACTAATCTCTGGCCATCCAAGTGGCGAGCACTCTCTGGGATACATTAAGGGGCCTTCAGACTTAACCCAGAGAGTTCGTCACACAACATGCTAACCCCTGTGTCTTTCATCCTGCAGGAGCAGTACATCAGGAGCATGGAAGCTGGTGACCGAGCTGTATGCCTCATGGCTTACAGAGAGCAGAGACAAAGGAGAAGAGAGCGATGGAGGCGCCTGGCTGGGCAGTGGGAGGAACAGCAACCTCAGGAAAAAGGGCGGCTGGGACTCCCGTGCACACCACTAAAGAGCCACAGTGAGCCGTCGCTGATCGGCACCTAGCTAGACCCAAGGTTTAGTGATGGCACTTACCATTCCTGCAGACAACCGAGAACCAGTGTCGCCGAAGACTGTGCATATCTAGGGAATTGGTTGGTCACATCTGCCAGCTACTGCAGAATTTGGTGCCAAGGGGAATTGGAGGGCATCCATTGCCAGTGGCCGTGAAAGTGACCGTGGTGCTCAATGTTTACCCCAGTGGCTTGTTTCAGGTGACCTCTGTGGGATGTTATAAGCCTCTGCACACAAATGCATCCATGAGGTCACGGACGCCATCTTCAAAAAGTCACACAACTTTGTGCATTTTACCCAGGATCAGGAAAGCCAGGAAGGAAGAGCGCTGGGATTTGCCCAGATCTCAGGTTTCCCATAGGTGCAGGGTGCCATCAACTGCACTCAGGATGGCGCTCACATCTCTGTGGCAACAAGCAGTCAACTATGTCAACCACAAGGGCTTCCGCTGGCTGAATGTTTATCTGGTGTGCGACCAATGCAAAGGCATCCTGCGGTTCTGCACATGATTCCCAGGGAGTGTCCACGACTTTTACATCCTCAGTAGGTTTCAGATCTTTGACATCTTCCAGGGTCCTGGGATGGTGCAGGATTGGCTCCTTGGGGACAAAGGCTGCCCTCAGAGGATGTGGCTGATGACACCAGTCTGGCAGCCTCAGAGTACAGCAGAGTGAAGGTATAACAAGGCTCATGCTGCAACTTGCACCTTGGTGGAGGAAACCATCGGAATGTTGAGAATAAGGTTCTGGTGCCTGGATTGGTCTGGAGGAGCCCTGCAATATAGTCCACAGAAGGTGTCACGCATTGTTGTGTTCTGCTGTGCCCTTCACAGCCTGGCACTGCAGTGGGTAGAGGAGATGACAAGAGATGGGGGAGCTGCACATCTCCTCTGATGAGATGGACATCGACGGAGATGAGGGTGAGTTGGTCTTCAAAGGCGGGGCTGACGGCAATGAAGCTATTGCACTGGCCAGACAAGGCAGACGTACTCGGGAGGCCTTCATAGCTGCTAGATTCATGGAGGATGATGACAACGTGCAGTGAGGACACTCCATAGATCCTCACATTGCTTATGTGAATGTCTGATTCATGTCTGGCTGATGGCACCTCTCTTGTGCTCTGTGAATAGGATCGTATCATGGGAATGCAGCAGGGAAACGTAAACTTCTCCTGATCTTATGGCATCTGTCGTGGGCTGAACCCTTCAGGACCACACTGTCACCGGAAAAAGATACTGGTGAGATGGGGGCCAGTCGCACCTCGAAGGTGATGGGAGCACAGAGAGAATGACAGAACTCTGTGCTGTCGGCCCAGGGTATTCTGGCAGCAATGATAAGCCCCGTCGAGGTGCAGGCGTCAGTAATGTGGCCAGTGACAGTGAAGTCAAAGCATCAGTGTGCAGGGAAGGTTGCACAAAGCACGGAGGAGGCCCTGGAATGAGATACCTGCCGTTATCTTGTGCAAGAACCAAGGTTTCACATCTGAATGACATGAACACTGCTCATCAGAATAAGGAGCTATAGGTTTATTAACAAAATAAACAGTGCGTTCAAGTGATTAACAGCCATGCCCAGGCTGTGCAACTACATCTTCTTACCCTTCCTAACCTTGTCGGTAGGTCTTGGTGTTCCCCAGCCAACTGCAGCGGAGGTGGGGCAGCCTGCTGACTGCTACACCCTGTCTGTGATGACCTTGACAGGCGCCCTCTGGAGGGCCCCGGCCTGCTTTTGGGGTCCTGCTGTGTGGCAGTGGCACCTTTCCCGGCCTGTGGAGCTGAATTTGCTGGTGTCACAGGAAGAGGAGAATTAGATGGGCTGGACACTCCTGAGGTCACCTGGGAAGATGGCCCTGGGGTGTGCACCTGCTGATCCTCCTCCTATGGGTGCATGAAGGCCCATGGCTGACTCCTTGAGGAAAAGGGGAAGCTGGAGTGAGATGGAGCTACCCCGCAGCCCTCTCACGCTGACACTGCTGGAGGCCAACTGTGCGTCAGCGATGGAATTCAGCCCACACAGCGCAGGACTGATGTCTGGGATCAAGGTCTCCATGGCGGCCGCCATCCAACCAGTATTGACCTCAGTGCACTGCCTAATGCCTGCACTACCACCTCAAACTGAAGGCGGACGGACTCCTCCATCTGAGGAGTGCAGTGGACATCTTGATGTTCCAGCAACTGAGATATGACTGAGTGCAGAGATTCGTCAGCTGACTTGGACTCAGCAGATTTCTGGTCTCCAGCAGTCCTCCGAGTGCTGGAGAACTGGGAAGTCTCTGCCTCTGCCTGCTGTGGATCAGAAAGTGTGATGTGCTCACCAGATTGTGACCCTGAGGGTATTCTAAAGCTTGGTCCTGTCGAGGTGTGTGTCTTTGCGCTTGTGGAGAGTGTGGGTGAGCGCTGTGATGGGTCTTCATTGACGGTTTCAACAGATTCCTCTTCTGAGGTGTCTTTGGGGCTTGAGTCGAGGACCTGGGTCATGGAATCCCTCGGATGTTTCCCAGATGTGCCTGCGAAAGCAAGGGGAGGTAATTAGTGTATGGTAGAGGCCGGTGAAAGAGTACGCATCACTCACAGCATGGTTGTCTGATGGATGTTGCACTGATGGACCCTCACTTGGTTCAGCACCACCGACCTCACCACCAGCACTGGAATGATCCAGCTCCTCGCTGGCCAGTTGTTTTCAAAGTTCATGAAGACCTTGATTTCAGGCATTCCTCCACCAGTCTGCGACTTCTCCCTTTTGTTGTGTGCCAGCTTATTCCGCATGAATACAGGTAAAGAGAGTGTAAGCAGGATTCCTGCCAGGCCAGGTATGCTTGACATGTGTGGGTGGTGTGTCGTGCCATGGACGGGATGAGGACACAATCCGCAGGGCAGATGAAAACATGTGTGAGAGAGGGAATGGTGATGTCCCTTGAACTGGCAGTGAGTGAGATCCCTGTGGATGTGTGATGAGTTTGTGAGTGTGTGAGTTGAGAGTGATGAGATGAGTGACTTGCCCTAGTGGTGGTTGTCCTCTTTTGCAGGGAATTGGCACTGACCACTGCTGCCACCACCTCCCATGTTGGACTTGTCACTTTGCTTGCTGGTCTTCACCCAGAGCGGGAGTAGAGATCATCACAGCACCCACCACTGTGTCCAGTAGGTGTTTGAGAGAGGTGTCAGTAAATCTAGGGGCAGCACGTTTCCTCCATTTGGAAGCCATGACTTTGCAGCAGCTTCCTATGACTTGAAGAGTGCAAGATTTTAGCAGAGACGGCCTTTAAATAAGGCGCCCAGCTTACTCTAGGCCTGATGTGACAGTAGGGCAGGTGGATGAGAGTCTGCCCCACGAGCGACCTGCCATGTTTCCTGGGAATGCATTATTAATGAGGCGAGATTGGGACGATACAGTGTGAAAAGCCATCATTGCCCCTAGCAAGTAAACTGTCCTTTTTCCTGCCCGCTCCTGCACTTAGCACAAATCTGGTATGATTCTGCCCTAAATCACTAGCATGACATACAGTCAATGATTTGTCATTGTTCCTAGATGACTTCCTGGTTAGCAATTTGGGCTGAGTTTGAAAAAAAATCCAGGAGTGACAGCACAGGAAAACTGTAAGTTCATCGGTTGTTAGAGAGTGTGTTTAAATAACTTAAAAATGTATCATTTATAAAGAAGTAGTTACTTGTATTTCAGTAAGGAACAAAAGCAATAGGGAAGTAAAGTTAAATTAAGTCAAAGTGAAATAAAGTAATAAAGTAAATCAAAGTGAGATAAAGCTAGTGTAAGTTTAGTGAAGTTAAGTTACTAGTAATTGATTCTACTCATTCTACTCACTCTAAGTGTAATAAATAGTTTTTAGAGTTATGGGATGGCAGGTCAGCTTGGCCAAGTGGAGTGTACATCCTGCGGTATGAGTGAAATCGTGGACGCACCATGTGTCCCTGACAAACACATCTGTAGGAAGTGTCACCAGCTGCACAAGCTTGAGCTCCAGGTTTTGCACCTTGAGCAGCAGCTGGAGTCATTGATGTGCATCCACGAGGCAGAGGACTAGGTGGATAGCATGTTTAGGGAGGTGGTCACACCACAGGTCAGAAGCATACAGCCAGAGAGGAAATGGGTGACCACCAGGCAGTTTAAGAGGACCAGGCAGGTAGTGCAGGAGTCCCCTGAGTCTATCCTGCTTGCTTTACCATTTTGGATGCTGATGAGTGCGAAGGTTCCTCAGGGGAGTACGGCCAGAGCCAAGACTGTGGCACCACAGGCACCTCAACTGTACAGGGGTGGGGAAGAAAAAGAATGGAAGGGCAATAGTGATAGGGGATTCCATAGTCAGGGTATCAGACAGACATTTCTGTGGCAGTAAACGTGATTTCAGGATGGTGTGTTGCCTCCCTGGTGCTAGGGTCAAGGATGTCACGAAGTGGCTGCAGGACATCCTTCTGGGGGGAGGGGTATCAGCCATGAGTTGTGGTCCACATTGGTACCAACAACATAGGCAGGAAGAGGGATGAAGTCCTGAAAGCAGATTTCAGGGAGTTAGGAAGGAAATTAAAAAGCAGGACCTCAAGAGCAGTAATCTCAGAATTACCCCCAATGCCACGTGTAGTGAGCGTAGGAGTAGGAAGATTGATTGATTAAATACGTAGCTGGAGAACTGGTGTAGGAGGGAGGGCATCAGATTTCTGAGGCATTGGAATTGGTTCTGGGGCAGGGGACCTGTACAAGCTGAATAGGCTACATCTTAACAGGACTGGGACTGATATAGTCGCAGGGAGATTTGCTAGTGCTGTTGGGGTGAGTTTAAACTAGCTTGTCAGGGGGGAGGGAACCTGAGGGGTGGCCCAAATTGGAAGAAAGTGAAGTTGGTAACAGGAAGTAGTAGTAAGACCAGAAGGCAGGAGAAACAAAGCAGAGCATTGAGTATGCTTTGTCAAAAAGACAAAGTTAAAGGCATTCGACCTGAATGCGTGCAGCATTCGCAATAAGGTAGATCATCTAAAGGTAAATAATAGAGGTAAATGGGTATGATATAATTGCCATTATGGAAACAGGGCTGTATGGTGACCAAGACTGGGAACTGAATATTCAAAGATAATCAATGTTTAGGAAGGACAGACAAGAAGGGAAAGGAGGTGGAGTGGCGCTGATAATAAGAGATGGGATCAGTGCATTAGTATGGGAGGATCTCAGATCGGAAGAACAAAGTTGGGATGGAGCTAAGAAACAGCAAGGGGCAGCAAACGTTGATTGGAGCTGTTTATAGGCCACCAAACAGTAGTGGTAATCTGGGGCATGGCATTAATCAAGAGATGAGAGAAGCATGTAGCATGGCCCATCTAGTAATCATGGGTGACTTCAATCTGCATATAGAATGAGTAAACCAACTGAGCACTAATGCTGTGGAAGATGAGTTTCTGGAGTGTGTTAGGGATGGTTTTCTAGAGCAGCATGTTGAGGAGCTGACTAGAGGACAGGCTATTTTAGATCTCGTATTATGTGATGAAAAAGGGCTAATTACTAATCTTGTTGTATAAGAAACTTTAGGGATGAGTGACAACAATATAAAAGCATTTTACATTACGTTTGAAAGTGAGGTAGTTCTCACTGAAGCAATGATGTTAAAGTTGAATAAAGGAAATTATGAAGGCATGAGGGATAAATTGGCTGAGGTGTATTGGGAAAATACATTAAAAGGTATGACTGTACATTGACAATGGATAGTCTTCAAAGAACTATTACATAGCTTACAGCACCCATACATTCCTTCAAGGTGCAAAAAACCCCAAAAAGTCAGTCAACTGTGGCTGACAAAGGAAGTTAAGAATTGTGTATGATTAAAAGAAAAGGCTTGTAAAGTTGCCAGAAGTAGTAGTAAACCTGAGGATTGGGAGGTTTTTAGAATACAGCAAAGAAAGACCAAGAAACTGGTAAAAAAGGGAGAATAGAATGTGAATGCAATCTGGCAAATAAAAACAGACTGTAAAAGCTTCTATAGGTATGTAAAAAGGAAGTGTTTGGCTAAGACGAATGTGGGTCCATTTCAGGCACATTCAGGAGAATTCACAATGGGGTATAGAGAAATGGCAGAGAAGCTAAATGATTACTTTTTGTCTGTTTTCGCTGAGGAAGATACAGGAAATCTCCCAGATTTAGAGATCCAAGGGACTAGGGAGAATGAGGAGTTGAAGGAAATTAGTGTAAGTAAGAAGGTTGTATTAGAGAAATTAATGGAACTTAAAGTTGATAAGTCCCCAGGACCTGATACTCTGCATCCCAGAGTGTTGAAAAAGGTTGCTATAGAGATAGTGCATGCATTGGTGATCATTTTCCAAAATTCTATAGATTCTGGAATGGTTCCTGAAGATTGGAAGGTAGCAAATGTCACCTCACTATTTAAGAAGGGAGGGAGAGAGAAAACAAGGAACTACAGACCTGTTAGCATTATGTCAGTAGAAGGGAAAATGCTAGAATCTATTATAAAGGATATGATAAATGGATACTTGGATAATCATGATCTGATTGGGCAAAATCAGCATGGATTTGCGAATGGGAAATCATGTTTGACAATCCTGTTGGAGTTTTTGAGAATGTTACTAACAAAATTGGTAAAGGAGAGTCGATGGACATAGTATACTTGGATTTTCAGAAAGCTTTTGATAAAGCCCCCACAGGAGGTTGATTAGCAAAATAAAAGCACTGGAATAGGAGGCAATATACAGGCATGGATTAAGGATTGGCCTACTGGCAGAAAACAGAGAGTAGGAATAAACAGGTCATTCTCACATTGGCAGGCTCCCACTAGTGAGGTACTGCAAGGACCAGTACTTGGGCCCAGCTGTTCATAATATATATCAATGATTTGGATGTGGGGACCAAATATAATATTTCCAAGTTTGCGGATGATACAAAGCTAGGTGGGAATGTGTGATGCGAGGAAGATGTAAAGTGGCTACAGGAGGATTTGGACCAACTTTGTGAGTGGGCAAGAACATGGCAGATGGAATAAAATGCGGTAAAATGTGAGATTATCCACTTTGGTAGAAGGAACAGATGTGCAGAGTATTTCCTAAATGGGAAGAGATTAGAAAGTGTAGATGTACAAAGGGACCTGGGCGTACTTGTCCATAAGTGACTGAAAGCTAACATGCAGGTGCAACAGGCAATTAGGAAGGCTAATGGAATGTTAGCCTTTATCGGAAGAGGATTTCAGTACAGGAGTAGTGAAGTCTTGCTTCAATTGTATAGAAGCTTGATTGGACCACATCTGGAGTACTGTGTGCAGTTTTAGCCCCCTTAACTCAGAAAGGATATTATTGCCATAGAGGGAGTGCAACAAAGGTTCACCAGACTTATTCTGGGGTTGGCGGGACTGCCTTATAAGGAGAGATTAGGGTGGACCTGTATTCTCTGGAGTTTTGAAGAATGAGAGGTGATCTCATTGAAACCTACAAAATACTTGAAGGAATGGGCAGGGTAGATGCAGCTAAGATGTTTCCCCTGGTTGGGGAACCAGGAAGCACAATTTCAAAGTAAGTGGGAAGCCACTTATGACCGAGATGAGGGAAAATGTCTTTACTCTGAGGGTTGTGAATCTTTGGAATTCTCTACCCAAGAAGGCCATGGAAGCTCAGTCATTGAGTATGTTTAAGGTAGAGGTTGATAGATTTCTGATTAACAATAATATAAAGGGTTATGCGGATAGTGTGGGTAAAAGACATTGAAGTCTTCCATCAGCCATGATAGTATTGAATGGTGGAGCAGGTCCGACGGGCTGAACGGCCTTCTCCTGTTCCTATGTTCCTAATTAGGCAACGTAATTCACCCCTTTATATGTTTGCTGTTGACAGGGAATTAAAACAGGGTATTGAAAACATTTGAATTATTTATTTTTCAGACCTCTGCCACTGGTTTTTGAATAGAGCTTAATTGCCAGTTAACTCAGCTAAACTTCCAACAAGATGCTTTGATTATTTTACATATTCTGACAATTCATTGTGATTCTTGTACTGATCTTTAAGGGATGATTTCATGTGGAGACTTGCCAGTTAAGTTTTAATTCCTGCAAGGATATATAAACAGACTGTGTGATATCACAGGCCATTTTTGGAATGACTCCAATCATACACCCATTGTGTAAACAATTCCACACCTGTTTGCAGACATAAATGGGTGTGATCCTCACTAGGCTAGCTGGTAGACAGGAGTTTACCACTGGCTAGAAGCTATCTGATGTTTGACAGCTATAGTCAAAAAGAACTGATGGTAGATGATTTAATCTTCTGAGCATCAGTGATGAGAATCCCTGTCTTCCAGGATATATCACAAAAATCACTGAGCACTGAAAGTTTTGAAGAAGGGAAGCAAATGCCGCGCCTACTGCTTTGAACATCTGTTCAATCATTGCATTGAAATAAAATATCCAGTGGAACAAATAATGCTTCCTTAGCTGATGGTTAAAGCTGTCTCCAGTCAGCAGACAGCTACAGTTGTATGGAGGTTTAAAAGGTTAAATTGTGAAGACAGGTTATATAAACTTGGTTTGTATTTCCTTGAGTTTAGAAAGTTGAGGAGTGATCTAATTGAGGCATTGAAATTGATAAAGGGATTCAGTGGGGTAAATACAAAGAAATTATTTCCTCTGGTGAAAGAATCCAGAACAAAGGAGCATAATCTTAAATTGAAAGCTAAGTTATTAAGGAGTGACGTCGGGAAGCACTTTTACACAGAAAGGTTAGTGGAAATCCTTTACCTTCTCCTGCCAAAAGGCTGAGGATGCTGGTTCAACTGAAATTTTCAAGTCTGAGAATCTCGTTAGGTAAGGGCATCATGGGATTTTGAAGCAAAAGCAGCTACTTGGAGTTGAGGTAGATGTCAGCCGTGTCCTAACTGAATGAGGGGCTGATTGGCCTACTACTGTTCCTGTTAGGCAAAGGGCTAAGTAGCGCTTGCAAAAATATGTCTTTTTGAAAGCGAAACATGTTGCTAAAGCTTTTCATCTTGCACTTATCAGGACAAATGCAAAAATACCAAATTTAAAATTCTCACAACAATTATTACACAGGAGAAAAAGATTCTGTTTGGTTGGCACGTCTACTTTCATTGGCTGAGGCATTGCCATGGAACTATAGGCTCCCCAAGCTCCCGGGTAATTCATTGAAGTGCAAGGATTGAACATATTAATTTTGTTTGCAGAGAATGGCTTTCTGCTTATGAATCTATCTCACTTCTTGTAAGTATAAATGAACCATGTTGCAAGCTTGACTGATCATCTTAAATTGGTTGTTAGACAATTCTCAACCAGTCCATGTTTGCAAAACCTGAAGCAAAATGTCTACTTTAGATGTTAAAAGTGATTCTGCAATTGGGCCACTTGCTGAACAATCCTGAATACGCTAATAACTACACTAACAACATTCTTGTATTTATTCTGATAAGCGCAAGACAAAAAGCTTTGGCAATATATCTCTTTTTTAGGAATATTCAAGTTCTATACTCCCATACTCTGTATGCTTATTTTAAATCATTCTCCCTTATCTCCCTCCTGGTGACTCCTCGTGAACTATTTCCAGTGCAGCCTTTTTGTATGACTCCCATTTGGCCAGTCATGGACGGCAAACCTAGACAGTGAATATCAACTTTTCAAAAGTTACAGGGTTGAAAAAATATTCAAAATATAGGAAAAAGTGGTTAAACCATTTCACATGCTTTAAGTTCAGAAACAAAAGTGAAGAACTAAGACCCACAAAGCATATTAACATGGACCTATCTCTGGATGTATTAATTTGGCAGAGGCAGTAATGCACTACAAATGTCCCCAATGAGAATACTTTGGATTTGTAGAGCCATCAAGTCGTAGAATCATTTACAGCACAGAAGGAGACCATTTGGCCCATCAAGTCTCCGCAGAATGATCCAGTCTGTCCCACCCTCCTGCTCATTCCCTGTAGCCCCTCAAGTTTATTTCTTTCGAGCGCCCACCCAATTTCATTTTGAAAAAAATTGATTGTTTGCATTTCAATCACCCTTGTGCGAAGTGAGTTTCAGGTCATCACCACTCGCTGTGTAACGACATTCATCCTCACATTCCCCCTGCATCTCTTGCGCAAAATGTTTAGTCCTTCAACCATCAACTAATGGGAAGAGTTCTTCCCTGTCTACCTTATCTAAGGCTGTCATAATCTTACATACTCCTATCAAATCTCCCCTCAATTTTCTTTACTCCAAGGAGAACAACCCCAGCCTTTCCAACCTAACCTTGTCACTAAAATCTCCCATTGGTTCCATTCCTTTAAATTTCCTCTGCACCCTCTCAAGGACTTTCACATCTTTCCTAAGGTGTGGTGACTGGAACTGGACACAAAACTCTAGCTGGAACTTAACGAGATCTTTTTAAAGGTTCAGCATAACTTCCCTGCTTTTGTACTCAGTGCCTCTTCTTAGGAAGCCCAGTATCCTATATGCTTTGTTAGCTGCTCTCTCAATATGCCCTGCCATCTTAAAAGATCAATGTGCATTAACCCCAAGGTCCCTCTGTTCCTGCACACGCTTTAGAATTGTGCCTTTAAGTCTATATTGCCTCTCCCCAGCCCTTCTGCCAAATACATCACCTCACACTTCTCTGTGTTAAATTCCATCTGCTACTTGTCTGCCCATTCAGCTAGCCTACCTATGTCCTGTTGCAGGCAATTCATAACGCCATCACAGTTTGCCAGATTTTGAAATTTTGCTCCATATTCAAAAATCCAAGTCATTTTTTTGATCTTTTGTTTGTATTTTATACAAGGATTAAGGACAATGTTATAAGATCTCTTTCCAAATTTGCACCCCAAACCACCTTTGGATACATGCTTAATGTTTAATTAAATATTCCTGCAATGTTTTTTTCTAAATAATACTTGCATGTCCCACTGTATTACAAACTGGCCTTGCTATTTTTTAATCCAGATATGCCATATGGCATTTTGCGTCATCTTCCTTTCTAGGAGGACATAATATTCTGGGCTATGGCCATCTTCAGCATCCGGTCATCTATTCCATAAATGGCCACATATCCAGCGGAAGTCAATGATAGTCTGGTTAACTTCCTGACCCTTAGAAATAGATCAAGTCTTATTTCCATCTTTCAAGCAAACTACCCAAAAGCTAAGAAAAATATCTCCATTAAAACTATGTGTGAGTGGTAAGCAGTCCAGAGATTTGAACTCTTGACCTTTCAAGTGCATACTGCTTCAGCTAGCATACCACTTCAGGAAAGTTGGCCAATGCAAAAAACCTTCCTGGAAGGCCAACCCTGAAACATTCAGCATGTGGCCACGTTCCAACCAATATCAGCATATTTTGACTTTTTCCAATATCAACATTGATGGATAAGGGTTAAAAAAAAAAACAATTTTCTGTTCCCTGTCAAAACTCTTGGCTAACATTTTTTGATTTGGGCCAAGTATCATAATGCAGGATATGCCCCTTATATCTGCATGAATATATTTATTTAAATATGAAGTGTACATGGAAAGATCTGTTAACATTAAGTGGATTCCTGCGTAAAATATGAGCAAATATGTATTCAATAAAAGGGGGATTGGCACAGACCTGATTGAATTGTTTGGATTTCACTAAAAGGAAAGCAACTTGAGGTCTATTCTGCCATTTTTAAGTATTGCAAACAGTTTTCATAAAAGGAGGATTTACATTGTGGGAAAGGCATTATAGCAGGAAATTTCCTATGTTAGCTCAGAGTAACAGGATGTTCTTTGCTTTAGACCATTCTCCTTGAATCTCTAAAGCTCAAAATTCCACTTAATGTTATTGGATTTTTCCATGTACATTTTTACATGTGCACCCATCTCCATGAACCACGGATGTGCAAAGTACATCCTATCCCTTTCCTCTACCAACCCCTCCCCCCCCCAAGAAAAAAATGTGGGTGCTGGACTTGGGGACAGGACTTCCAGAATCGGGGCCCCAATGCCATTTTGGCTAAGGCGCAGAGCCCTTCTGATTCCACAAAAATTCAGGCAAGTGTTTCAGATCAAGGTCATTTCTATAGAATAGAATAGAATTTCTCTCCACAGGTGCTGCCAGCCCTGCTGAGTATTTACAGCATTCTCCTTTTTCATTTCAGTAAATGATATTCTTATCATGGGCTGAAGTTATGAAATATGTTGATTAGCATGACAATAAAAAAGCTATACACTGCTTAGATTTAAATTAACATGAATAGACATCTTTTGAACTGTTTAGCAGAGTTGAAATAATGCTTACTGGTTTTTTCAAAAAATCTTTATTCCTTTAATGTTGAATAATGAGCAATCACTTTTTACCACCGGAGGGTCTGATCAGTAGAAACTTAAACAAGCAGATTTGTTGCCAACAGGAAAACTGACTTTGGTGATAGGGTTGCTATATGCTAAGACTTTGGAGATAGTTTTTACAGCTGCACTTAATGGCAATATAAATGTTGCCATTGACAAGAGAGGCCCCTATCTTTTGTGGCCACTAGTATGCTAACTTTCTTAGCCCACTACAGATCCATATTTGGTATTCTTTCTCACTTGCTCTGCTGGCTTTCTCCAATGGAGAAAATATGATGACTAAGAAACAAAGCTAAAAACTGCAATTTTAAGAGTTACTTCTATTAATACTGCTCCTTTAACACAGTGAATATCCCAAAGTGCTCCACAGGAGCAAAAATTGATGCCATGCTAAAAACAACAGCAACTTTTATTTATATAGTGCCTTTAATGTAATGAAACACCCCAACGGGTTTCACAGGAGCATTATAAATCAAAATATAACACCAAGTCACCAAAGGAGATATTAGGTCAGATGACCAAAGCTTGGTCAAAGAGGCAGGCTTTAAGAAGTGTCTCAAAAGAGGAAAGTGAGATGTATGGTGTATGGTGGGAATTCCAAAGCGTGGGGCCTAGGAAACTGAAAACACTGCCACCAATAATGAAGCAATTGTGATTGGGAATGTACAAGAGGACAGAATTAGAGGAGCGCAGATATCTCAAAGGGCTGTGGGGTTACAGAGATAGGCAGGGGCAAGGCCGTAGAAGGAATTGAAAATGAGGATGAGAATTTCGAAATCAAGATGTTGGTTGACCCGGAGCCAGTGCAGGTCAACAGGCACAGGGGTAATAGTGGAATGGAACATGCGAGTTAAGACTTGAGCAGCAGAGTTTTGGATGACCTCAGGTTAACAGAGGGTATAATGTGGGATTCCAGCCAGGTGTGCATTGTAATATATTTGAGTCTAGAGGTAATGAAGACATAAATGATGGTTTCAGCAGCAGATGAGCTGAGAAGGAATGATGTTGAGTGATGTTATGGAGTTTGAAATAGGCAATCTCAGATTTAAAGTCGGAAATTAATCTCTGGATCACATGTAACACCAAAGGCTGTGATTAGACTGGCTTAACCTCAGATAGTTATCAGGGAAAGGAATGGAGTTCATCACTAGGGAATGGAGTTTGGAGCAGGGACTGAAAACAATGGCTTCAGTCTTTCCAATATTTAATTGGAGGAAATTTCTGCTCATCCAGCATTGAATGTCAGATAAGCAGTCTGATAATTTAGCAATAGTGGTGGGGTCAAAAGAAATGGTGGTGAGGTAGAGCTGGGTGTCATCAGCGTACATATGAAAACCAACGCTGTGTCTTCAGATGGTGTCACCAAGGGACAACATGTAGATGAGAAATAGAAGGTGGGAGGCAAGGGTAGATCAAAAGAGGATACATTAGGATGAGTGAATCAAAGCTTAGCCAATGAGGTAGGTTTTAAGGAGTGTTTCAAAGAATGAGAGAGAGTTAGAGAGGCAGAGTACTTTTGGGAGAGTATTCCAGAGCTTAGGTAGCTGAAGGCATATTCTGCAATGGTGAGGCAAAGGAAATAGGGCTGCGCAAGAAGACAGAATTAATTGGAGGGATACAGGGCTTTAGGAGGGATGTAGGACCCTGGGAGGTTAAAGAGCTAGTGAGGAGTGAGGCCATGGAGGCAATTGAACATGAGGATGAGAATTTTAAAATGGAGACATTGGTGGACTGGAAGCTAGTGTTCGTCA
Organism: Carcharodon carcharias; assembly: GCF_017639515.1. Lineage (NCBI taxonomy): Eukaryota > Metazoa > Chordata > Chondrichthyes > Lamniformes > Lamnidae > Carcharodon > Carcharodon carcharias. Next base: position 129,845,592 of record NC_054470.1, read on the forward strand.
GCAAGCACAGGGGTGATGGGTGAACAGACTTGATGCAAGATAGGATGTGGGCAGGAGCGTTTTGGAGCAGCTGAAATTTATAACAAAGCATAGGGCAGAACTTTTCATCCTGCAGGTGGATACATGCCCGACCTGAATGGGAGTGAAATAGTGTACGATGATGTTGGACCAATGCCCTGACATCATTCCGCACTCGTGATATTTCACTTGGCGGGTGCGCACGAGAGGTGGCAGCATGCCTGCTGACAATTAAGAGGCCTATTAAGGGCCTTAATCAATTAATTAAATTGAATTTTTCGCTGCCTGTCCAACCATTTAATTGGCGGGCCAATGAATAGGCCAGGCAGCCTTTCCAATTTTAACGAAACTCATCCTCAGGTGGGATGAGGTTTCAGACAGTAAATAAAAAAAAAAAAATTTTAATTCATTTTTAACATGTCCCTGCTCATATGACAGAGTCATATGACAGAGTCATATGAGGGGACATGTTTTCCTTATTTTTGAAATCTTTATTTTTACTGTTAAAAATTTTCAGCTCCCTGAGGCAGCTCTGTTCCTTCAGGGAGCTTTCACTGAACACAATTCAGCGCTTGCTCCCCTCCCCCTCCCACACAGGCAGCATTGACGTTATCAGCACATGATTCACATTGGCTGGCCGTTAATTGGCCAGCCAGTGTGTAATCGCAGTCGGGGCCCAATCGTGGTCGGCGGAATGTTATGCGGCTGCTCCCAGGCCCGTCCACCACGCCCACCTGACGAGGTAACACTTCTGCCCATAGCTAACTTCAGGTCACTTTGATGCAGTAGAATCAGTACCAACGAAAATAGCATGAATTCAGCAGCACTCAGAATTGTGGTATCAGAAATCAGATTCTAATAACACTTGTCCAGTGAAAATTAAAAAATTATTAAAATACTCCTTAACTCTCTTATGTTGAATATTTTCCCACACTCTGATAAAGCTCTGCATGAATCATAATTTAGACTTATGAATACAAGAAAAGCCAAGGAAGGAAAAAGAAAGACAGTTCTTCACATCAGCTTCTCCCTCTTGTATCTTTATAGAGGTATCTTTTTTATAAATGGTCAACCCCATTTGTGTCTTCATAGATTCTCTCTCAGCTGTGTTATTTGCATAGGAGAACAGATTCAGAGCAGGAAATAATTAAAGTGTATTATTATTGCTTGACTGGTGGAGTCTTTGGATAGGGTCAGCTCCTGGCAACAGCATCTCAAGGCAGCAGCTGTGCCATCACGTCAGTCATAGTGGACTATTAACATGGCAATTGGTGCTGTGTCTGTCTACAATTAAAACGTTTCAAATCATTTTACTTTAGTTTTTAAAGCAACAATAATTAAATAAGCACCAGTCACAATAAGACGTGCAATGATACCAACATCTCACTCATTTTACTTTGTGAATGAGGTAAACTTTCTTGCCCCTGAATACTTTTGTGAGCTATCTCTTTACGTATACCTAGTATGAATACACCTGTTTCTTTGGACTTTACTGTTCCAAATTTGGACATTAACCAGAACATTAAAAATTGACCTATGAGCAAATGCAGGACAGGCACCAACGGTCAAGCAAAGCAAGAAAGCACAGATAAATAGAATAAGGCAGAGATAAATACTGATGATGCTTGAATACTGGCAGGCTTAGTTTATTCTAGAAACAGAAATACCTGGAAAAACTCACCAGGTCTGGCAGCATCGGCGGAGAAGAGCACAGTTGACATTTTGAGTCCTCATGACCCTTCAACAGAAGCTGGAGTGCCACAAATTGGGCATGCTGAATCACTGCACCTGAATCTCTGACCTGCACTCCATCCAATGAGGCTATTCAGTAGGAATGGATTCTCTGAAAACAAACTCCACAGTTTGGATTGGTTTCAATTGCAAGTGTTAAGAATTAATTTACAAGCAGCATGCTGTCAGGGTGAAGCATCAATGCATTGTAACATATTTACGTGTGCTTCCCATTTCAGGCTTTTCCTTGCAGCAGATTGGTAGTGTAGTGTTTCCAATTGGAAGTTTTAAATGTAATAATTTAGCCTAAAGCAAACTTTAATGACAATACCCAGTATAACCAAAGTCTATCCACAATAAAGTTTATTAAATAATTTCTCAGCAGCAGAGAGGATTTGTAACCACAGGGAGCCAGGACTTGCCAGGCCTGTTATCATTACTGGTAAGTCTAGATTTTGAAATTTCAAGAATGCTACTATTCCACAAGAAAAGCATATTTGACTTTAAATAGTGAATGAGTAATGTGCTAGGAATGTTCCAGAAAATTTGATGGGCTATCATTTTGCTCGCAAAAAAGTTTTTGCTTTATTTCCAAGGTAGTGCTGAACCTGTGAGCACTTTGAGATTGCAGAGTGTCCCCTAAAGCAGCCTCTTATAGCACTCAATGAATTCAATTCCTTTCCATTGTCGTGGAAATTCATGATCACAGGGCAAGTTAATTCTTGCATGAGAGTAAAAAAATCTTCTTGTGGCTCTCAATGGAAACTCTCTATGATTTGGTGCCATCTGCTGTTCACAGTGTTACAATGTAATTTAACTGGGTTTGAAGCCATATTTTTCATTTGAAGTAAATTCTGCTAACTTTTTCCATGTACTTTCTTTCAGCAATTCCACAAGTAACTAAGCAGCTGTTGATGAATCCGGTCTTCACTTGTGTCGTGTTGGCTGCCTGCATGGAGGTTGCAGCTATCAGTGGTTTCGCTGCTTTTCTGGGCAAGTATCTGGAAAGCCAGTTTGGTCTCAGTGCTTCGTACGCCAACCAGTTCATAGGTAAGATAATTATGGTGATGCATTTACTCTCTGATTTGTATTGCCATTGAAATGGAGGCTGAAATTAAAGACCATTTGCTGTCTTTTTTGGTACAAAGACACCTGTGTAATACATACAGAGACATCTGAAACTGCTTTAGTGAGTAGAAGTTCATGATGATATAATACATAGTGCATACTACTATTGCCTTTGCAAAATATTAATATGTATGGTACAGTACACTTAGAGTCAAACGTGCTATACCGCAGAGTGGTGTGGCATGGATGTGCACTCTTCATCCCTCACATAGTGAATTCCTAATTAAAAGACTCCATCTGAACAGAACAGATTCCATCTGCACTTGTAGGTTCTGGTCTTCTAATTGCACCCAAAACAGGGCTCTTCCCCTTCATCACAAAAGAACTCACTCTGGGTGTCCATCCATAATGCTTAAAAGTGAATTAGCCTTGTGTTTAAAAATCACAAATCAGTAACACATGGTTTGCTTATCTCATAAGACTTATTTGGCAGTAAGTTGTTCAGAATACTGACTTTTAAGACCATTAGACCATATGATGTAGGAGCAGAAGTAGGTCTTTTGGCCCATCGAGTCTGCTCCACCATTCACTAAGATCATGGCTGATCTGATTATCCTCAACTCTACTTTCCTGCCTTTTCCCCATAACCCTTGATTCCATTACTGATTAAAAATCTGTCTATCTCAGCCTTGAACATTCTTAACAACACAGCCTCTACAGCCCTCTGCAGTAAAGAATGCCACAGATTGACTATCTTCTGAGAGAAGAAATTCCTCCTCATCTCTGTCTTAAATGGGTGACCCCTTATTCTGAGATTATGCCCTCTGGTCCTAGACTCTCCCACAACAGGAAACAACCTCTCAGCATAGCAGGGTAGGGGTGAAGGCTCCTAAAAATCTTATGGGCAGCATTTCCCGTCGACGAGCGGGGGAGGGTGGGGCTTGCTTGCCACGGCATAAAATGATGCACGGTGACATCGGGTGGGTGTCCTGACGTCACCTCACGTCATTTAGATTTCCAGTTTGGCGGGTCCGCTGAACTGTCAAAGGCCTATTAAGGCCATTTAAAACTTGATTAATTCAATTTAATGAGCTGCCCGTCCAACCTTAAAGTTGGTAGGCAGGCGAAGAGCCCAAGCGGCCTTTGCATTTTTCATGAAACCTCATCCACGGGCGGGATGAGGTTTCATGAACTGTTTTAAAATCTAATAAAAATGTTTACATTTATTCTTTGACATGTCCCAGCTCATGTGATAGTGTCACATGAGGGAACATGTTTTAAAAGTTTAAAAATCCTTTATTTAAAAGTTTAACACCGAAACAAATCTCTCTGAGGCACAGAAGTGCCTCAGGGAGATCTCTGCACATGCGTGCGAAAGAGCACAGGGAACCATTCAGGGAACCCTGCCCCGCCCACACAGGGAGCGCTTGGTGCTTCCGGGTGCGCGTCACATTGGGTGGACTTTAATTGGCCCGCCCACATAAAATAGTGGCGTGGACCCAATCAGGGGCATCGATTGGGTTCGCGCCTGCCCCCATACAACCCCCCCCCCCCCCCCCCCCCCCCCCCCCCCGAGAGGGGAAATTTCTGGCCTATATGTTTCAATAAGGCCACCTCTCATTCTTCTAAACTCCAATGAGTACAGACACAACCGACTCAACCTCTCCTCATAAGAAAATCCCTCCATACCTGGGATCAACCTAGTGAACCTTGCCTGGACTGCCTCCAATGCCAGTATATGTTTCTTTAGATAAGGGGACCAAAACTGTTCACAGCATTCTAGGCGTGGTCTAATTAGTGTCTTGTATAGATTTAGCAAGACTTCCCTATTTTTATACTCGATTCCCTTTGAAATAAAAGTCAAACTCCATTTGCCTTTCCTATTACCTGCTGAACTTGTGTGCTAGCTTTTTGGGATTCACGCACAAGGACCCCCAAATCCCTCTGTGCTACAGCTTTCTTCAGTCTTTCTCCATTTAAGTAATATTCAGCTCCTCTATTCTTCCTGCCAAAGTGCATAATCTCTCACTTTCCCACATTATATTCCATCTGCCAAGTTTTTGCCCACTCACTTAACCTGTCTATATCCCTCTGTAGACTCTTTGTGTCATCTTCATCACTTGCCATCCCACCTATGTTTGTGTCATCCCCAAACTTGGCGATAATACATTCACTTCCTTCATCCAAGTCATTAATATATATTGTAAATAATTGTGGCCCCAGCACTGATCCCTGTGGAACTCTTCTAATTACAGATTGCCATCCTGAAAATGCCTCCCTTATCCCAACTCCCAACTCTATTAGTTAGCTAATCCTTTATCCATGCTAATATACTAGCCCCAACATTATGGCCTCTTATCTTATTAAGTAGCCTTTTGTGTGATACCTTATCATAAGCCTTTTGGAAATCCAAATATATTACATCTACTGGTTCCCCTTTATCTACCTTGCTTGTTACCGCCTCAAATAATCCTAATAAATTTGCCAGGCATGATTTCCCCTTCATGAAGCCATGCTGACTCTGCTTGATTAGATTGTGTATTTCTAAATGCTCTGCTGTTACATCCTTTATAATAGACTTCAATGACAGATGTTAAGCTAACTGGCCTATAGTCACCTGTTTTTTGTGTCCCTCCCTTTTTGAATAAGGGTGTTACATTGGCAGTTTTCCAATCCTCTGGGACTTTTCCAGAATCTAAGGATTCTTGGGAGATTACTACCAGTGCATCCACCATCTCCGCAGCTACTTCCTTTAATATCCTAGGATGCAACCCATCAGGTCCAGATGACTTATCGGCCTTTAGCCCTATTAGTTTCCCTAGTACCTTTTTTGTAGTGATAGTTATTGTACTTACTTCCTCCCTGTACCTTCTGTCCATGATTATTTAGTATGTTTGGAATGCTATTAGTGTCTTCTACTGTGAAGACTGATGCAAAGTATTTATTCAACTCCCCTACCATTTCCTGGTGCCCCGTTATTATTTCCCCAGCCTTATTCTCTAAGGGGACTATATTGACTTTGACCTCTCTCTTCCTTTTAATATATTTAAAGAAATTATTACTGTCCAGTTTTATATTACTTGTTGGTTTACCCTCAAAGTTTATTTTCTCCCTCTATTATTCTGGAAGTACTTGTAAATTTGCTCGTAAAATTGTGAGAAATTATGGACTCAGTCCACCAAATTGCCCCATTCTACTGACTGTATATGGTTTGCCTTCCAATTGACTCCACACAAATCCCTCAATCCCTGAGTGAAATGCCCATGAGTAGGAACCATCATATTCAAAATATGTCATAATGCCCATAATCTTATGAACTTCAATCCAGTTCAAAAGTTAGCCTTGGCAGGCAACAATGCTTTTGTAAGCCTCAGGTTTTCACCATCTGTGGTTTTCCATAAAGCAAGTTAAAGATCTCAGCCTGACTTTCCAAGGCTATGATGGCAGCACAAAGCCTCACTGGTAATGAGCATGGGTCAGAAAGTTGGGCCCCCAATCTTGAGTGCCTGATTGGCTGTGTGCCCAGCTTTTGAAGGCTTACCACCTAAATGTGAAGGTGGTTTCAGACCACATGATCTTTCATATTAATGTCCACCATCAGGAAAGCAATACTGATTCTCTGTCCGCACAGCAATCCATGATACTTGCATTTTAAGATTGTCCTGAGGGAATAAATGAATGACTTGGCACCCATGGCTGAGAACCCACGTTAGAAAGCTCTAGACAGCAACAGCACTCAAATCCATGCAGGTTCAGGCCACCACTCAGATTTCTTTGGTGTATTGAGGGCTACTGAATGCAATCCAAAGATGAGTGGGTGTGCAGCAGAACAAAGGTAGGTTCATTAAGAAGAGGAGGAGAGTGACATTGAGTAAAATGATGTACAGGCAGGGAGACTGGAGGAACTCGATGAACCTCGTGTGGTTGAATAAATTTGTATTTCTAACAAACTCCCACATGGTGTCACTCCAATAACATGTTTCATATGTCCTCCACTCAGGTTGAACTACTATGTTTCAGCCTCTCTTAGCATATTTAATGGCCTGAATCTTCTGGTCGGTGTTCGGGGGTGGGCCCCACTCGCTGGCACATAAAATGACATGCTGTGACGTCGGGCGAGCATCCCAGAGTCACCACACATCATTCTGATCCTCAGTTTGGCGGGCGCGCAGAGGGATCAGCTGCACGCCTGCCGAATTGTCAAAGGCCTATTAATGCCAGTAATTAACAAATTAAACTGCTTCTCAGGGCTGTCTGTCCAACCTTAAGTTGGCAGGCAGGCGAAGAGCATAGCATTTTTCCTGGAACTTCATCCACGGATGGGACGAGGTTTCATTAAAGTTTTATAACTTTAATAAAAAATTTTAATAAAATTCATAGACATGTCCCAGCTCATGTGACACTGTCGTATGAGGGGACATATGCAATTAATTTTTTTAAAGTTTTTTTTGCAGGTTTTCACAATGAAACAAATCCCCCTGAGGCAGCTCCGTGCCTCACGGAGATTCCTGCGCTCTTATGCATGCATGCACAAAAGAGCGCAGGCTCCTCCTCATCCCCCTCCCACGCCCGCACAGGGAGCGCTCAACGATTCCAGGTGCTTGTCACGCTGGGTGGGCCTTAACTGATCCACCCGCATAAAATGGCGGCACACAGCCGAGCTTCCTCTATTAGCAGAGTTGTATGCATTTTTTCTGTTGTACCTCATTCTCACTTGAAATGGGTAACTTTTGCTAGGTAACAGTTCCATAGGCCTTATTACTTCAGCTAAGTGTTCATTCTCTAAGTGTGAGTTGAGCTGGTGATTGTTTATGTGCTCATTGAGCATGGAGGCATCACAGCAGAGTCTGATCCTGCTCTTGCCTTATATCCAATCTCTAGAGTACTCCTGCCATTGGGAAAAATCTGCTGGAGATTAATATGCTCACTCTGATGTAACTGTGTGCTCTTTCTGGAAATTTTATAACCATTGAATCAGCTTAAAGGGATGTTGAGAGACGGTCCATTGCATAAAGCTTCTGAAGCACTTTTTCCACATCTAGAAACAAAGCTACTGTGCACTATTCCTTATTAAAGCTCAGACAGTGGCTTCAGTGGTCATAACAAAATGTCACTGGCACCTCTTTCGCTTCTGAACCCTGCTTGGCTTGAGTTGAAGTTAGTATCTCGAGGTGAATTTAGAAACGGTATGCCATGGCTCTCTCCAGAAGCTTTCTTAGGCAAATCAATGGGTGAATAGGTTGGTTGAGTTTTTGTTAGACTAGACTCTTTGCTTGGTTTGTGGACTAAGATTTCCATCATGGACACTTTCAAACCTAGGTCACTGTGACTGACTGATTTCCTCCCATCCCCTCCCTTGTCTAGGGATGTTGTGCTGCTGCAGCATCTCAGTTACTGAGATCAATTGACCCAGAACAACCCCTTGTATCAATGTAGTTTAGTTATGCGCCATGTGAAGCATTTTCCCTCAAGCCTTGAGGAAGCTACAGTTATGTCTGTGTATAATACAGGCATTTTCACTATATAATAACCAGAATTTTGCTGTACAATATATTTATTTTGCAATAAATTGAGAGTTTTCAAATGTGTTACATGCATCTCATCAACAACTCAGGTCTCTCCCTTAAGATTGACTGTTTTTCCTTAGAGAGCTCAATCTGATGCTGTTCTGGGGAACATGTCCCTAAAGCAGATGCTGTTGAGAATTCTCAGTCCCTGATCTGAGATGCATTGAGCAGTGAGGTGCCAAATGGAAGCTGTAGCCTCTTCCAGCAAGAGACAGGGAAAATCAGTTGGGAAACGAAAGCAATTAATAATGGTCCATGATGCTCCTTAGCAACCAGTGATAGGGGATTTGACAAGCATTTGAGAGCACACAGTGCACATAACCTAATGGCTTTAGAGTCTCATAATGAAGGGGTGCAGGTAGAGATACTGTGACAATCGTCGAAAATATTTAGAGGTAAAAAGGAAAATTGAAAAATAAAGCCCCTTATGTTTTCTACCAAATGCTTTGCAATCACTACATTTATTGGCTATTTCTGACTAGATATCACAACTAACCATCAGTGAGTGGGCCCTGCCCCCAAATCGTCGGGAAAATTATGGCCTATATCTTCCTCACAATATAAAAACTTTCATGTTGCCACTATTACCAGTAACCTTTGGGAAAAATAAACTCTTTCCTTATCCTTGCTTTTCTGACTAGTTGTAAACAGTTTAAGACCCCTTTGAAATCCAAATCTCTTCATTGATCTGAAAATGCAAATTCCCTTCACACCTTACATGCTAAGCCAGCACCTATGTTTATTCATTAGCATATCAAGCACCTAGCTTCTTTTGATGAGTTAAACTTGCTGTCTACTTGACTATAGAATGTAATTAAATCACACACAGACATTTACCCCATAAACCTACTTCACAATAAACCAGAAAAATATTATGAAAATTATTATACTTTCATCACAAGACACATAATCCAAGAAAGGAGGATTTGTATTTATATAGCATATAAATGATGACCAGGTGTCCCAAAGCACTATACAGTCAATGAAGTACTTTTGAAGTGTAGACACTGCTGTAATGTAGGGAATGCAGCAGCCAGTTTGCATATACAGCAAGCTCCCACAAACATTATTGTGAGAATGACCAGATAATTAGTTTTGTAAGGCTGATTCAGAGATAAGTATTGGCCAGGATATCAGGGATGATTGTCTGCCTTTCTTCTACGTCCACCTGAGAGAGAACAGGATCTCAGTATAACATCCCATCCAAAAGACAGTGTCTCCAACAGTAAAACACCCTCAGTACTGCACTGAAGCATCAGCCTTGATTTTTGTGCTAAAGTCCTGGGCAGGGACATGAATCCAGAACCTTGTGACTCAGAGGCAAGAGTGCTATGAACTGAACCACTGTGGCCTCAGTTTGCATGAAGCTACATTAAAGGTACAAAACATTACCTTGTGTATTTTTTGGGGTCCATGCTGCTCTTTACACTGTTCTTTACAACGGAGCCTACTTCTTCCCTTCAAGGGGCTGTTATGTTTTTCATCTCTGGGACACTAAGGGAATCCAGGGATATGAAGATAGCACAGAAAGGTGAAGTTGAGGTAGAAGATAGTCGTAATCATATTGAATGGTAGAATAGGTTTGAAGGGCCAAATGGCCTGCTCCAGTTCCTATGTCGTCTATTTTCATTCAGCATGCCAGCCTCAAGGTTATGCAGGGTCCCTGGACAGAGGACGTGCAAACTCTCAGCATAAGCTCTGACAATGGGTGCCTCGTAAGATGGGGGTTTGGCCTCTTATAAAGTTCCAGTACTTTCCAGACTCAATTACCAGCCTGTTCAGCAGCTATTCTACTTTAAACATGCATGGGGAAAGGTGCAAGAAAATGCCACAAAAACAATCACAAAAATGAAAGGAAATCTTGGAATTCCCACAAAGCTTTGGCAAACAGCGGAAATGTGATAATGGCCCTGATAATCGGTTTCAGTGATGTTGATTGAAAGATAGATAGTGGCTGGAACTCCTGTGCTCTTCAAAATAGTGCCATAGAATCTTTTGCACCACCCAAGAAGTTAGACGGGGTTTAACATCTGGCCTGGTGGCCCTCATATGGAGCCTGGTCCATCAAGGCCACATATTGTGTGCACACAAGCCTTGATTTTCTATTCACTGTGAGGAGAGCTACTTGCAGAATATCCTAACAAGTGCTCCCTGGGTGGTATGGCTCTGTTCCAGGAGAGCGCAATTGAAAAAATTCAACTGTGAAGCGAACAAGCTGTGATGAATGTTTGGGGATGCTTGAACACTGCTATGTGGAAAGAAAGTAGTTCAAGCATGACAACTGACACTATCAAATAGTACGCATACAGTAAATTCAGAACGCTGGATCGAAATAAACAGGTGAACAGGGAAAATGGCATGATTTTAAATTAATATAAAGTAAGTTTATAAACAGATATTAAGAATAATTTCTGAATAAATGATATGAGTATTCTGTTGGGTTGGGTAAGAGATGAATGCAGCTGAACGCTATCCTGGACATACTAATGGGATATGCCTTGATGGGATGAAAAGGCTTGTTAATTGGTTAAATGTCTTCATCATTGAGTAAATTAGTTCTTGATACCACACAAAGCTCCTGCTAATTAATTTTATGCAATCTTATTCTGCTTAGATCGCAGGCAATATTTGAATGTTAAAGTTAAGGGGCAAGATTTTTCCTTTGTCGGGTGGGTGGGCCGGGCGGATCCGGAAGCGGCCGTGAAACTGACCACTGCTGACGATCGGGCCCCAACTGCAAGTTCACGCTGTCTGGCCAGTTAATGGCCAGCCTGTGTGAAACACGCGCTGAGAACCTCAGCGCTGCCGGGGTGAGGGCAGGAGGAGCGCGAGCGCTAAAATCTGTGCATGCGCAGGGGAATGCACACTGAAAGCTTCCTGAAGGCACAAAGTTGCCTTAGGGAGCTGAAGAATTTTACAATGAAAAATAAAGATTTTATAAATAAGGGAAACATGACTCCACATGTGACTCAGTCATATGAACAGGAGCTTATTGGGAATGATGTTTAAAACTTTTTCTCGTTGCTGTTGGAAACTTCATCTCGCCCGTGGATGAGGTTCGCTAAAAAAATGTAAAGGCCGCCTGGCCTATCCAGCCACCTGCCTACCGTAAGATGGACGGGCAGCGAATAATACAAATCAACTGCTAGTTTAATGGCCTTAATAGGCCTCTTAATTGTCGCCGGGCACGCTGACAACTCTCGCGCCCACCTGCAGACTGAAATATCACGCGAGTGCATGATTACATCGGGATGCTCGCCTGATGTCATCGCGCACTATTTTACTCCCAATCAGGTCAGGCGCCCGCCCGCCCGTGGGACGTAAAATGCTGCCCAAGGAGATAAACAATTCATGCTCTCTCAGAGAGATTGAAGGCTGCTCAGTGACCTGCAAGAATCTAACTGTTTCCAATCTAGCTTTTGGTGGTGATAGGGAAATAGGAACACAAAGGAGTGAAAACAAAGACAAAAATGTTCTCACGTTGGACAAAATACACAGATTATTTACAAAATTAGGAATAAACAGCAAAGATTATATTTTTTGTAATGGTTATTATTTTCTCAAACTTATTCCTTCTCAAGATTCTGGTTGATATTGTTTCAGGATATTCATGCAGCTTGTGCCATAAAAAGGGGGCATGCCTTTTTCCTCTCCCTACTTCCCATGCTACAGCACTGCAACAGAGTGCCCCGATGAAAACTGCGCTCCACTTTCCTGAAGAAGCCAGGCTTGGAAGACCCGGCAAGAAATGCGGAGCAGTGTCGGGCATGGAAAAGTTCTAGTAGAGTGGCAATTCAATGATGATTTCCACTTTGTGGAAGATCTGGACCTTTATTAACCAAAACATGGAGTATAAGAGCAGGGAGTTGTGCTAGAACTTTATAAAACACTAGTTAATTCACAACTAGAGAATTGCATACAATTCTTGGTACTACATTGAATGCACTGGAGAGGGTACAGAGGAGATTTACAAGGATGTTGCCAGAAATTGAGATTCTTGGCTGTGAGGAATGATTGGATGGATTGGAAAGATTGGTTGTTTTCTTTGGAATAGAGGAGGCTCAGGGGAGATTTAATTGATTTTTATGAAATTATGAGGGGCCTAGATACAGTCGATAAAAGGATCTATTTCCCTTAGTAGAGAGGCCAGCAGCCAGTGCTGGGACTGAAGGACTGCTGGCACTCTGATTGTAGAAGCCTTGATACCCGGCAGTTAATTGTCTGATGCTCATAGAATTGTGTCCTGACAGCCGTGTTTTGTAGGACAGAGGCACCAGAATCTCCAGTCATTGGGGGTATCCCCAGATCTGAAGCTAAGAACATAAGAATTTTAAAAATACCAACAGAAGTCACCTATATGGTCACTGCTATTACTGCAATTGGCCTGGGCCAGCAATGTTGGAGGAGGCCCCAGAACTCTAGTAAGTGGGCCTGGTTTGCCAGGGCCATTCAGGCACGCTATGCCCAGGGGGACGGGAGGTCGTTTTTGAGAGCGGGCATGAATATTTGGGGTTAGCCCTTGTTTCTGGTGGGGCCCTCTGTTGACCACAGCATACCTGATTGGGAGGGCCCCACAAGCCCAGCTTTTAATGGGCAGCCTTCCCATGTGGCGTAGGGCTGCCATCCACCACCCCTTCTCCCATATCTGGCAGAAAACCAGTGGCGGTGGGATGAGCCCTTGAGTGGTCCTTCATTGGCCACTTCAAGGTCTCAATTGGCCTCTGGGCAGAAAGACCATCCTTGATCTTCCCTGCCCCTGACTTAATCAGAAGGAGTCTAGAAAGTGACGAGCATTCCACCCTGTTCTATGCATCACCAACCACCCACCCCACCTCCCAGTCCACTCCTGAGAGTGGAATTAAATACCACCCAAAGATTACTTGCAGTGCCCAAGGAGGCCATTCAGCCCATCATGCATGTCTGTGCTGGCCATAATAGAGTTACCCAGGCCAATTCCACTTTCCAGTTCTTGGTCCATAGCCCTATAGGTTACCATACTACAAATACACATACAAATATTTTTTTAAATGTGATGAGGGTTTCTATTTACACTATTCCTCCAGGCAGTGAGTTTCAGATCCTCCATTACCTTCTGGGTGAAACATTTCTCTGGAATTCCCTGCTAATTATTCTGCCAATTATTTTAAATATATGCTCTCCTGTTATTGATCCGTCAATTAGTAGGATCATGGCTGATCTTTGACCTCAGTTCCAGTTTCCTGCCTGATGTCAATATCCCATTATTCCCCTAAAGTCCAAAAATGTATCAACCTGAGCCATGAATATACCCAATCACTGCACATCCACAGCTCTCTCGGGTAGAGAATTCCAAAGATTCACAAACCTCTAGTGAAGAAATCCTTCCTTTTCACAGTCTTAAATAACTGGCCCCTTATCACGAGATTTTTTTTCCCTCTAATTCTATATCCACCCAGCCAGGGGAACAAAATCTCAGCAACTACCCTGTCAAACCACCTCAGAATCTTGTGAATTTTAATGAGATTACCTCTCATTCTTCTAAATCTCAGAAAGTATAGGCCCAATCTATTCAACCGCTCCTCATAGGACATCCCCTTCATCCAAGATACCAGTCTAGTGAACTTTCACTGCACCCCCTCTTGGGCAAGTATATCCTTGCATAAATAAGGAGACTAAAACTGTACACAGTACTCTTGGTGTGGTCTCAGCATAGTCCTGTACAATTACAGCAAGACATTCTTACTCCTTTCCTCCAAAGGAAGCCAACAACAAATTTAATTTCCTAATTGCTTCTAATTAGAGGTCAGCCAAAATTTCTAAATAATTACAAACTAGTTCAGTGTAATCTTTTGTTCGTGCATTGTTCTGTCTCTCAAAGAATATTGCGGGAACATGATGTTGGGGATAGAGGTCAGACCATCCAATTCACGGCCCATCCAAGCCAATAAAATTAATGGTTGGAAAACTGCGCAGGCTGCAAATCAGGCTTAGTAACCTCTCTTTCCAAATTTCTGATATCCTGTCTTGTAACATGAAGTTCTGCATTGGGAGCGCTAAATCATAGACTTATCTCGTTAACCTTATTCCTCCATCTCTAGATGTCTTTCTCTCTCTGTCAGGAAGGGCAAAATCAGAGGTGTGGACAATGAACCACCTAACCTCCTGGAGCATCTTATGCCCCGGAGAGTTTTTTGGAGGTCAGGCTCTGCCACTGGTAATGATGCCTGATAAGTAAGGAATAGTGGTGGAGGGCCGACAAGTTCGCGATTGAAGGATTCCAAGATAGTGGAAACCTAAGGTGTTCTTGTGGGGTCAGCAGGAAACTTCTATAATCTTTAACTAGTCACTTATTTGGGCTGTTTGTGGCCAGGATCCTTATTGGCAAGTCAGAAACCATTTGTGCCATAGTTGGGCCCCTGGTTAAAATGGCTTGCATGTGGGGACTTATGAAAAATGTTGCTTTGTCCCATCTGTCTGTCTCTACATCTGTCATGTCTCCATTTTATTAGTCATAATATTTTTTATACAATTTACCTATTCTCTCCTCCATAGGCATGGCTGCATTATCTACAGGATTCACAGCAGAATCTTGCCAGGGCTTCTGTGCAGAGTGTCCTAAAATTGTGACCCCCACTACCTAGCAGTTGCATGGGAACATCTTTACCTCAAAGCTCCCTCTAAGTCACACACTATCCTGTCTTGGCCATGTATTCTGTTCTTCCCTGTAGGAACAAGTGCAAGTAGAATTTTGCCCAAAATGGCAAAAGGGTTCTTTTAACATTTAAATTCAGCCAGTGATGCTTTCCCATGGCCACCAGGGATGCCTGAAAGCATTACGTCCGACATAGCAGCAGCCACATTTTGGGTTCTGGAAACTGACATAAGCTGTGTCCTGAAAAATGAAATGCATACCAGTTTTGGCAAGGTTATTTGTTTTCTGGAAAGCTTTATTAAGAGTTAAAGCTGGTATCAGTCATTTTTCTGCTAAATGTCCCTTTAAAGAGATTGCACAGTTGAACGTGAACTGAAATTATTTAGGAACTGCAGGAACATTGGAAAAAAGACACTTTTTTATGCACATTCTCAGAACTTGTATTCTGATGCACACTGAGCTTTGAAATAAACCCCCTAAATTTCCTTAATCTTTTTGTCTGAACAATGTTGTCTTCAATGTTCCGTTACAAGGATTAGAATTTAGGGTGGGATCTAATCATAAATCATAATTTGCAGCTGATTTTGGAGTAAGTTCATAATAAATCAACTCATATATGCGATAGCACATACAAATAACATCACTTAGGGCAGAATATTGAGCTTGGCGGGCGGGTGTGCGCCTGACCCGACCGAGCGTAAATGACGCGTGATGATGTTGGACAAGCCTCCCGATGTCATCATGTAGTCCCACGATATCTTGTTCAGTGGGCTCGTGCCAGAGTTGGCAGTGCGCCCGCCGACAATTAAAAGGCCTACTAAGGTCATTAAGAAGTTAATTACATTCAAATTTACGCTGCCAGTCCAACCTAACGGCTGGTGGGCAGGCGTAAACGCCAAGCGGCCTTTGTACTTTTTAGGAAACCTCATCCACAGGCGGGATGAGATTTCCTAAAGCAAATAAAAATAAAATTAAAATTTTACACATGAATTAAAAACATGTCCTGCTCATGTGACAAAGTCACATCACATTTTTGTTTTATCACATTTTTATTATGTTCTTTAGCCTTTTTAAACAGCGCTTCATCTCCCTGAGTGACTCAGGGAGTTTGAGCTGCTCTCTCGCACGCATGTGCGAAGTTGGCGCTAGGCCCGCTCCTCTCCTTCCCCAGGCAGTACTGAGCACTGCCACTCGCTTTCCACACTGGGCAGGACATCACATAAAATCGCGGTGTGGTGCCGATCGCGGGCAGTGGTCGGCTTCCTGACCACCCCCACCCACACCCGCCGAGCACTACCGCCAAGGGCAAAACCCTCCCCATGAAGCAATTATTGATTGTATATCCATATCAGCGTAAGTTGTAAGAGATGCTTATTTAGTCCTGGCATCCAACATTGTGAAGCCATTTAAAGTTAGATGTCTGTGGATTTTTATTTATTCATTCATGAGATGTGGGCTTCACTGGCTGGGCCAGCATTTATTGCCTATCCCTAGTTGCCCTTGAGAAGGTGGTGGTGAGTTGCCTTCTTGAACCGCTGTAGTCCATGTGGTGTAGGTACACCCACAGTGCTGTTAAGAAGGAAGTTCCAGGATTTTGACCCAGTGACAGTGAAGGAACAGCAATATATTTCCAAGTCAGGATGGTGAGTAACTTGGAGGGGAAATTCCAGGTGGTGGTGTTCTCATCTATCTGCTGTCCTTGTCCTTCTAGATGGTAGTAGTTGTGGGTTTGAAATGTGCTGTTGACGGAGCCTTGGTGAATTTCTGCAATGCATCTTGTAGATGGTACACACTGCTGCTACTGTGCATTGGTGGTGGAGGGAATGAATGTTTGTGGATGTGGCGCCAATCAAGCAAGCTGCTTTGTCCTGGATGGTGTCAAGCTATTTGAGTGTTGTGGGAGCTGCATTCATCCAGGCAGTTGGGGAGTATTCCATCACACTCCTGACTTGTGCCTTGTAGAAGGTGGACAGGCTTTGAGGAGTCAGGAGGTGAGTTACTCGTTGCACGATTCCTAGCCTCTGACCTGCTCTTATAGCCACAGTAGTTATATGGCTAGTCCAGTTCAGTTTCTGGTCAATGGTAACCCTCAGGATGGTGATAGTTGGGGATTCAGTGATGGTAATGTCATTGAAAATCAAGGGGCATTGGTTCTCCTGTTGGAGATGGTCATTGCCTGACACTTGTGTGGCATGAATGTTACTTGCCACTTGTCAGCCCAAGCTTGGATATTGTCCAGGTCTTGCTGCATTTGGACATGAACTGCTTCAGTATCTGAGGAGTCATGAATGGTGCTGAACATTGTGTAATCATCAGCAAACATCCCCACTTCTGATCTTGGGCAGAATTTTTCCCCCATTGGGAGGGAAGTTTAGGAGCAGGCGCACGGAGGCGCGCCTCCACCATTTTACGTGGGAGGGCCAATTAAGGCCCACCCAGCATGACGTCCGCACGGAAGCGCTATGCACTCCCTGTGCGGGTGGGGGAGGGGTAAGTCCCTGAGCTGAGAGTGCGCTCTTTTACACATGCACACGAAGAGGCGCACTCATTTCCTTGAGGCTAAGTGCTGCCTCAGGGAGATTGGCTCTATGGTAAAAAAAATCTGAAAAATAGGAAAAAAAACATTTCCCTGACATGTCCCCTCCTGTGACATTGTCACGAGTCCATCAGTTTTAAGTACACTTTAATTACATTTTTAAAAACCTACATGAAACCGCATCCCGCCCGTGGATGAGATTTCATGCTTTCTCTAATGCCCGCCAACCTTAAGAGCCTTAACTACTTTGTCAATGGCCTCAATTGGCCATTGACAGACCAGCGGGGGCACAGCTGGTTTTGCTGAGCCCCCGCCTACCTGAATATTGAAATGGGGCGCGGTGACATCGGGAGTTCCGCTCGACGTCATCCTGCATCATTTTACGCATTGGCAAGCGGCCGCCCTTCCCCCCCCCCACCGCCGACCGGGGAATCCTGGCCCTTATAATGGTAGGAAGGTCATTAATGAAGCAGCTGAAGATGGTTGGGCCAAGGATACTAACCTGGGGAATTACTGCGGTGATGTCCTGAAGCTGAGATGATTGACCTCCAGCCTCTTCCTTTGTGCTAGGTATGACTCCAATTAGCAGAGAGTTTTCCGCTTGATTCCCATTGACTCCAGTTTTGTTAGGGCTCTTGATGCCACACTCGGTCAAATGCTGCCTTGATGTCAAGGGCAATCACTCTACTTTCATCTCAGGAGTTCAGCTCTTTTGTCCATGTTTGAACCAAGGCTGTACTGAGGTCAAGAGCTGAGTGACCTTGGCAGAACCCAAACTGGGCGTCAGTGAAATAAAAGAATTAGCCTGTTTTTTACAGTCCTTGCCTGTAAGCCGTGACCAGATCCTGTTGCCAACTCTCTGAGGTGGGAAATTCATTTGCCATAATTTGCATAGGCACTCTTTTTATACTTCAATGAGCGTCGCTGGAAAGGCCAAAATATGGTGCCCATCCCTAGTTGTCCTTGAGAAGGCAGTAGTGAGCCACCTGCTTGGACAGCTGCAATCTATCTAATGACATTGGACAACCACAATGATGTGAGGAAGGAAATTCCCGGTTATTTCCCAATGACAGAGAAGGAACAGTGATATAGTTCCAAGTCAGGATGTTATGAAGACTTGGAGGTGGATTGCAGGTGGTGCTATTCCCATGCACTTCTGCCCTTGTCTTTCTAGGCAGTAGAGGTCATGCATTTGGAAGTTACTGTCAAAGGATACTTGTTGAGTTGTTGCACTGCTGCCACTGTGTGAAGGGAGTGAATGTTTAAAGTGGTGGATGGGCTGCTGATCAAGCAGGCTGTTTTGTCCTGCATAGTGTTGGACTTCTTGAATGTTGTTGGAGCTGCATTCATCCAGGCAAATGGAGTGTATTCCATCACACTCCTGACTTGTGCCTTGTGGTTGGAGGACTGGCTTTGGTGAGGGGTGGAGGTCAGGAGGTGAATTACTCACTGCAGAATTCCCAGACTCTGACCTGTTCTAGTAGGCACAGCTTTTACATGGTTGGCCCAGTTCAATTTTTGGTCAGTGGTAACCCCCAGGATGTTAATGGTAATGTCATTGAATGTCAAGGGGAGGCGGTTAGATTCTTTTTTGTTGGAGGTGATCATTGCCTGACACTTGTGTGGCACGGGGTGTTAGTTGCTATTTATCATCCCAAGTCTGAATGTTGTCCAGGTCTTGCTACATATGGACACAGACCGTTTCAGTATCTGAGGAGTTGCAGTATCTGTTTCCAAATGACAACCCCCCCCCCCCCCCCCCCCCCCCCCCCGCACCCGCCACTGTAAATTGATGCCTTTGTGTTTAAAAAGTTTTAGAAGCTGCCAGTTTAGGAGTTCGGAGCCTTGGCATCCAAGGATGTGATGTTACACCTTTACTTTCCATATTTCATTTTGATTCTGGTTAAGCTTCACCAAAGCAAATCTTATATAAGCATCTTTTCTAATTAGGAAACACTTTAGCAATGTCATCCAAAACGAATTAGAATCCATCTACATTAAATACCCTTTGGCTATAAAAGTCAGATGCAGCAGTTTAATTTGTGCAGACAAGTCTGGAATGAGCAGCTATAATATATAACAGTGTCAGATGAAATGATTCATGCCAGTCTCCAGCTCCCGAGTGATGAGTACCATGCTATTTTAACCCAAGGCTGCAACTGGAAATAGTTCATTGGTTCCTTGCAACAGGACATTTACATTTCAACGTCGCAAGACTATGGGTTAAACGATTCCAAAAAGCAAAAGGGCTCCTTGATGCTACATTCGGTCAAATGCTGCCTTAATGTCAAGGGCAGTCATTCTCACCTCATCTCTTGAATTCATATCTTTCATCCATGTCTCTCAGGTTTGCAGAGGAGCATTTTACTAAAGGATGGTGGACTCTAGTTATGTTGTTTTGTATCAGGCACATTTTCTGGAACAATAACAGTGGACTGAATTTTACAGGCTGCTGTGATCCCCAGTCCCCTGCCTGAAAAGGCCTGGGGGTAATTGGGGGTTGGGGTTGGGGTGGCAGGTGGGGAGCCTGCCATGCTAAGAGCAACATTAATTGCTTTAAGGTGAAACTTCCACCCTTATTTCTGGAGGAAGTCCTGTCTTAGATAGCTGCTAACCAATCAGATTAGCCGGCAGTTCTGTGGTCCCAACAGTGCCACCAGCAGTATTGGCCACTGCTGGGACCACGGGCAGTCCTGAATCCTGAGGAAATGAGACTGACAGGTAAGTCCAGGGTTGAGGGTCTCAGTGAAGGGGGGTTAGTGGAGTGGATGCAATGCTGGGTTCAAGAGCCCAGGGTGAGGGTTAAAGGTGGTGGGGGGGTTTTGACCTTGGTGGGGTGGGAACTTGCCTCTGATGGGCACAAGGGGCCCCTAAGGAGAACACCTTATCCCTTGCCTGACACCAGCCCATGCAGTTAAAGCTGCTGTGCTTTCTACATGGCATGGGCCTGCCCCCATTGTGGGTATGACATCGGTGGCAGGACCAGCTCACACCTCCCCCATCCTTGGTAAAATTTTAGAGAGTTCAGGTGCAGGGGGATAGGCAATGTGAAGGCTGCCATCTGGGTTTTACACTCCCCACCCTGGCTTCAAACCCACCTGAGGGTGAATATAAAGTCCAGCCCAGTGTTTTCCAAGTTATTATTATTTTACCCTGGTGAAGGCTTGGAATGTGTACCTTTGTCTTATGATTGTTATTAAATATGGTAATTTTTGCTTAAATGTGAACATAACAAACATAAGAATATAAGAAATAGGAGCAGGATTAGGCCATTTGGCCCCTCGAGCCTAGGCCATTCAATAAGTTCATGGTTGATCTGATTGTGGCCTTAACTCCACTTCCCTGCCTGCTCCCCATAACGTTTGAGTCCTTGTAGATCAAAAACCTATTTAACTCAGCCTTGAATAATCAGTGACCCAGCCTCTACTGCTCTCTAGGATAGGGAATTCCAAAGACTAACAAACCCTCTGAAACAGGAAATTCCTTTTCTTCTCCATCTTAATTGGGAGACTACTTATTCTGAATCTGTGACCCCTAGTTCTAGATTCGCCCATGAGGGTGAAGCATCCTCCTGCCTTCTACCCTGTCAAGCCCCCTAAGAATCTTATATTTTTCAGTAAGATCACCCCCCCATTCCTAAACTCCAATGAGTATAGGCCCCACCTGCTCAACCTTTCCTCCTAAGACAACCCCTTCATCCCAGGAATCAACCTAGTGAATCTTTTCTAAGTTGCCTCCAATGCAAGTACATACCTTTCTTAAGTAAGGAGATGAAAACTACTCAGTACCATTGGTGCAGTCTCACCAATACCCTGTACATTTGTAGCAAGACTTCTCTATTTTTATACTCCAGCCCCCTTGCAATAAACGACAACATTCAATTTGCCTTCCAAATTACTTGCCAAACCTTCATTATCTGAAAAGGAAACATTTTCATGGGCCAGCAGAAACATGATGGACCAAATGGCCTCCTTCTGAGCTGTAACCATTCCATGATCCTACCTCCATGCTAACTTTTGTGAATCATGTATAAGGACACCCAGATCCCTCTGTACCACAATATTCTGCAGTCTCTCTCCATTTAAATAGTATCCTGCTTCTGATTCTGCTTTAGTTATGTTGGCATCACAGACAAATATTCATATCTATTTTTCCTGCCATTTTCCCACATTATATTGCATCTGCCAATTTTTGCTTATGTACTTAGCCTATCTGAATCCCTTTGTGTCTTTCTCATAACTTACTCTCCTACCTATCTTTGTACCATCAGTAAATTTGGCCACTTTCCACTCAGTTCCTTCATTCAAATCATTAATACAGACTGTAGATAGTTGAGAACCCAGCATTAATCCCTATGACACTAGTTATGGTTTGTCAACCTGAAAATTACCCATTTATCCCAATTCTCTGTTCCTGTTAGTTAGCCAATCCTCTATCCATACTAATATATTACCACCAACACCATGAGCTCTTGTCTTGTGCAGGAACTTTTTCTGTGGTACCTTATCAAATGGATTTTGGAAATTGACACACACTAATTCTACTGGTTCCCCTTTATCCATCCACCCTGCTGGTTACATCCTCAAAGATCTCTAATAAATTTGTCAAACATGATTTCCCTTTCATAAAACCATGTTGACTCTACTTGATCGTTTTATGATTTTCTAAATGCCCTGCTGCTTTATAGTGGATTCAGCATTTTCCCAATGACAGATGTTAGACTAACTGCTTATAGTTGCCTGCCTTCTGTCTCCCACCCTTCTTGAATGGAGGTTTTCCAGTCCGCTGGGACCCGTCTAGAATCTAGGAGATTTTGGAAAATTACAACCAATATATTCACTATCTCGGCAGCCATTTCTTTTAAGACCCTAGGATGCAGGCCATCATGTACAGAGAACTTGTCAGCTCTTAGCTTACCTAGCATTTTTCCCCAATGATATTGACTCCTCTCTCCCTTTTGCCTCTTGATTTTCTACTATTATTGGGATGCTTTTTGTATCTTCTGCCATGAAGACAGTTAAAACTACTACTTCAAATTCTCTGGTCAGAATTTTCCGTGCCTGCTGGCATTGGGTGTGCTCAGCGGCATGAGTGGACAATATGGCGAGAAGGCCAGGAATCGTTTCGCAAAGGCGATTGTCCATTCAGCCAGTCGATAGTGGCCCATGTTCCCTGCCATCAGACGTTGGGAACCTTAGTGTAACACACCTTCATATCATTATATGGTCAACCAGCCGGAATCATCCCCCCCGCCGGATCGTCTGCCCAAGTCGGTGTGATTGCACTCCGGTGCAGAACATGTCTTGACGAATGTGACGTGCAGAAGTTGGGACTTACCGCTAGGGCCTTGCTCACATCGCGGACATCTTAGGAGCAGAAGATGCTGGAGCACGACAGCAACAGCACACTGGAGGAAAATCCATGGCATGCTGGGTGGATTCTCATGGACATGGCGCTGTCGCAAAGCAGCGCACGGAAATTCAAAAGTCACTGTTGAGGTTTGCACACAATGTATGATGGTCGAGGGGGTGAAGAGGAAGGTCTAGTTGCTTTTGGGAGAGGAAGATGGACTCGGGGGGGTTGGTGCTGGGGTTGTGGGAGAGGAAGGTCTAGGATCAACTGGGAGAGGAAGAGGTGGCAGGATGGGGTGAGATTGGGAGGGATGGAATGAAGGTGTCAAGGGGAGGTTGGGAGGTGGGAAGGAGTATGTGGGGAGGAGGGGCTAACAGGAGAAGACAGCAACTGGGGAGATAGGTGTAAGGGTTGGTGGAAGGTGTAAGGGAAGGAGTTTGGAGGGGGTGAAGAGTGCGGAGAGGGGAGGGAGTCCGGGGGGAGGAAGGAGTGCGGAGAGGGGAGGGATTAAGGCTGGGGGAAGAAGTAAGGGTGAAGGAAGGGGAAGGAGTAAGGCTGGAGGATGAAGAAAAGCTGGAGGAAGAAGTAAGGGTGTCTGAAGGAGTCAGAAAGGGGGCAGGAGTAATGTTAGAGGAAGAAGTAAGGCTGGAGGAAAGAGTCAGGAGGGGGGAAAGACTAAGGGTGGCCAAAGAAGTAAGAGTGTCGGAAGGAGTCAGAAAGTGGGAAGGACTAAGCGTGGACAGAGTCGGGGGGTGGGGGAGGACTAACTGTGGGGGGAGCCTGGGGTGGGGGAAAGGGTTCCAAGGAGAGAAGTTTTTCCAAGGGGGCAAGAAGTTCCGGGGTGGGGGGAAAGGGTTCGGTGGGGGGGATATCCAGGTGAATGTGCAAGGGAGGGCGCTGATGAGTCAATGACTGCCTCCTGGGGAGTGAACCAGGGAATGATGAGAATGACTGAAGGCAGAGTGAGGCAGGAGGGTGGGAGGGTGAGGGTTCGAAGGTAGCAGTTGAAGGAATAGCAAAGGTGGTTGTTGGGGACTTGGAGGCAGGCACGGACCCTGAGAGTGGGAGGAGGGAGGTCGGGGAACTTAATGCGGATGCGGGTTAGATTTTTGGGAAGGGAAGGAATGTGCATGTTCACCAGTACATCCCAGAAGGAAAAGGGTTGTGGCTGGTCGATCATGGAGGGGAGGTAAATGGTGATGCCAAGAGGGTCAACAGTGATGGGGGAAAGGAAATAGGTGACTGGGGAAGGGGTAAAGATGGGGGAGTGCACGAAAAGCTGAATCACAACCATGCTGTCTAAATTGAAAGTAAAACGAGAGTCATGGTGGACAAGATTATGTGCTGTATGGGAGTGTGATCGTTGGGTGGGCGGAGCTGCAGGTCAGCTCAGATGGACACTGAGAGTGAATCCCAGCAGGCAGCATTGAAAATGCTCAGGACAGTGAGATGAGTGTGATATAGGAAGGATCCACGTGCATGGGAGAGTGCTTGCAGGAGGCTCCAAAAGGCCCTGCCACACTTACGCTTCACCCTCCAGAATCACTCCTTGGCCAACTGCTCCCTCTGAGGTGACAGAGGATGAGGTAGAGGGGCTCAGAGGCAAAGGGGAGTCAGAGGGAGAGGACAGTCTCTGAGATTCCTGAGTGGATGATCTGGGGTGTCCAGCTGTTGCTGCTCCTCCCTTCCACTGCCCAGGGCCTCGGCCTGACTCTTTGAGGAGAAGGAGCACCTGGAGGGACTTTGAGGTGCCCCGTTTCCTCCTCGTGCTGCCACTGCAGGAACTCATGCATGGCTCCCGCGATGGAGTGCAGGTCTGCACACGTCACCATATTCTGCTGGGCCAGGGTCTCCATGTTGTCTGTCATCCTCCCCATGGAGACCTTCATACCCGCATATATGGGCACCATTTCATCAGAGAGCAGGCAGATGCACCCCTCTGACTTGCCTGCCACCCTGTTAAGGGCTTTCAACAGTTCTCCGTGATGTTCCCACGCCTTCTGTTGACTCTCCTGGATGAATTAGAAGGCCAAATCTAGAGGCTTGTCACCTCACTCCAACCTCCCAGATGCCTCTTCCCAAGCAGTCCTCTGAGTACCGGGGAGCTCAGCCAAACCTGCCTCCTTTTGCTGAGAACATCTGTCCATGCAGTGACCACCAAATTGTGAACCTGAGCTTGCTCTAGATCTAGGGCCCACCGAGCTGTATGTCTCTGCGCTGGTAGAGGGTGTGGGTAAGCACTGTGATGGGTCTTCCAGGCTGCTTATTTCCAGCTCGTCAATGGAGGTGGTGTCCTCTTGGCTCAAGGTGAGTACCTGGATAGAGCTGAGGGACTGGCTGGCTGAGGGTGTCAGTCGCTTGGCAGAGCTCCCTGTGAACCAAAAGTAGAGATAAGTAGTGCATGGCAGCAAAGTCAAAAGCAGGAGAGAGAGCACACATGGTTGCATTAAGAGAAGGATGATATGGTGCAGGATCTTCACGAGGGTGTTTGCTACCAACCTCACTGTCGCTGAAGGCACAGTCTATGTCCTCGCCAGTCAGCGTGGTTGCACACTCCTCAAAGTGAGTGAGGGGCCTTGTGTGGGCCATACCATCCCCAATCTGGGACCTCTCCCTGCTGATGTGAGCAAGCTTCTCCTGCATGGAAACAGCTGGAGAGAGTGTGAGCAAGACACATGGCACTGCATGGAATGTTCCTGTGGTGAGCGGAGCCATGGACAGGATGGGGACGCAAGTTTGAGAGGGTATGAGCCTGATGGAGAAGGTGTGTATAGAATTAGTGGCATTGTCCCTTGAGCTGTGAAATCCTTGTGGATGTGTGATGAGATTGTGAGTTGAAGGTGATGAGAAGAGTGAGTTGCCCTGGGGGAATGAATGAGACCATTCGTCATGTAGCAGTACTGGGTGGCTGTTCTCTTATGCAGGGCATTGACACTGACCACCGCTGCCACCACCTCGTATGCTGGATTGGTGATGCAGCTGCATCTCCTGTGGCCAGAGTGGGGGTAAAGGACATCACGCCCGGCCTCCACAGTGTCCAAAAGGTGCTTGAGGGATATGTCACTGAACTAGGGGGCTGCAGTCTTTTTGCCTTTCGGGGCCATCCTGTCTTCCATGCGGCAGTCCTGAGAGGTATGCCCACGGCTGCACTTTAAATATGGCTCCCGGCGTGAGGAAGTGGCGAGGTGACTGGCAGGTGAATGAGAGCCGGGCTGCCATGGAAACTGCTTGTTTCATGGGAACACATAATTAATGCGGCGGGTTTGGGATGATACTGTGTGAGAAGCTGCCATTGCAGCTCATGGGTAAAAAGTCACTTTTCCTGTTCACTATCACACTTAGTGCAAATCTGGGATGATTCTGCCCTCTGTCATTTTCTTGTTTCCCATTAATAATTCCCCAATTTGATTCTTACTGACTGTCTTTCTATTTCTTGCTGGTTTACTCCCATACTCTAATTTGTCCCTCATTATTATTTTTTAATCATTCTTTGCTGGTTTCTAAAATTTCCACAGTCATCTGTCCCACCAGTAATCTTCATAGGATTGTACACTTTTTTTTTTCAATTTGATACCTTTCTTGATTAGACAGCTTTCTTATAGAGTTTTCTTTCTTAATGGAATATGTCTTTGTTGAGAGTTTTGAAGTATCTCCTTAAATGTTTGCAACTGCCTAGCTACTATCTTACCTTTTAAATATTTTCCTAGACTACTGTAGCTTACTTCGTCACTGTGTCTTCATACCTGTGTAATTGCCTTCTTTCAGTTTAAGACACTTATTTTAGACCCAAATTTCTCACCCCCGAACTGAATGTGAAATTCTATCATGTTCTGATCACTCTGGCACAGAGGCTTCTTTACCATGAGATCATTAATTAATCCTTTCTCATTACACATTACCAGCTCTAAAATAGGCGGTTTTCTGGTTGGTTCCAGAATGTATTGTCCTAAGAAATTGTCCCAAAGACACTTTTGTGAACTCATCCTCAGAGCTACCTTTGCCAAATTGATTTATCTAATCTAATCAAAGATTAAAAGCGTCCATGATTATCGCAGTTCTTTTATTACTAGCCCTCGTTATTTTATAACGCATACTCTGTCTTTTAATGTAGCTACTGTTAGAGGACTGATAACTTACTCCCAGCAGTGACATCTTTCCTTTGCTATTTCTTATCTCCACCCAAATCGATTCTACATCTTGATCTTCCTAATCAAGCTCATTTCTCACTACTGCACTGATCTCATCCTTTATTGATGGAGCTACTCTACCTTCTTTTCCTTTCTTCCTATCCCTTTGAAATGTCAAATGCCCTTGAATATTCAGTTCCCAGCCTTGGTCACTTTGCAACCACATTTCTGTAACGGTTATCACATCATACCCATTTATCTCAATTTGTGCTATCAGTTCATCCTTTTTATGAATGCTGCATGTACTCAGATAAAGAGCCTTTAATTTTTACAAACTTTTCCATCCTCAGACCCTATATGCTGATGCATTCTTATGTTTGTAGATTCTGTCCTTTCCTTTCATACCCTGATTATCATTCCCCCTATCGTTACCCTGTACTATTACCTTGTCCTTTCTTGGTAACTTCCTAAATCTCCCCTCATGTGAACCCTTCCCCCCACTTCTTAATTTAAAGCCTTTTCTACAGCTCTAGTTATATGATTTGCCAGGTCTAAATGACAGGAATTTTAAATACCTTGACAGCTCCATTTGACAGGCCCGTTGACAGGCGCTTCTGACAGTTTTGACAGGTCCCTTTGATAGGTGTTCTAACACTATTGACAGGCATACATAATGAGGTTTGGCTGAAAGCCCAGAAATCTGTTACTCTTGTTAAAACACCTAAGCCTCAGGGAAAACATTGCTTGATTGACAGCTCAGGCTCTCTAATCTCCGTGGTCAATTTCACAATGCTTATTTACACAAGGTAAAGTGGCTTCACAGGCTTGAAGTTTCTATAACTGATAATTTAAAGGGTCTGGATGATTGACACTTTTATTGCCTTGTAGTGAAATGACCTTTTTTAACACAATGGAAAGCAGTGAGTTAATTACTTTTTTATAAAGCTTTTTTTTAACATATCCAACTGTCACTATAGGATGCATTGGTTCTATACAGTGTATAATGGATCAATTGGCATGAAATTGCCATAGCTTGGCATCAGGGCATATGGGGCCTGGGGAGGGGGTGGCGGAGTGGTGGAGGGTGGCATGGGTAGAGCACAGGGAGTGTGTGGGGGGTGAGGGTGTGTGAGGGGTGAGGACTGGAGTGCCTTTCTATTTTGATTACAACTGGGACAAAGTCCCACAGCTCTGAGATGGGGCTTTTACACAATCTGCCTTCGCCCCTGTAGCTGCCTCTGTCCTCGTTCCCAGTTGGCTGGCCCGACTGCAGCCTGCACTCGCCCCCGGCAATGAAGATCCCGCCTTTGCGGGAACTTTCTCCTGAGGCAGGCGAGCTGAGCTGGAAATTTTCCCAACTCCCACTACCCATCTCGGTGATAAAAATTCAGGCTCCTAAATTTAGTACTCTGTCTAGCTGTGGTGCTACATTTGATCAGCAATGTGATAATGTTATAATTGCTGATACAGTTGTAACTCCTTTGCAAATGTGCCTTTTTTTGGCAAGCTATTAGACAATATTATGACAGTACACTCATCATTTTTAAAAATATATATCTTAATTGTGTAAATGTGCCAACTTTTAAAATATTTATTTTCTGTGCAAATTTTTCCACTTTTGGAGAAATATGAGGCTGAGTTCTCATTGTCCTTTGCTAAGCTACTGCACCGGGAGTACTGCAGAAGTACTGAAAAACAGGAGATAGATCCACTGGTAAAACCATTACACTTTCATTCCTGCCTTTACTTTTGGCCCTGTCTTAGTCTATAATGGAAAAGCAGAGGCGGAGACCTATTTTGGTGCTTTCAATTGCTGACAACTCCTTGGAATAAATTTTTGATTGGAGTGAGTGGGTATTAATCTGTCAGGGCAATTCATTCATACCTTAGAGAACCCACCCAATTTTAATTCCATTGATTTCAATAGAATGAAAATTGGGCAGTCTGTTCCAACAGATTACCAACAATGGACTGAAGGGGAAAATTGACCCCATTATGTTTTTGAGGTGTTAGGTTGTGCAAGTATTACCCTGCAGCAGGAGAGGCTCTCTGTCGTGGTGAAAATCTGGACCATTATTCTGTTTAACCACCTTTCACATGCTCAAGATATTCCAAAGTTCAAAGCTGTGATAGCTCAATCATTGAGCATGTTTAAGACAGAAATTGATAGATTTCTGGATACTAATGACATCATGGGATATAGGGATAGTAAGGAAAAATGGTGTAGAGGTAAGTGATTAGCCATGACCTGTTGAATGGTTGGCCAGCTGAGAATCCTACTCCTGTTCCTATTTCCTATGTTCCAATGTTCCAAAGTGCTTAACACCTAGGGAAGAATTTTCTGGTCGGCGAGCAGGGGCAGGGCCTGCTCGCCGACGTGTAAAATGACATGCGGTGACGTTGGGCGGGCGTCCTGACATGACCACGTGTCATTTAGATTTTCAGTTCGTCTCAGCTGTGTGCCCACCGAACTGTCAAAGACCTATAAAGGCAGGCGGGATGAAGTTTCATGAAGTTTTTATAAATTAAATAAAGTTTTCCATTAATGTTCCCTGACATGTCCCAGCTCATGTGATACTGTCACATGAGGGGACATGTCTTATAATATTTTCTTTCCTGTATTTAGCTTTTAAAAACTTTAACTAATCTCCCCCAGGCACCTCCGTGCCTCAGGGAGATTTCTGCGCTCTTTCGTGTGCATGCGCGAAAGATCGCAGGTCCTGACTCAAGGAAATCCCCCCCCCCACCGACTCCACCCCACCCACCCACCCACACAGGGAGCTCTCAGTGCTAAGCAGGCCTTAATTGGCCCACCCACGTAAAATGGTGGCACGCACCCGATCCGGGGCGCCGATTGGGTTCGCACTCGCTCCTGCCCGCCCCAGCACAACCCCACCGATGGGGGGGATATTCAGCCCCTAGAGAACAACTTTTGAAGTGTATTTGCTATCATTAGGAAAACCAGCATGCCAGCCGCTTTCAGCACAGCAAGGTTGCACAAATGATAAATTAGACCAACAAATCCCTTTTGCAGAGGTATAAATGTTGGCCAGGGCAATTTGCCTGTTCTGCTTTAAATTGTTTTATGGGATCTCTTATATCCACCTGAACAGGCAGATGGGGGTCCTAGTTTAATGTCTCATTCAAAGGACAACACCTCAGTACTGCTCTGAAATGTCAGTCTAGATTATGTGCTTAAATCCATACTGGAACATTAACCAACGATCTCCTTACTGAGAAGTAAAAGTCAAATTAACCTTGCCCTTTGTTCTTTTGTTGATGATCTAAATTTTATGTAATTTATTTACTACCTCACTGGCCAGTAATGTAAGGTGGCTCATTTATCCTTCTAGATGCCATGTACATTCATACACAGGGATCCGTTCTCTGCAATCAAAAGGAATATATTCAGCCCTTTTTTTGAATTACCTGGAGCTTTGGACACCTACAGTTCCCAGTTGCTTTCTCCTTGGCCAATCAGAGTTGATTTTCCAGCCAATCAGTGCCCCATTCCCTATAATATAGATCATTGTGATTGTTTGAAATTTGGTATGCTTCGGTTTGTCCTGATGAGTGCAAGACAAAAACTTTAGCAACATGCTTGTCTTTTTCAGCAATATTCAGTGAGAGGAGGCATGTTGGCCTTCCAGCCCAGGCCTCAGGCTAGATCCTGAAGATTTTGAAATAATTTTTTCAACCTCCTTATAAAGTTGCCAACAAGGCACAATCCAGATGTTTCTGGGAGGGTCCCAGTAGCCCTCTCCCTTGAATAGGCAGCCCCTGCCACTTATTGTGGTTGCCTCCAAGTGGGGAGTATCTATGCAATGCTTCTAGCAGTGTAAGCATATGCCCAGATTATTAAAACTAACAGACCTTTCCCAGTGAGTTTGCCAGATTCAATCATAGTAATTCCCAATGGGTTTCTCCTAGTGCTTGTATCAGATGTTTTGGCAACCACACATCTTCAGGGGGCCCAGTCTTTGTACCAATAAAAAAAATATGTTTAGCAGGGTTACATATTTTATTGTGTGGTTTATGTGCTTTGCAAGAGTAGCTCATTGTCTTTACTGTGTTTCTCTTATTAGGAGTGACTGCTGTTCCTTGTGTGTGCCTTGGAATTTTCCTGGGTGGCTTTATGCTGAAGAAAATGAGCCTAACTCCATTGGGAGCCATTAAAATGACAATGACTGTAAACATGCTATCAACAGCTACATATGTTATGTTGCTGTTTCTGGGTTGCGAAACAGGACCGGTTGCAGGAGCAACAATCACCTATATGAACGGGTAAATGGCACATGGTAACACTGTGGGTTATGATTTTCTTGTGGAATTGTATGGCATGAGTTCATCTTAAAGTAGCGCCAGACTCTAACTGAGATCATCTGGAGTGAAAACAGTTCACAGTACATGAAACATTTTGCAAATATTCATTTCTAGCATCAGTTTACTTTTTAAATTCCACCTATGTGAGGATGATAAATCTCAAAGTGGAAATTTTCCATTTATTGGTGCTGCTAAGTAATCACTGGTAGATCTCCATTCACCAGATCGCCATCTACCAGCACTGGCCTCGATTTTTTGCCCTTCTCTCACTCCTCTGGTCCAGCAGGGAGGATGGCCAGCTGACCCTTCAACATTCCACTGCATGTGTGAGAGTAGTGAGATGAGGCGTGGAAAATCTGCGCAACTTCCTTTCCTTTTACCACCAGTGCCACTGATCTCAGGCAGGATGTGGCAGCAGACATCAGGACAGAGGCAGAAACCATCTTCGTTTCTTCTGGACCCATCCACAACCCTTTTAAGCCTTATTATGGTTCATCTATGGCCACGCTCAGAGAGGGAGATGGGTGGGGAGATGTGGGGGCTTGTGGACAAGTCAAGCCTTTAAATGTTCCTTTCTCATGTAATTAGTTTAGAATTTTCGTGTATTTATAGAGACAGAAGCACCAGGAATTTCCTTGAGTTGCCCCTGTTCCACTGTTGTAACTTGGCTGGATGTATAACAAAAATCCTGTGTGTAAAAATGGTAACAATTTGAGGAAAATCCCGGCCATTTACTTTACGTATTTAAAAAAGCTAAATAGGATCGCCAGCTTTAAAAACCGACACAGCCCAAAAGACTGACAACCCAGAACAGCCCTGACATATGAAAGCAAGCAGTTTCATGGGCTTTACAACTTAAGCAGAACTATTCTTTCATTTGTATTGGAGGAAAAAAATAAATTCAAAAAAGTCTGGAGGAAAATCCACCAGTTAAAGGCAAAGATATATTTCTACAGAGATTGCGGGGTATGCTCCCTGGAACATTTAACATTTTTATATCAAAAATAACGCATTCCGGTTCATTTTAAACATTTTAACTTCACAATTATTAGATTCTTAATTAAAAAGAGAAAAACAAACCAATTATTCCTTACCTGAATGTTATCTCAACAACCACTCTCCCATTATGCAACCCTCCATCTGATTTCAAAAGGTGTTTTTCCATCTCCAGATCCAGTTCACAGATGCTGAAGCCCAGCCAACTTCTTTCCCTTTCAAAGTCTGGCCCCTGAACTTGTTAGCACTCAAAACCAGGTGAAAGGCAGTAATGGCACACTGGCAAGGAGAGTCTCAAGGAACAATTTAGATTTATTCTCAGGCTTCAAAGAATAATTCAGGCAAGATTCAGGCATCTAGAGCCCCGACATTGCTCATCTAGCAGGACCTCATCAATGTTTCCCCATTGCGAAGTCTCAGGCAAATTTGGGGTTGTGGAGGTGATTGGAAGGGGAGGAGAAGGGGAAGGTGGGAATATGGGATGGAGAGGAGAGGGGAGGATGGACTGGCTGGGCGTCCACCATTGTTTTGTGGAATTCAGAGGTGTACTCATATTAACTCAGAACAAAATAATCATCAAATCATGGACTCCTCCTAGTCTATTCGGATCAGTAAAGAGCTGAGTTACTTATAGGGAGACTGCTACAGCTTTGATTTGCGAAGGTGTGTAAGGGAGCAAAATAATAAACTTTGAGAAATATCTTGCTAAACAACCTACTCTATTTTGCTGTTGCTTGAGGGTTGCTACATTTCATGCCTTGGCATTTTGATTTATTGCTGGAACAACCCATAACTCTCCCTGATGCAATATTAAGGCCTCTACTGCAGGTGGAAAATCAATCTGCAGGTAGTTTTATGAAATTAAGCAACACAATAGCTGTGTGCTCTGCTGAGAATATAGGAATATATAGAATGAGAATATAATAACAGAATATAATTATATAAGAACCTTGCAAAACAGAAAAAGAAACATACAGAACAATACATAATGCCATGGTTGCTATCTGCCTAATTTTTTTTATTCCTGGGATGTGGGCATCACTGGCTAGGTCAGCATTTATTGCCCATCCCTAATTGCCCTTGTTCAGAGGGCAATTTTAAGAGCCAACCACATTGCTGTGGATCTGGAGTCACATGTAGGTCAGACCAAATAAGGACAGCAGATCTCCTTTCCTAAAGGTCATTAGTGAACTAGTTGGGTTTTTACGACAATCTTTTCATAGTTATCATCGGACTTTTAATTCCAGATCTTTATTGAATTCAAATTCCACCATCTGTCGTGGTGGGATTCAAACCTGGGTCCCCAGAGCATTACCCTAGGTCTCTAGATAACTAGTCCATTGACAATACCACTACATCATCGTCTCCCCACGATTAAGTTCAAGAGCTAATTTGCCATCTACTCCTGCTCCTATTTCTTGTGCTCATGTGACATTAATAGCAGCCCTTAATTTACATTGACACTGGGAGGCACTTGCGCCAGATGGTTTTTTTTGGAACCATGTTCATTCCTGCCACAAGTATCGTTTACTGTGACAGTGTGTTATGTCAGCCAGTTACACTCATTTAGCTTTGATTAAAAGGGTAGGTAAAATTGCAGGTATTGTTTATTTTGTTACATATAATAATCATGCTGCATTTCCATCGGGAACAATATACCAGTATAGTATTTTTATAACTTTGCCAATACACTCTCCATTATTGCAAATGAAAGGGGTGAGATTGAACCACATTGCACCCATTTCTTGGAAATTGGAACACTGGTGCATAGAAATCCAAGTTAAGGGACCAACATACCATACGCGAGTAATGCCTGAAAGACATGCATCACCGTATTTGTCCAGGTACTGTTGAGGTGTTTCTGGAGGCCTCGTCAAGAAGAATCTAGACACTTGGAATTTGCTAATAAGGGACCTATAGTCTCATTTTAGAACCAAAATTGGAAAGTTGTTTTAACTAAATGTAACAGACATTTTTAGTCTATAAATACAGACAAGTGGACACTGAACCCAAAACACAAACCGAGTAAAATATGGATGGCTGCCATGCTTGGAGATGTACACCTGTATGAATGCTTTTTATTGCCAGGCTGTGTAAGGCTGTCTCGTCAGAAAACATACAGCTCCACTTACTTCATGGAAGTGAATTAATTTATGGTTAAGGGACACAATAGAAGCACTTCTCACAACTGAATTACACCTTAACTCATCACACATCTGGCTGATTGAGAATCTCTGCATTCTCCTTCCCCTGCCATTTACTATGAATAGGAAACAATAGAATTGTGAACTCATCTGTAATAACAGGAGTTTGGTTTAACTAGGAGGCAGAGCACTTCTGTTGAGGTAAGATGGATGGAATGTAAAACACACCATTTAGCTACCTGACCAAGTCATGTTGGAGCTGATCAGTCAAGAAGAGTAAACAATGAATCCATGACAATACCATTCCAAATCCAAATGTTCTGTCTACCATAAGATTACCAGCTCAATGGTAAACTGAAACTTTGGTTCAGTCCCCTGATGTTTTCTATTCATTCTTGAAAGAAAATTAACCCCTTTCATTACCTCCTGTTCCAGAGTTTGTATCTCAGGCCCGGCTTTCTACTCATCCCACTCAGCAACTACTCACGTGGGTAAACAAGTTCCCTGCTTGTACTTGAACCTGTGTTAAACCTTTCTTTCTATTTTACAAGGCCATTTACAGATGATCTATCACTTGAACAAATGAATTACAGTTAGTGGAGACTGTATAAATCAAGTGTGCTGCTCTTGAATGTAGATTGTATAATAGAGAAAAATATTGACCTCAACATAAAGCTACCATCATTGGAAACAAGCTAGAGAAAAGATTCATACAGTTGGCCTGACACTGTATTAACCTGTAAGACTGTTGAGGACAGCATCAACTTGCTCAGCGATTCTATTATAGTAATCACATTCCTACTATGTCTGGAACATGTAAAAATTGTATGTTAGCAGCATCTGGGCTTGGCTGCATAGGAATGTCCAAATAGATTGGCGGCCCTGTTAGGGTTTAAACATAACTTTTAGTTTCTGAACATTTTCTCACTTGTGATTTCTTAAATTTTTTTCAGCTCTTTCACTGGGTTCCAAAGGAATCTAACTGTACCATGTAACGAAAATTGTGGCTGTACAAAAGAAACCTTCAACCCAGTCTGTGGGTCTGATGGCATCACCTACCTGTCCCCATGTTTTGCAGGATGCACTGACAAGGTGAAAATTCTCTTTTTTCATGCTCTTTCGTGTACTTATATTTTAAAAACTGAACAGAAAATTTCCGCTAATAATGCCAGCTGGGAATGGTGTAATAAAAAGCAGGACATGTAAGTTGAGCTGCATAATGGATGTTTCAACCTGCACAGCATGGCACATAATCATTTTGATTTGTACCTTAAGACTGGATGAAGCCATGACTACCCTAGCAGATGCTGTTCCAGGACCCGCCTCAAAGACGAGGGGACAGAATTGAACATAAGTGATAGTGCGAAATGGATAATAGTGTGAAATGGGTAATAGTGAATTGATAGCCTATAACAACACTCCTGTTTTTTATTTCCATGCCATAGCATCTGCAAAGATATGCCTAGTCTTATCAGCCATTCCTTGCCTAAACAAATGGAAGTGGGGCCATGACCAGCACCGTGGAGATTGGTGGGGGTAGAGGAATTGGTGGGTGCTGAGGAATTGGTGGGTGCTGAGGCCTCACTCCATTGTTTTTGGACAAGAGGGTGCAGTTAACCAGGGAATCCTGGTGCCAGTCAACTACAACCCATATTTGCAGTATCAGTGATTGGGGAATGGGGAGGATCATGGATGCCATAGGCACATGTCTGCACTGCTAAAGGCCTATCCAAGGAGGCTTGTACCTGACCCTACAGCCTTTGGCTGGAGTTCTGTGGTGCACATGAACTTGACCAAACTCTCACACTCACAACTGGGCCCAGATTTTTTTTAAAAAATTCTTCGAACTTCAAAATTAGTAGAGGCAACTGAGAGAAGAAAAAAGGCAAGATTTGAAGTTATAAGAAAGGCTCAAATAGATTATTAAATTAGTTTTCTGAAAAAATTTAATAAATTAGAAAAATAAAAATATTCCAGATCGAGAATGAGAAAATGAATTGGGGAAGGAGCAAGGTGAGTAGAATTAAAATATTCCAATTTTTAATTAAAATTCTATTTTACGTTTTTAATGCTTAAGGTTATTATTACTGTAATAAAATGATTCCTCACATCTGAATTGCTTTTTTCCCCCCCATAATATTATTTTTGCTTTCAGCAGTACACTAAAAATTGTCAGGCCTTGGTAAGAAGTCATCATGGTAGGGGAAAAAAGTTAACCTTCCGAAGCCCATTAACACTGGAGTTCATGCAGTGCTGACTTAATGCCTATAGATGTATAGGTTTCCCTCCCATCACCATCACCACCTTCATGTGACTCTGTCACATGAGAAGGACATGTTATGAATGAAATCTAAAAATTTTTATTTAATTTTTAATTGCTGTTGGAAATGTGAGCCGTCCATGGATGAGGTTTCCTAAAAAATCCATCACCTGCCGGCTAACCGTAAGGTTGGACAGGCAGCAAAAAAATTTCATTTAATTATTACTTTACTGGCCTTAGTAGGCCTGTTAATTGTCAGCGGACACGCTGCCGACTCCTGTGCATGCCCGCCGACCGAAATATCACATGAGTGCGCGATAATGTCGGGACACTCGCACAACGTCATCGTGTCTCATTTTACATTCATTTGGATTGGGCACGTACCTGCCCAATGAGCGTAATGTTCTGCCCATAATCGTTGAGGTTATTTGGCATCAATGCAACAATATTGTCTTAACCCATAACTATAACATCTATGATTTACAGTGGCTTTCTCTAATGACATAGCAGTTACAGAACACAAAAATATTGAGCAGATGCTAAGCAATCATTCCTGCCTGTCAAACTATACACATTAAGATCTCTAGATATGGCTCCATCATCAATGGGATGAAAGAAGGTCCTTCCATCCACACCCAGATCTCCTGGTTTTACTTTGCAACAATGATGATATTCTCCATTTTGGCTGTAATTTTTTGTGCATCTGAAAATGGCAACATGTTTGTTTTTGGTATAGGTGGAGCACATTTATAAATATAGCCCTGTAACTTCCATGCTCCAGGGCATCATAAAGATGTGCTGGCGAACTCCCCACCCACTCCATCTCCCCCCGGAAATCCCCCAGTAAGATTTAGACAGGTTAGGAAAATGGGCGAAGAAGTGGCAGATGGAATACAACGTGGGGAAGTGTGAGGTCATGCACTTTGGTAGGAAGAATAGAGGCTTAGACTATTTTCTAAATGGGGAGATAATTCAGAAATCTGAAGTACAAAGGGACTTGGGAGTCCTAGTCCAGGATTCTCTTAAGGTTAACTTGCAGGTTGAGTTGGTAGTTAGGAAGGCAAATGCAATGTTGGCATTTATTTTGAGAGGACTAGAATATAAAAGCAGGGATGTGCTGCTGAGGCTTTATAAGGCGCTGGTCAGACCACATGAGCCCCGTATCGCAGGAAGGATGTGCTGGCTCTGGAGAGGGTCCAGAGGAGGTTCATGAGAACGATCTCAGGAATGAAAGGCTTAAGATATGAGGAACGTTTAAGGACTCTGGGTCTATACTCGATGGAGTTTAGAAGGTTGAGGGGGGAATCTGATTGAAACTTACAGAATAATGAAAGGCCTGGATAGAGTGGACGTGGGGAAGATGTTTCCATTAGTAGGAGAGACTAGGACCTGAGGGCACAGCCTCAGAGTAGAGGGAAGACCTTTTAAAACAGAGATGAGGAGAAACTTCTTTAGTCAGAGAGTGGTGAATCAATGGAATTTATTGCCACAGAAGGCTGTGGATGCCAGGACATTGAGTGTATTTAAGACTGAGATAGATAGGTTCTTGATTGGTAAGGGGATCAAAGGTTACGGGGAGAAGGCGGGAGAATGGGGTTGAGAAACTTATCAGCCATGATTGAATGGCGGAGCAGACTCGATGGGCCGATTGGCCTAATTTCTGCTCCTATGTCTTATGGTCTTATGGTAAGGATTGCACAGTAATTGCCCGGGAAGTTCAAACTTCTGTTGGGCAATTGCCCTGCAATGGAAAGCATCCGAAAATATAATATAAATCACAAACTTCAGAAGATTCAGACTATCTTATGCCAATAGTTACCCAGAAAATGTTAGAAGGGTTAAAACTACTTCTAACTCATGGGTAACTGTAATACTGACACCACCCCCTGTGCCACCCCCCACCCCTGGCCCAACCAATCCAACCACCCCAGGGACTCCCACAACATGCTTGATCCTCTACCAGACTCTCCCACACCTGCAAACACCCTTGTGACCCCCCCAACTGCACCCCTGACCCCCCTACAGGGACTCCCTGCACACCCCCAACTTTCTACAAGAGCCCCTACCCCTGCCTACTCTCCACTCCCCCCCAGTGACCACCACTCCTGACCACCTGCCCCTCCCACTGACCACCCCACCACTGACCACCTTACCTCACCCCACTAACCCCCCAACCCACTTATCACCCTCACACCGACTACCCAACCAGGCTTCACTGACCACACCCCCGACCACCTGACCCCCCCCACTCACTATCCACCCACTGACCATTCTCCGACCACCCAGACCCCCCTCCCCGCTCCACTGACCACCCCTCAACCACCTGACGCCCACCCCCACATTAACCCCCATTCCCACTGATCACCCGACCTCATCCCCTACTGACCACCTGATCCCAAGACCCCACTGACCATGTACCCCCCGATCACTCAACACCCCGACTGACCACCTGACTCCCACTGATCACCCGATCCCAGCCTCCGCTGACCACGCACCTCCCGACCACCTGAGTCCCCAACCCCCCACTGACCACCTGAATCCACCCAAACCCCCTGATCCCCCCCTGCCCACTGATCACCCGATTTCCCCCTACCAACCAACTGATCCCCTACCCCCCAAACCCCAATCCTACCCACTTACCTGACAAAGTTACCTTCTCATTGGCTTCTAAAAGTGGCTATACCTTTAAACCTATCTGCTTTACGGCAGCCAGTGCTGTAAAAAAGGGGGCGTGGCTTCTTTACCACTGACTCTCCTGCTCTCGACACAAGGACTTTGGCACCTGCTGCACTATACTGATCTGGCCTGGCCTCAGTAGGAAGGTCTGGTGAGAAAGGAGCAGCTGGGTTTCAAAGTAAAAAACTAGAAGCGGAGTGGGAATCCACAAACAATCACTCGTGGGCCGGGATTATCTGGCCCCGTCGTGGGTGATGCGGTGGCCCAGCCAGAAGTCTATTGACTTGTGGTGGGACCAGAAGATTGCGGCAGGGGGTGGGTGCAGAAAATCCCGCCAGTGGTGTGGGAATCCACAAACATTCATTCAGCGGCAGCACCGTGTACCATCTACGAGAAGCACTGCAGGAACTCAACCAGGCTCCTTAGGCAGCACCTTCCAAACCCACAACTACTACGATCTAGGACAAGGATAGCAGATACATGGGAACACCATCACCTGGAAGTTCCCCTCCAGGCCACTCGCCATCCTGATTTGGAAATATATTGCTGTTCCTTCACTGTCACTGGGTCAAAATCCTGGAACTCCTTTCCTAACAGCACTGTGGGGGTACCTACACCACATGGACTGCAGCTGTTCAAGAAGGCAGCTTACCACCACCTTCTCAAGGGAAATTAGGGATGGGCAATAAATATTGGCCTAGCCAGCGATCCCCACACCCCATGAATGAATAAAAAAAATTTGACTCTGATTGCCACTTCTTGGAAGTTACGGGCCATTGTAACAACTAAATCTGCATAATTTTGGAATTAATTATTATTTTACGATAAAACATCTTCCATTGAAATTAATCAACTTTTAGGATAGTGTATATGTACCTTAGTTAAATATTTTTGAAATTTATTAATTATTTTCAGATTAAATCTTAAAGCAATTTTCTTTCGCATACTATACTTCCATCATGTCATTAGAATAGAAAGTGGTTTGCTGTATCTGACTAATCAGCCCTTTCTCGAAAAGTTCTCTCGCCTATCAGTTATGAGTTATTT
Source organism: Carcharodon carcharias (assembly GCF_017639515.1). Classification (NCBI taxonomy): domain Eukaryota; kingdom Metazoa; phylum Chordata; class Chondrichthyes; order Lamniformes; family Lamnidae; genus Carcharodon; species Carcharodon carcharias. Next base: position 129,886,068 of record NC_054470.1, read on the forward strand.
TACTGAAATGTCCTGCTTGTTTCCAATTGTTTTCTAAATGACAGCTAAGAATGAGTCATGCTATTTCTGGGTTGGGAAGGGCAGAAATTGGGAGCATCACCTGCTGAGATCCACAGGATTTTTCTGGATTAGACTATTATCTAAAAAGGAAGAATGTTCAGGGTTATGGGGAGAACACATGGAAATGGAACTAGGCGAATAGCTCAATTGGAGAACCGGTGCAGACGCAATGGGCCAAATGGCCTCCTTTTGCACTGTAACAATTCTGCGATTCTGTGATTTCTGCTCCTCTTAGACTCCTCCAAAAATGATTTGGTGGGAGGGTTGGGGGTGGAGTGGTGCTAATGTGGTGGCTGGCAGTTGTTAAGTCCTTTCCCTTTGTTTGCTGTCAGACTCTGGGGGAATTCCACTACATTCTCTACCCCAGAGAGCTGTGGAAGATCAATCACTGAGCATGTTCAAGTCAGAAATTGATAGGTTTCTGATTATGAATGACATCAAGGGATAGTGGGGATAGAGGGGAAAATGTATATGTACCAACAGTCATGATCTGTTTAAATGGCAGAGCAGGCTCGATAAGCTGATTGTCTTACCCCTGTTCCTATTTCCTATGTACAACAACTGCTTGCATTTACATTGTACTTTTAACATAGCAAAGCCTCCCAGGCTGCTCCACGGCAGAGTAAATAAACAGTTCCTGACACCTAGCCAAAGAAGGGCTTCCTTAAAGAGGTAGGTTTAAGGAACATCTTGAAGGAGGATAGAGGTAGAGAATGAGGAATAGGAGGGAATTCCAGAGTTTAGATTTTAGGCAGCTGATAGCATGACTACCAATGCTGGTGTGATCAAATTCGGGCATGCAGAAGAGGCCAAGATTAGATGAATGCAGAGATATCGGAGAATTGTAGAGCAGGAGTAGATTAAGGAGATCGGGTGGAGTGAGGCCATAGAGAGATTTGAGAACAAGGATGTGAAATTGTAAATCAAGGTGTTGCTTGACCAGGAGCCAAAGTAAATCAGCAAGCACATGGGTAATGGGTGAATAGGACTTGGTGCAAGTTAGGGTATGGGCAGCAGAGGTTTGGAGATTTGGTGGTGATATTTATGAAGGGTGGAAGATGGAAGGCCATTCCTGGACTACTTCAAGAATTCTGACCTGAATGGTACTCTCAGTGGATCTATGCTGCCTCTTTCAAAAGTGCTAGACATGTTGGACAGCAGAAGTCAGTCCAGAATGCAGGTCCTGGATATTGCTGCTGGAAAAGAAGATTTTTTTCAGCCTACTCTTTGACCCATTAGGGCTTCTAGATTTCACCCTTGCCCTAACCCCATTTGGGTTAGTGTTTTACATAGCCACATATCTCCGTTGCTTTTGAAGTGTAGTCACAGGTATAACTTAGGAAACTGTAAGAACATTAATGTTAGAAAGAGGGAACCAGTAAAAGAAATGGTGCAGAATGTAAAAGTAAACAACCTCCAGGCTTTTGAGCTTCTCCTGAACATAGTACCCCAGGGACCTCCCCAAACTGGAGCCCAGGCTGACCAACCAGGCTGACTCTGGGCAGGTAATCTGTCATGAAGAAAAGTTGTACACTGTGGTGTTAAAACTGTACAATATGTGGAGAAACCTAGACTTCCCGGTTTCCCATCCGAAAATTCACCCCCACCCCATCCTATTCAATACAGACTTCTGCCACTGCAACATAAGGGGAGGTGGAGGCATAGTGGTATTGGCACTGGACTGATAATCCAGAGACCCAGGGTAATGCTCTGGGGACTTGGGTTCAAATCCCACCCATGTCAGATGGTGAAATTTGAATTCAATAACAATCTGGAAATTAAAAGTCTGAAACCATTGCTGATTGTTGGCATCTGGTTTCCTATTGCCCTTTAGGGAAGAAAATCTGCTGTCCTTACCTGGTCTGGCCTACATGGGACCCCAGACCCACAGCAATGTGGTTGACTCTCAAATGCCCTCTGAACAAGGGCAATTAGGAATTGATGTATATCACATTATGTGCCACACAAACAAATTTCCCCCCAATATCTTTCATCATCAAGAGGGCTCTAACTTTGGACAGCCTTCCTTTCTCCTTCATGGGAATGTGCCTTTACCCAAATCATTGCCTCTTTGAAATAACTAGACAGCCTTTCAAAAGATCCAGAACAGATCAAATGGTTTCTTTCTGTCTTGTAGAATTCTATGATTCTATAAGAACAAAAGAAGAGGAGCAGGAGGGGCCAATATGTTCTCTTGAGCCTCTGCCCCATTCAATGAGACCAGGGTTGATCATCTCCCTGCTCAATCCCATATCCTTTGATTCTCCTAGTGTCCAAAAATCTATCGATCTGTAGCCCCCTGGGGTAAAGAATTCCTAATATTCACTACCTTCAGAGTGAAGAAATTTCTCCTTGTTTCAGTCCCAAATGGCTGAACCTTATCCTGAGAATATGGGTGGAATTTTCCGTGCCTGTTATCGTTGGGCATGTTTGGAGGTATGAGCAGACAATATGGTGAGAAGGCCAAAAATTGATTTCATGACATCATGAAACCAGTTTGCAGTAATTCACTCTGCTCCTCAATGGCAGTCTGTATTACCCATTGTTGGACATCGGGAACATCATTGTAATACATCTGCATATCATTATATGCCCAGCTTACCGGAATTATCCCACCACACTCTATCATCTGTGCACCTGGCGAGCTACACTTTGCTCGTGACTTTGAGGTTTGTTTGTCTACCTTGCTTCAGGCAGCACTTACAGTTGTCACACCAGGCTTTGCAGACAGCACCACATCACTTTTATGGGGGCTCTCGGGCATGTCTCTACCTACCAGACCAGCCATAAGGCAGGGGTGGCTTTTCAACAGCTGCAGGGCTAGGACTTGCTTAGTGAAGGGGGAGAAGTGACCTCAGGCAAGGGAAGAGGCTGCAGGGCAAGGGCTGTACTGGGAAAGGAGGGTATCCCAGGGCGTGTATGGGGGCATACGTTGATCTGTGCAAGTGGCCTCAAGATGATGAGGCTGAGGAGGCAGTCTCCAGAGGAGATGAGGCCAGATGGAGATGTGAGAGAGTGAGCGGTGATGTCCCTTGAGCTGGCAGTGAGTGAGATGCCAGTGAATGTGTAATGGGCTTGAATGGGTGAGTTTAGAGTGATGAGTTGGCTGCCGTACCCTGGCTGCAGGGATTAGATCATTCATCCTCCACCTGCATTGGATGGCCAACCTCTTCTGTGTAGCATTGGCTTAATCACCACTGTCATTGCCTACCAAGCTGGAGTGGTAGTGGTGCTGTCCCTCCTGTGGCCAGAGCGGTGTAGAGGACATCATGGTGAGTCTCCATGGCATCCAAAAGGCACTCGAGGGGCACGTCATGAAACCAAGGGGCACAGTCTTCATGCTTTTCAGGGCCATGTCTTCTCTGCAGCAGTCCTTAGTACAGCTGCACTTTAAATGTGATGCCCGGCATGATGAAGCAGTGAGGTGATGGTGCGGCAGGTGAATCGGAGGCCACCCAGCATCGAAACAGTATGTTTCCCAGGAATGCATGATTAATGAGGCAGGATTGTGATACAGTGTGAAAAGCCACCATTGCGGCTAGCAGGTAGAATGTCCTTTTTCCTGCCCGCTACCGCACATAGTGCAAATCTGAGTCAATTCTGCCCCATGACCCCTAGTTCTAAACTCCCCAACCAGAAAAACAGTCTCTCAGCATTTAAAATAAAAGCAAAATACTATGGATGCTGGAGATCTGAAACTGGAGAACCGTTCTGAAGAAGAATAGTATTGGACGTTAACTCTGTTTCTCTCTCCACAGATGCTGAGTATTTCCAGCACTTTCTATTTTTATTTCAATTCTCTCAATATCTATTAGAATCTTATCGATCTCAATGAGAGAGATCCCCTCTGCTTCTTCTAAACTCCGGAGTACTTAAGCACATTCTATTCAACCTTTGCTCATTGTTTAGCTCTCAGCTAAGGAATCAATCTGGTGAACCTTTGTTGTACCCCCTCTGAACCAAGTATTTCCTTCCTTGAGTAAGGAGATCAAAGAGTATGCAGACAGTATGCAGTACTCCAGATGTGGTCTCACCAGGGCTTCTTTACTGTACACTTCAACCCCCTTGCAATAAAGATTTATTTTTTTCTCTTTCATGAGATATGGGCATCCCTGGCTAGGCTGTTGTTGGTCATCCCTAATTGCCCTTGAGAAGGCGGTGGTGAGCTGCCTCCTTGAACCACTGCAGTCCCTCTGGTGTAGGTACACCCACAGTGCTGTTAGGAAGGGAGTTCCAAGATCTTGGCTAAGTGACAGTGAAAGGAACTGTGATATAGTCCCAAGTCAGGATGATGTGAGGATACTTGCTGGTGATGGTGTTCCCGTGGTGTTCCTAACATACCATTTACCTTCCTAATTATTTGATCTACCTGCATGTTAACTTTCTATGACTTGTGTATAAAGACACTCAAAGAAAGCATTTACTAGTTTCTCATCTTTTTTAAAATTCTTCTTTTCTATTTTTCCTACCAGGGTGGACAGTTTCACACTTTGCCACATTCCATTCCATTGAATATTTCCCTGTCCAATCACTTAACTAGCCTACATCCCTTTGTAGTTTTTTTATGTCCTCCTGACAGCTTACTTTCCCATCTGGTTTCGTATTGTCAGCAAAATTGGATATAAGACACTCAGTCACCTCATCTAAATCCTTGATATTGATTGTAAATAGTTGAGATCCAAGCACCTATCCTTGTGGTGCCCTGCTAGTGCAAAAATTGACCTTTTTTCCTAATCTTTGTTTTCTGTCTCTTAACCAATCTCACGGACCTATATTAGATTCCTGCTTTCCAATGCATTAAATTAAAAATTCACATCCTGATTTTAAATTTTTCTATAGCATTGCGTCCACCCTATCACTGCAGTCTGCTCCAGCCTTATAACTCACTAAACAATCTTCCCCCTGACTATGATCTTTTGTACATCTCTCTTTCCTTTCCACCCTTAGTTAGCAGCAGAGTCTTCCATTGCATAAATCCTAAGTTTTGGAATTGATCCCTGAATCTCTCTGCCTTTAAAACTTTCTTGAAACCTTTAGCTGAGACTTTGGTCACTTTTTAAAACAACTCTCTCTGCCTATGTCCATTTTCCTTACACTTGTCTGTGTAAAAATGCTGGGATAGGTTAAAGGTGCAATATTAAAGCAAGTTAATGGCCCATGTCTTCCAGTCTCCATATTGTCAGAGACGAACTGCATATGACCCAGAATGCACGTTGGGACCCCATGGAAGTGCTGGCTCACTGAACTATGTGGGAATTGCCCGGGAAGTTTGAACTTCCAACTGGCAGTTCCCCTGCTCCATGGGGTCCTCCGCATATGTTTGACTCTGAGTTAAAGTCAGAGACTTTGGACAGTTCCGCAGGACTTATCTGAATAAACAGATTAAAACCTAGTTTAACTCCTGGGTAACTACAGAACTGACCTCCCTGAATCACTCACACTGATCCCCTGACTACCCCGCCTTCCCACCGAACCCTGACTGTGCCCCAGACCACTTCACCCCACCACCCGATTACCCTCCTGAGCCCCAACTACCCCCAACCACCAACTAACTACCCTTACCCCACCCCACAACCTCCGAACTGAGCCAACCTCACTACCACCCCCACCACCCAAATAACCCTCTGACACCACAACGAACGCCCAACTACACCCAATCCAATGACCCCTTAACTACTCCCCAAATGCTTGCCTCAAGACCACCTGACTGTGCCCCAAACAAACATGACTGCCCCTCCAATCCGACCTGACAGCCCACAATCTACCCACCCACTCTCACACCCACACACCTATCACCACACCCACCTGCTTTCTTACCCACCTGCCACCCTACTCACCACCACCTCACCCACCTACCACCTCACCCACCCTACTCACTTACCCACTTGCCTCACCCACCTACCCACTCTACCACCTACTCGTTCATCCATTCACTTATTCACTGACATTCACACTAGACTTTTAAACAACTAGTGCCGTTAAATGGGGGTGTGTCCTGTCTTCCTCCGACTCTACTGCGATCCCACGGAGTGCTCCAAAGGATGCTGCATTCCGCATTTCTAGGAAAGCCAAACTTGGAAGACCTGCCAAGAAATGTGGAGGAGTGTCGAGACGGGGGAAGAGTTTGAGTGGAAAGGGAATCCGTGATGATTGCCGCTCCTTGGAAGACCTGGGCCAATAATTTTTTTCTCAAAATATAACTGCCTTCTGGGTTCAGGGGAAGAAAATTAGCTGGGGCTCCTAGTATTGCCTGGTGCCTTATAACTCCCATTTGGAAAGAGCACACGTATAGAAATTGGCTTGAGCCACCTATAGAATGTACCCAGGCCACTAGAGGGCACTACATAAGCATAAATGACTTTGCAGTCCAGGGTTGCATCAGCAAAAGACTGAGTATACTTAGAAACCACTCAGCTTTGTTGTTGGAAAATCAACTAAGTATATCTTATGGGATTATCATTGTACTTGTTTATTGGAAAACCTTTCCAATGTGATTTTCTGCCCAATTTGTAAGATCGAAAACGTCCCAAATATTGATTTGCTGTTATCAGGCTTTATAATTAATTCATGTGCTTAGAGTGGATGGTTCAGTTCGTAATTTGTTAATTCTCTGACAGTTTTCGTTCTTAAATTGAATGAATACATTTTGAGACAATAGCTCCAAATGCACTTGAGGGTGCTGCCAGATTCCTAGAATAAAAACACAAAGGGCGGAATTTTCCCAGAATTGTGCTAAGTGTGGTAGCGGGCGGGTAAAATGGAGTCCTATCCGCCAATGAAAATGGCGGGTCTTCCCGCCATATCTTCCCAAGCCCCCCTCATTATATATTCACTCCTGTGAAACACGCCTTTTCCATGGCAGGTGGGATCTCATTCGTCCACTTGCCATCACTTCGCTGTTGCATCACGCCAGCCGCCATCTTTAAAAGGCAGCCGCCAGCAAAGCGTTTATCGCCACCAGCTTACCACCGCTTCCTGGGAGACGTGGACAGCAAAGGCAAAAAGACTGCAGCTCCCCACTTCAGTGATGGGACCCTTGAGTGACTGCTGGATGCTGTGGAGGCCAATTGGGTTGTGCTCTACCCCCGCTCTGGCCACAAGATGGGCAGCAATGTCACCAACCTGGCTTGGGAGGTGGTGGCAGCGGTGGTCAGTGCGAATGCCCTGCAGAGGACAGCCACTCAGTGCCACAAAAGGATGAATGATCTCCTCCGTTCCACCAGGGGTAAGTCATTCTTTTCATCACTCCCAACTCACACACTCACAAACCCATCACACACCCAGAGGACCCTCACTCACTGCCAGTGCAAAGGACATCACCATTAACGCTTCCCAGAGAATGCTGGCCACCCCCCTGATGGCCAGAGCCGAGTGCGCTGCATGGCCACCCTGTCAACCTGCGTCATGGGGAACACTGGCCCAAACCGGGATACTGCTATTGCAAGGAGCTGTGCGCATGCTGCCCAGGAGCAACTGCAAGCATGGCCAGCATTGACGAGGAGACTGTACAACATGTGCAGTCCAACTGCTCCACAGTCCAATAAAGTGGTGGCTGACTCCAAGTGTGGGCCGAGAATGGGGTTGGGGGGTGGGGTGGGGGGCAGGATGGTGCTGCGGAGTGGGGGTAAGGTACGGAGATCTTGGTGGCCCTTTGGTGCCTCCATGATGTTTGCATGAGCGGGCAGGCTAGGAGCCTGACCCCAATCACAGGTTCAGGCTGCGCCTGATCTGTCTCAGTTACAGGGGCATGGTCACTTTATACAGGTGTCCCTAATGCGTGGCCACTTCCCTTGCTTATCCTGCCTCCCACCTCGATTGCCTATGCGTGGGATGCAGCGCCAGGGCAGCACTTGACCCACACCCCCCCTCACCACTCACTTCCGAGGCTAGTCAGCACTTGCCCCCAGACGCCCCCCACCCCTCAGCAGTCACCTGCGGGGCAGGGCATCAGTGTCCTCCACCCCCCAGCACTCCTGAGGCCTGTAAACAATGGGTGAGCTGTAGAGAACGCTGCTGCTCACTCACCTCAGTTCCCCAAAGTGAACGCTGCCTGCGTGCTGTTGTGAAACATGTCGGTGTGCTTTCCCACCCGCATGGACGGATGATATGGCGGGGTTCCAAGAGCCCGGTGGGAATGGCCTTTTAATTATATGCTAATGTATTACAATTAGCTCCCCGCCGACCGATGGCAGAAACGCGGTCCACTGTTGGAGGGCTGAGCAGACGATCACGACCTGCCATATTTTCCGCGCATGCCACCTATCATGCCCGCTGCCAGTGGTCTTGGAAAATTCCGCCCAAAGTGTTGGAAATACCCAGCAGGTCTGGTAGAATCTGTAGAGAGAGAAACAGAGTTAAAGTTTCAGGTCAAGGACCTGATTGATGGAAGGTAGAAAATTGAATAGGCTTTGAGCAAGTGAAAGGGCAGAGGGTGGATGAAGAATAGAAGGGATGGTTTGTCATATTGTAGATTGCAGGAGTGGTGATATGACAAAGGCAAAGGGAGTGGTAATGGCTGCAATAAAGAAACAAAAGATTTGTCCAGACTGGGTGTGAGTGACAAAATAATGAACAGTTGTGTCCGAAAGCAAAAACTTGAAAAACAAGATTAAGACTGGCACATAAGCAAAGAAAGGAAACAAAATTGGGGAAAGGGTTAATGAATCTTAAATTTTTGAACTCAGTGTTGCGTCCAGAATGCTGTAAAGTGTCTAAATAAAAGATGGGCTGTCCCTCGGGCTTGCGTTGAGCTTCACTGGAACACTGCAGCAGGCCAAGGATGGGGATGTCAGCGTGAGAGTAAGGCGAAGAATTAAAATGGGAGGCTACTGGAAGCTCAGGGTTGTGCTTGTGGACTGAGCAGAGATGGTCTGTAAAGTGGTCATCCAATCTGCATTTGGTCTCCACAATGAAGAGCAAACCGCATTGTGAGCAGCAAATACAGTATACTAAATTGAAAGAAGCACATGTAAATCACTGCTTCACCTGGAATGAGTGTTTGGGGTCTTGGATGGTGAGGAAAAAGGAGAATAAATGGCAGCTGTCACATCTTCTGCATTTACATGGGAAGGTGCTGCGGAAAGAGGAAAAGGTTTTGGGAGTGATTGAGGCGTGGACCAGGGTGTTAGGGAGGAAACAGTCCCTTCGGAATGCTGACAAGGGAGGGGTGGGGAAGATACATTTGGTGTTGGCATCATGCTGGAAGTGATTGAAATGGTGGAGGATGGTCCATTGGATGCGGAGGCTGGTGGAGTGGAAAATGAGGACAAGGGGAACCCTATCGTGGTTCTGTGAGAAGACAGGGTGAGGCTAGAAGTGCGGGAAATGGGTCACACGTGGTTGAGGGCCCTGCCAACCATGGTTCTCTCTTGGGGAGCTGACACCTCAGCCAATCAGAGTTGACTTGCCAACCAATCAGCACCCTTTTCTCCTGTAGTATAAATTGTTATGATCATTTGAAGTTTGGCATTTTTGTGTTTGTCCAAGAGGAAAAGCTTCGACAACATGTCTCCCTTTCCAAAAATGTTCAAGTTCTGTATTACTAAGCGCTGGTATATCAAAGAATCACCAAATTGTTACAGTACAGAAGAAAGCCATTCAGGCTTTTGTGTCTGCACTGGCTATCTGAATGAACAATTCACTTAGTGCTATTCTCCGACCTTCTCCCAATAACCTTGCAAATTTTTTCTTTTCAATAACTATCTAATTCCCTTTTGAATGCCTCGATTGAACCTGCCTCCACCAAATTCTCAGGCAATGCATTCCAGACCTTAACCACTCGTAGCATGAAAATTTATTACCTCGTGTCAACTTTGCTTCTTTTGCCAATTACTTTAAATCTGTGCCCTCTTTCATCCTTTCCTAAATGGGAATGGTTTCTCCGTATTTATCCTGTCCAGACCTCTCATGATTTTGAATACCTCTATGAAATATCCTCTCAACTCTTCTCCAAGGAAAATAGTCCCAACTTCTCCAATCTTTCTTCATAACTGAAGGTCCTCATCCCTGGACTATTCTCAGAAATCTTATCTGCACTTTCTCCAATGCTGCCATATCTTTCCCAAAGTTTGGTGCCAAGAACTGGACACAATACTCCAGCTGAGGCTACACTTGTGACTTCTACAAGTTCAACATAGAAACAAAGAAACATTGATAAAAGGAGCAAGAGTAGGTAATTCGGCTCTCCGCTGCCATTCAATATGATCATGGCTGATCCTCTATCTTAATGCCATACTTCTGTTCTCTCCCCATACTCCTTGAAGCCTTTAGAGTCCAGAAATCTATCCATTTCCTTCTTAAATATATTCAGTTACTTGGCCTCCACAGCCTTCTGTGGTAGAGAATTCCACAGGTTCACCACCCTCTGAGTGAAGAAGTTTCTTCTCATCTTAGTCCTAAATGGCTTACCCCATGTCCTGAGACTGTGACCCCCCTTGTTCTAGATACCCCAGCCAGAGCAACTTCATCTCTGCATCCAGTCTGTCCATCCCTGTCAGAATTTTATACGTTTCAATGAGATCCCCTCTTGTTCTTGTAAACTCCAGTGAATACAGGCCTAGTCAGCCCAGTCGCTACTCATATGACAATCCTTTCGTCCCAGGGATCACCTGATGACCTTCGCTGCACTCTCTATGGCAAGCATATCCTTTCTTAGGTAAGGAGACCAAAACTGCACACACTACACCAGGTGTGGTCTCACTAAGGCCCTGTAAAGCTGCAGTAAGATATCCTTGTTCCTGTACTCAAGTCCTCTTGCAATGAAGACCAACACACCATTTGCCTTCTTAACTGCTTGCTGCACCTGCATGTTTGCTTTCAATGATCGGTGTACAAGGACACCCAGATCCCTTTTTACATCAACATTTCCCAATCTATCACTATTTAAATAATACTCTTCCATTCTATTTTTCCTGCCAACATGGATAACTTCACCCTTATCCAGGTTATACTGCATCTGCCACGTATTTGCCCACTCACTCAATTTGTCTAAATTGCCTTGAAGCCTCTTAACACACTCGTCACCGCTCACATTCCCACCAAGTTTCATGTCCTCAGCCAACTTGGAAATATTACATTTGGTTCCCTCATCCAAATCATTGATATATCTTGTGAATAGCAGGGGGCCAAGCAGTGTTCCCTGCAGTACCCCCTAGTCACTGCCTGCCACTCCAAAAAAGTCCCATTTATTCCTACTCTCTGTTTCCTGTCTGCTAACCAATTCTCAATCCATGCCAATATATTACCCCACTCCCATGTACATTAAGTTTGCACATTAACCTGTTATGTGGGACTTTATCAAATGCTTTCTGAAAATCCAAATACACTACATCCACTGTTTCTCCCTTATCTATTCTGCTAGTTACTCCCTCAAAAAACTCCAGTAGGTTTGTCAAACATGATTTCTCTTTCATAAATCCGTGTTGACTTTGTCTAATCCTGTTGATATTTTCTAAGTATCCTGTATCACATCCTTTATATTAGACTCTAGCATTTTCCCTACTGCTGATGTTAGACTAACCAGTCTGTAATTCTGTTTTCTCCCTCTTTTTTTTAAATAATGGGGTTACACCTGCCACCCTCCAGTCTGCCGGGACTGTTCCAGAATCTCAGAAGATGACAACCAACACATCCACTATTTCCATGGCCACCTCCTTTAGTACCCTGGGATGTGGATTATCAGGCCCTGGGGATTCATTAGCTTTCAGTCCCATTAATTTCTCTAGCACTATTGTTTTCATAATAATAATTTCTTTCAATTCTTCCTTCTCGCTATATCCTTCGTTCCCTAGCATTTCTGGGAAGTTATTTGTGTGTTCCTCTGTGAAGCCAGAACTAAATTGCTCTGCAATTTCATTGTTCTCTATTACAAATTCTTCCATTTCAGACTGTAAGGGACCTATATTTGCCTTCACTAATCTTTTCCTTTTACCATACTTATAGGAGCCTTTACAGTCTGCTTTTAGGTTCTTTGCAAGTTGACTCTCCCCCATACTGTATTTTTGCACTCTCAATCTCTTATTCCTTCTTTGCTGAATTCTGAACTGCTCCCATTCCTCAGGCTTGTACTTTTTCTAGCAACTTTATATGACTCCTCTTTGTATCCAATGCTACCCTTAATTTCTTTCGTTAGCCGTAGTTGGGCCACTCTTTTACTCTATACCTAAGAACACTCTACCCTTTATTAACTGCTCTCCCAATCTGCCCTGCCCTTCTTTGTTACTCTGCAAGGAGGCCAGTTCCTCTGCAATTTCTACTGTCCCTTCTCTCAGTATGTTTGGATGCACCTCAACCGGTTCTGGTTTTTTATCAATCAAAAGTATAGACAGCATATCTAATACCTCCTCCTTGTCATTTTTAAATCCTTCTGATGTATTAATTATCTCCCCTTTCACCCTGGCCTGGTTAACATCTTCCTACATGGTAAAGACAGATGCAAAGTATTAATTTAATACCTCGGCTTTCCCCCTTGGCTGTCTGTTAGCCATGGTTGGGCCGCTCTTTTACTCTATACCTGAGAACACTCTACCCTTTATTAACTGCTCTCCCAATCTGCCCTGCCCTTCTTTGTTACTCTGCATGGAGGCCAGTTCCTCTGCAATTTCTACTCTCCCTTCTCTCAGTATGACAGCCCTTTTTGGTTCCTAGTTGTCCTTACTCCTTTTAACACCTTTTTACTATTTATATGCCTATGAAAGACTTTGGGATTCTCTTTTATGTTAGCTGCCAGACTCTTTTTATACTCCCTCTTTGTTTCTCTTATTTGCTTTTTTACTTCCCCTCTGAACCTTCTATACTCAGCCTGGTTCTCCATTGTATTATCCATCCAACATCTGTCATGTGCATACTTTTTCTTCTTCATCTTATTCTCTATCTTTTGTCATCCAGGGAGCTTGGATTTGTTTTCTCCACCTCTCCCCTTCGAGGCACTATAACTTGACTGTGCCCAAACTATCTCTTCTTGAAGGTAGCCCATTATTCTACTACTGATTTTTCTGCCAACTTTTGATTCCAATTTATTCAGCCCTGATCAATTCTTATCCAGCTGAAGTTGGCTTTCCCCCACTTACTTATTCTTCCTCTAGATTATTCTTTGTCTTTTTCAATAGCCAACCTAACCCGATGATACAATGATCACTGTTTCCTAAATGTTCTCCGACTGACATTTGATCTATTTGGCCCACCTCATTCCCAAGTATCAGGTCCAGCAGTGCCTTCCCTCCTGTTGGACTGGAAACATACTGCTGTAGAAAATTCTCCTTGCCCTTCTCTGCCTTTACACTACTACTGTCACAGTTTATATTCAGATTAAATCCCCCATTGTAACTACTTTATAATTTTTGCACCTCTGTAATTTCCTTGCTAATTTATTCCTCTACATCTCTTCCACTAGTTTGTGGCCTATAGACTACACCAATCAATGTAATTGCACCTTTTTGTTCCTTAGCTCTAGCCAAATAGATTCTGTCCTTAGCCCCTCTGGGATATCCTCTTTATCCAGCACTACAATGCTCCCCTTAATCAATACCGCACTCCTCTCCCTTTCCTAACTTTACCGTCTTTTGCTGAACGCCTTGTATCCATGGATATTTAACACCCACTCCAGCCCTTCTTTGAGCCAGGTCTCTGTTATGGCCACAACATCATATTTCTGCTTGAGAATCTGCATCAGTAACTCACCAATCTTATTTACCACACTCCGAGCATTCAAAAACGTGCACATTAACATTGAGTTAGACTTTATTACTTTGTCCCTTACTCTGACCTCACCTAATAACTTACTATTCCCTACGCTAGTGCTAGCTATTTCTCCCAATATTCTGTGCACTTGGTATTCCTCTCTGATATTTCCTCCTGGTCCACATACCCCTGCCAAGTTAGTTTAAACCCTCCACAATAGCACTAGCAAATCTCCTTGCAAGGAACTTAATCCGGCTCTGTTTAAGTGCAACCCATCCAGTCCCAATGTCTGGCCCACAGCTGATCCCAATACCCTAAGAATCATAAGCCCTACCTCCGGCACCATCTTTCCAGCCAAGCATTCATCTGCTTTATCCTCCTGTTTTCATGGGTGCACTTGTTTCCAATTAGCAAGCACAGTTTTAATGTTTTACTCTGGACAGAATTTAGGAGCATGGGGAGCATAGACATCTTTGACCATCTTTGAGTTTTAACCCCTGTCAATGTGAAACAACTTATTGTATAAAATTAGGAAAGAGAAATAATAAATTGGGCATTTAAGGTTTGAAGATTTCTAGAATCATGTTTCATAAATCAGCCTAGAAAATTGTAAAAGAGATTGACCCTGGTGGCAATAAAGCAGACCTGTGAACCCTTCCCCTGATCATGTTCTTCCCTCCAGCCCTATCATTAATCTCACTGCTCCTCGGCTGCAGCCTTTCCTGGGACCTTCCCTACCCGACACACAGCCCAGGCTTCTGCGGAGAGGTTTCCCAGGCAAGGGGAGGAGGGATTAAATCTCTGAAATTGATGTCGGCTCTGGATCCCTGTTACATTGTCCTGCTGACCTGACAGGCGTGAAACTATTATACGAACCAGTCCGCATGCGCAGTCGGCTATCAGCAGCCATCTTGCTTTGGCAGGAGACACTGTTTATTTTTATAATCACTTGCGCATGGTTCAGGGAGATTACTACTTTTGAGTTCCTGCTTGCTAATTTCCTTATAGCTCCCTAAATTCAGATTGTTTTTATAAAATAGTTAAGCGAAGAGAGAAGGTAAATCCACAATTTTACTTCAAATTCAATTTAACAGTAGGACAAGAGAACATAGATTCAAAAGTAGTAGATAGCAGACATAGGATACAATAAATCCTCACCATAAGTTATGGTTATGCTCCTGAAAACCACGACTGTAAGTGAAACAACTTTATGTGAATCATGGGTTCCCATAGGAGTCAATGTTAAAGCTGGAGTTAGGTTCCTTCGGACATTTCTTGTCCAGAAAAACAAAAGTACAATTTGAAATATTGTATGTACATGTGCAGCACTGTGCTTTCCTGGCTGCAATAACTTGCAACATAAAATAAATCACTGAATATAACAAAAACACTGTACCAATTCAAATTAGCTTACGCTTAATCACCCAAACAAGTCCTGAGTAGCACAGCTTCTGTGTCTCACCCATAGCATCCCTGGGTCCGCAGAAGTAGCTTGGGAGGCCGCATAAAAAACTGGGAGGTCCTCAGAAGGAGCCGGGAGGGGGCAATGGAAGAAACTGAGGCGCAGGGGTTTGGGTCCATGGAAGTAGCCAGGGAGGCTGTGGAAGGAGCCGGGAAGTCTGCAGAAAGGGCCGGGGGTGTGCAGAAAGCCGAGTGGGGGTGCATAGAAGGATCCGGGTGGAGCCGTGGAAGGAGCCAGGGGCTGCAGAAGAGGCCTGTATGGGGCCGGGGCGGGGTTGCTATTACTCACATTTCAATAGCCAGTAGCTTCCCATCCCTGCCATGTGTTCCTGCTCCTGGATCTCGGGCCTCGCTCTCTCCATGCAGCCTGGGCCTCTGGTGACTGCGCCAGCAGCTCCATCATTAGAACGTGGCGGTGGCTGTCCCCAAGGTCAGCGCGGGGTCATTGGGGCCAGAGTGCAGACGACGTATAATTGAAAATAGCGATGTAAATTGATAAAACAGTTCCTAAAGAATAAACAACGAAATGACTTAAAGGAAGGACTTATTGGATCAGAAACATATTCTTCACACAAAAGAATGATAATTCTATAGAATATAAATATATAAGCTGGAGTAGTGGAGGTAAAAACCCTGGAATTATTTTAGAAACAATTAGAGGGTGCATTAGAGGTACTTAAAGATTTTTCAGGAGGGATGAACTAAGATGGTCATGCATAATTATCTTTTTTATGTTGATAACACTTGTGGCAAAATATGTACACTGCTACACTGAAATAATTCGGTAAAAGTTTGGGGGTTCTGCGTTTATAGGAAAATAGTTAACGAATGAAGCTATAAAAAGGTCTTCTAATAAGATGTAGTTTTGATAATGTTTATTATTTAAAATCGCTTTGTAACATTTTCTCCTTTGTTAGAATCTTACCAACTGTGCCTGTATCAACACTGAATTTGCCCAGAATGCCACAGCTACGTCAGGACGATGTCCCAGAACAAATTGTGGAAATGCTTTCCCAGCATTCTTTGCAGTTGTTTGTATAGGAAGTCTGATAGGTGCAATGGCACAGACTCCTTCAGTAATGATTCTGATCAGGTGAGTGGGCTTTCCAACAGCAGTCTATAATATTGCTTTAAGAATATTCTGGGGTTATTACATCTGCTTTAGCTAATGTATAAGCACTTTGGCTCAACACATAACTAATAAAAGGAATAGTATAGGGCCTTTAAAATGTCACATAGTGAAAAATTCAACCTCTACAAGTTACAGCTCTTTCCGATTTCATTATTCACACGTGTCCAAAGAAGAGTCACATAGACTGAAAATCATTACACGATGGAAAGCAAATCTACAGATAAAATGTATCTCACCAGGAAACCACTCAGAGTTCACTCTAGTCTTAATTAATTTATTTCACGTTGCTTTTCTCAAGTAATTAACATTTATTGAAGCTCTCTGTGAACCTCTCTAATCAACCTGGACTCTGGAATGAACTGATTAACACAGTGACTAAAGTATTGGAAAGATGAAGACCTTATGCTTTGGGCACTAATACCATCCAGCATTATTTCAAGAAGCAACTTGTAGAGCAATTATAATTTTTAAATAACCGAATCAACCTGCACAGTCATATTCCTGCTACTGTCGGTGCTGTGCAATCTCGTGTAGTGTAAACTAAGTTCCACATAGTGCCAGTAGAAAAAGTGTCTCCAATAATGCAACAAGGCAATGTGTTCTTTTCGCCAGCAGCAAACTGAAATTGTCTGAAAGTTAATTGTTTCTTTCGTTGTTATTTGCTTGAAATGGATGTTGCTAGCAATACGCTGGCAGCTGTCTGAAAGGGCAGGATGCACAAGGTTAATTAGTTAGGTAAGGGTATGAGAGTATTGCAGTACAGCAGGCTCCAGATTGCTTCCATGTGAGTGCAGATTTTATGTGGAGACGAGGTTATCACTAGTATTAAGTCTGTTGTCCGGACAGTGATGTCTAGTGGATGTTAATTGGTTTTCTTTCTTTGCCCCCACAGGTCTGTGAATCCTGAATACAAATCATATGCCCTTGGTGTTCAGTTTCTCATGCTGAGATTACTTGGTGGGTGTTTCAATTCAGTTATTTAATGAGATAGCGATCCATTTTAGTTTCCTCCTACACACAGAGATTCTTAGAATTCAGGGGAACATTCTTTGTGATTGTTAAAAACTTAACATGAAAGTTTTTTTATCACCGTTTATGTTGTAGTTTGTTAATAGTGTTGACTTGATACCCATAGTATCAATGGAAGCATGTACACCAAGATAGGTTGTTTCAGTGGCATAAAAATAACAAAATGACAAGAGGTGACCAATATACATATATTGCTGCAACTCCTATTAAAGTAGCACTCATACTATTGGCACTTTAACCTGTCCACATTAATTGCCTTGATAGAACAGAAGAAAAATACTGCAGATGATGGAAAACTGAAATAAAAGCAGACAATGCTGGAAATGCTCAGCAGACCTGACAACATCTGTGGAGAGAGAAACTGAGTTAACGTTCAGGTTGACGACTTTCCAGCAGGTTTATAATGATACCAGGTTCCTTTCCACCAGAAGTAGAGGAAGGGCAGCAAGAGTTCCTTAAATGAGTAGAGATGCTTAAATTGAAAAGATACACATGACAAGTCCAGGGTTAAAGATACCAAAGAAAATTAAGCTGAATACAGAAGAGAAGCCAATTTTCTATGACATTGTACACAGGGACTTAGAGTTTGCTTTTGGCCTTTTCTCAGTTGGGGAATACACTCCAAGCTCACAACAGAAGCCAGTGGCCTAATAATCATCTGAAATTGGGCAACAGTTCTCATCATAATATTTTGGCAAACTGTAGTTGCCAATTAAACATCCAGAGGCAGGATACCAGTGCTCCAATTTGGACATGTGATCACACCAACATTGGCCCTCAGGTCCTGGGGGAGGTAGCAGGGGAATGTGAGGGAGCGAGCGCTTTAACACTGCGGAGCCAGGAAGAGCTCAACTGTTTCTCCTGGTTTCAGGTTCTGCTAATTTTAAAAAAGCAACCAAAAATCTGACTGCTGCAAATTTGGCACTTGGTCCACTCCATACTGCCTAATTTCCCTGAGGGGCCCTTAAAAAGTATTCTGCCCCTAATTAGCATATTAAATGACCTAACACCTCTTTCATGTCAATGCCAGAGACACCTGGTTATTGCTCAATCCAATACCCAGCATTGGACACAGCTCAGCAACTCTTGGGGTACAGGACAAAACACCGCAAAATTAACCTCTTATTCTTCTCATTTTGCACCTAAAATCAAGCATAACGAGGCCTAATTTCTACCACAGGAAGTCACAACCTAGTATAGGCTTCAGATAAAATGGGGTTAGAGAGTGGGACTGGTGTGTGTAGATGCAATTCACTCTCCGTTTTCAAGTCATACTTTCCTTATTTTCACCTAATACTTTGATTTGATATGACTTCTAAATAAATAGCACTGGCGACGTCACCTTCCATCACTTTACTGATGATCGAGAATAGACTGACGGCAGTTCAAACTTGAAACAGTTTTTTAGATAAAAACGAAAAACTGCGGATGCTGGAAATCCAAGACAAAAACAGAATTACCTGGAAAAACTCAGCAGGTCTGGCAGCATCGGCGGAGAAGAAAAGAGTTGACGTTTCAAGTCCTCATGACCTTTCAACAGAACAGGTTCATCGGTTCTGTTGAAGGGTCATGAGGACTCGAAACGTCAACTCTTTTCTTCGCCGCCGATGTGCTGCCAGACCTGCTGAGTTTTTCCAGGTAATTCTGTTTTGTAGCAGTTTTTTAGGTTGGTTGGCGCATTGGAGCTGTCTTGCTATATGAGATGCAAAAGTGAGGGACCACAGTGCCACCACTACTGGAAGAATGTAATTACAAAATAACTTACTATTTACATATGAAAGTTTTATGGTTCACTGGCAAGTTAGTAAACAGATCCTCAGCAGTAGGAAATCTGCAGATCTGATATGCATGTTGTACAATATATATGTATATTTTTCTATCAGCTGAAAAGATGATATATCAACGTGTAAAGTTTTGAGGATAAATAAAGATTAAAACTAAAGTAAAAGTTAAAACTAGAAGGTTATGACCCAGATAGGGCTAACGATATGAAAGATAATCAAGAAGGATGGAGAAAGTCCCATAGAGAGGTGCAAAGAGAGATTAGAACAGCAAAAGGAGAATATGAAAAATGGATAATGAAAAGGGAAATAGCAAATATGGTTTTTATAACCATATCTAGTCATGAATGGTGGTGGACAGTTAAACAATGAGTGGAGGAGGACACTTCACAAATATCCCCATCCACAATGGGGAGCCCAGAACATCAGTGCAAAAGACAAGGCTGAAGCATTTGCAACCATCTTCAGCCAGAAGTGCTGAGTTAATGATCCATCTTGGCCACCTTCTGAGGTCCCCAGCATCACAGGTTCCAGTCTTCAGCTTACTCAATTCACATCCACATGATATCAAGAAACAGCTGAAGGCACTGGATACTCCAAAGGCCCTGATAATATACCAGCAATAGTATTGAAGAGCTGTTCCTCTAGCCAAGCTGTTCAATACATCTACAACACTGCCATTTACCTGGCAATGTTGAAAACTGTCCAGGTATGCCCTGTCCACAAAAAGCAGGACAAATCCAATCCGGCCAATTACCATCCCATCAGTCTACTCTCGATCATCAGTAAAGTGATGGAAGGTGACGTCGCCAGTGCTATCAAGCAACACTTATTCAGCAATAATAAGCTCACTGACTCACTTTGAGTTCTGCCAGGGCCACTCAGCTCCTGAACGCATTACAGCCTTAGTCTAAACATGGACAAAGAGCTGAATCAAGGGATGAGGTGAGACTGACCGCCTTTGACATCAAGGCGGCATTTGACCAAGTGTGGCATCAAGGAGTTCTAGCAAATCTGGAGTCAATGGGGATCAGGGGAATACTCTCCACTGGTTGTAGTTGTTGTAGATTAATCATATCAGTTCCAGGACATCATTGCAGGAGTTCCTCAGGGTAGTGTTCTAGCCCCAACCATCTTCTGTTTTATCAACAAAAGGTCAGAAGTAGGGATGTTCGCTGATGATTGCACAATGTTCAGCACCATTCCCGACTCCTCAGATACTGAAGCAGTCCATGTCCAAATGCAGCAAAACCTGAGCAACTTTCATGCTAGGAACAAGTGGCAAGAAACATTCATGGCAAGTAACATTTGCGCCACACAAGTGCCCGGCAATGACTATCTCTAACAAGAGAGAATCTAACCATCTCCCCTTGACATTCAATGGCATTACCATCGCTAAAACCCCCACTATCAATATCCTGGGTGCTGCCATTGACCAGAAACTGAACTGGACTAGCTATATAAATGCTATACAAGAGCAGGTCAGAGGTTAGGGATCATGCAATGAGTAACTCACCTCCTGACTCCCCAAAGCCTGAGCACCATCTACAAGGCACAAGTCAGGAGCGTAAATGAATATTCCCCACTTGCCTGGATGAGTGCAGCTCCCACAACACTCAAGAAGGTTGATACCATCCAGGACAACGCAATCCATTTGATTGGCACCCCATCCACAAACATTCACTCCCTCCACCACCGATGCACATTGGCGACAGTGACCCTCTACAAGATCATTGCAGCAACTCACCAAGTCTCCTTTGACAGCACCTTCCAAACCTGTGACCTCTACTACCTAGATGGACAATGGCAAAAGATGCATGGGAACACCACTACCTGGAAGTTCCCCTCCAAGTCACTCACCATCCCGACTTGGAAATCTGTTCCTTCACTGTCGCTGGGAATAAATCCTGGAATCCCCACCCTAACAGCACTGTGGATGTACCTACACCACGGGGAATGCAGTGGTTCAAGGAGGCAGCTTCTCACAGGCAATTAGGGATGGGCAATAAATGCTGGCCTAGCCAATGACACATACAATCCATGAAAGAAAAAAAATCATAAGTTAAGTTAAAGAGAAGATTGAAGTTATGGCTGATAAATAAAATAAATATTCAACATTTTTTTTACAACTGGTAGAAGTTAAACCATACGTGTATGAGAAATATATATTTCACACTGCCTTGGTCTACTGGGCAGTGAAGTTGATTAGCCTTATCAGCATTTCCACTGTAGTGCTGAAGATCTGCACATCAAAATTAACTGACGTCCTATCCGAATCCTTCCAGTGTAGTCGTAACACTGGCATGTATCTAACATTGTGAAAAATTGGCGAGCTATGTCTTGTCCACCAAATGCAGGACAAATCAAACCCAACCTATCAGACTTTTCTTTTATTCATTCAAGGGATATGGGCATTGCTGATTAGGCCAGCATTTATTGCCCATTCCTAATTGCCCTTGACAAGGTAGTGGTGAGCTGCCTTCTTGAACCGCTGCAGTCCATGTGGTGTGGGTACACTCACAGTGCTGTTAGGAAGGGAGTTCCAGGATTTTGACCCAGCGACTCCTGTCAATTACAAGCAAAGTGGTGGAAGAAGTAAACAATTATGACATCAAGTAAAATCTACCTGCTAATAACTTGCTCATCGACACTCAATTCAGGTAGCAGCAGAACCACTCAATTCCTAACCTGTGTGCACAGCTTTGACCCAAGGTGGATATAAGAGCTGAATTCCAGAGGAGAGAGAGTAGCTGGCTTGGAATAAAATAGATGCCCTGGATAAGTTGAGGTCAATTTTAATCAATGGCTGGAGTCATGCTTAAATCAAAATAAGATGTTTGTGGTTATTGAAGGTTATTATCACAGCCCTAGAACATCGCTGCCCTGGGGTTGTGTCCTCAGCCCAACCAGCTTCAGCTGCTTCATCAAAGACCACTGACATAAGGTGGGGCTGCTTGTTGGTGATTCTGCAGTACTCAGCTCCACTCATTCCTCTGATAATGAAGTGACCATAAGCATCAACACAAGACTGTGGCAGCATCTGCACAAAGGCTGACAAGAGGCAGGTCACACTAATGCCACACAAGTTCCAGACAAAAACATCTCCAGCAAAAAGAAGCCAAACTGTTTCCCACTGAACTTCAACAGCAGCATCATAACTGAGTCCCCCACCACCAATATCCTGGAAGTCACCATGAGCCAAGCTCAGAATTGAAAGCTCAAATTGCCCAAGCATCCACAGCCTTTTGAAAGAGAGAGTTCCAGACTTCCACTACCTGTTGTGAGAGAAAGCACGTCCTCACTTCACTCCTAAATGGCCTAGATCTAAGACTATGATCTTTTTTTCTGGATTCCCCATCATAGCGAGTGGTTTCTCTGTATCATTTTATATACCTTGATTAGGTCACCCTTCAACCAACTAAACTTAAAAAATATCACAAAAACTACCTTCAAGGCCAATCAATACATCTTTCCTGACATTCTCTGAAATGTCAGATTAAAACTATTATTAAAACCTTTTCTCTATTGTTAACTTATTTCATAATATCGGAATGGGGTTGCACTCCCCCCTCATCCAAGTTTCCCTTTTCAACTATTGCAAAGGAGCCGAACTAACAAAAGGATTCTTTTTCCCTAAGGAATGAAATGTTATACAAACCTGGTGATAAAATTCAGCCATGTTTCAGGCAGAACCAGACAAGTATTGTTTAATACTTTTGAGCTTCAGTGGGTTTGTAAAATTGAAAAGTCTGTGATATTAATGCCTGTCAGTTTTGGATGTATCCATACACTATTACATTTAGTGTCATTACAGCTACAGTGACCCTAACCTGCTAACCTAAGGATGTCAATTCAATACAGACAGAATCACACTGTCTTATCCATGCACCGCTTAAATGCAGGTGGACCATAATGTCAGATGTAAACAATGCAAAACAGATTAGACATCAGATTTCATCATTAATGCAGCCAAAATGCAGTAGTATACTTTGAATATGCAGTGAAATTCCTTGGGTCCAGCCTTCAGAACAGGATAAAATTGCATTTTAACCTAATATAATCTTGTTAGTTTTGTCTTGCTTTGATACAAGGTGATTGAAATTGAAATGGGAATTTTTAAAGCTATATGACATGTTTAATTTTTAATTTTAACTGGAAGTGTTTATAAACTGACAGATGTGGAGTTGCAATTTGATGAGAGTAAACCCAGAGATCCTTGTAAATTACTAGATGGTTTGTTCGCAACGTGGACTGTGTAAGGGTCACCACAATTACTAAAACTGTTACATTCTCTGGTCTGTGCTGAAATAAATTTTTGCAAATGGGCAGTAGTTCGCTTGCTACATCTACAACTATTGTCAGTACCTCAAGGCTGGGGTGAGGAGAGGGAAGAGGAAAAAAACAGCCAGGTTTGCATTCTGGATTGGTGTCCAATGATTCTTTTTGGAAAGTATTTTTGAGTGGAAGTGGGTGAGGAAGAGATTGGACTTGGCAACACTACTATCCATGGTCCAATAATCATCTTTGCACGTACAAAATCTTTTAGATTTATTTTGTCACAATGGCACTCCATAACTGTAAATTTGTCAACATACATCTTAATAAGATTTATTAGAACATTTCATCCTCAATCGCCTTGTACAACAGTGGAACAATGATTAGAAGGTGGGACTTGAGGAACTTCATTGCGTATCAGTGCTGACAGGAACTGTTCAGCCTTATCCATGAACAAAGGCCATTTGGATGAGGTAACAAAGAGTGCCAAAGGAACCACACTCCAGCTTTATTCAGCTCCTTCAGAAAATCAGGCAAGGGGCAGGGGTGCAGGGAGGTAGGGGAGTGCAGCAGAGTGTAAAGCTCAATTTCTCAAGTTTTCCTGAAATAGGATCATCAGTAATCAACCCTGACATTATATCCAGCCACTGTAAGGCCTGATTCCAATTGTGCCAAATTAGTCCAATTTATATTGCCGGGCAGGTTCAGCAGCACCAGAACAGTACGTGCATTTGCAACTCATTACAGCTTTGGCGCAAATATGGACAAAAAAGTTGAATTCCAAAGGTGAGGTGAGAGTAATTGTTCTTGACATTAAGGCAGCATTTGATCGAGTCTGCACCAAGGAATCTTGGCTTAATTGAAGTAATAGGATTAGAGAGATACCTCTCCACTGGCTGGAGTCACACCTAGTAAAAAGGAAGATGTTGAAGGTCAGTTATCTCAACCCTGGAACATTGTAACAGGAGTTCCTCAGGGCAGTATCCTAGGTTCAACAATCTCAACTGCTTCATCAATGACCTTGCTCCCATCATAAAGTCAAAGGTTCGCTGATGATTGCACAATGTTCTGTCCCATTTGCAACTCCTTTGATACTGAAGCAATTTGTGCCACATGCAGCAAGACCTGAATAACATTCAGTCTTGGGCTGATAAATGGCAAGTAACATTCACGTCACATAAGTGTCAGACAATGACTATCTCCAACAAGAGAGAATCTAACCATTTCCCCTTGACATTCAGTGATATTACCATTGCTGAATCCTTCACAATTAATATCCGCAGGGTTCATATTGACCACAAACTTATCTAGACCAGCGACATAAATATTGTGACTACAAGTGCACATCAGAGGCTAGGAATTCTGCCATGAGTAACTTGCCTCCTGACTCCCCAAAGCCTCTTCACCATCTACAAGATACAAGTCAGAAGTGTGATGGAATACTCTCCACTTGCTTGGATGAGTGCAGCTCCAACAACACTCACGGCGTTCAATGCCATCCAGGACAAAGCAGCCCATCTACTGTTGTAAAGTTGTCTGCTTGTGTCGTTGAACTTGTCCTGTCTAGGTGCTATCTTCATGCTGTCTTCTCTCGCTCTCTCTATACACAGCCTACCATCATGTGACTCTCCACATCATAATGTGAGCGGTACTGTTTCCCTGGCCCCACATTAAACCTTTCTAACCCGAACACTCTTACATTACACAACCACCTTAGATAGTCACTCCCTCCAGCACCATTGTACAGTGGCAGCAGTGTGCACCATATACACTGCTCTCCTTTGACAGCAGCTTTGAAACCACCTAGCTGGACAGAGCATCAGATGCATGGGTACACCACCACCTGTAAGTTCCCCTCCAAATCACACAACAACCTGACTGGGAAATATGTCACCATTCCTTCACTGCAACTGGGTCAAAATCCTGGAACTCCCTCCCTAACAGCATTGTGGTGTACCTACACCTGCAGTGTTTCAACTAAGCGGCTCACCACTACCTTCAAATTAGGAATGAGCAACACATGCTGGCTTTGCCAATGTCGTTCACATGCCATGAAAGAATAATTTAAAAACTTGTTGAAGTTCTGAAGAAGGACTTGAAATGTTAACTCTGTTTTGCTCTTCACTGATGCTACCAAACCTTCTGAGTTTTTACAGCATTTTCTGTTTTTATTTCAAATCTCCAGCATCTGAGTATTTTGCTTTTGTATTGCTGAAAAATAGCACATGTTGTCAAAGCTTCTCGTCTTGCACTCTTCAGGACAATTCATAAGAATGCCAAATGTAAAGGGAACAACAATTTATACTGCATGAGAAGTGCGTGCTAATTGGTTGGCAAGTGGAGTCTGATTGGTAGAGGCATTGCCTTGGAGAATGCAGGAGTTAACTGATGACTGATAGTTAACTGCCAAGCTTTGTTTAAATTCAGACCAGGTAAGCTGAATCTGATTGATCAAGGCATTGCCCTGGAGAACGAACCAGAGAATAGCTGCCACCTATTTTGTTTAATTGAAAAATACACAATGTGTGTACATGTTCTTCCTGTCTGCAAAGGACAGGGCTCTCACAACATTTAAGAAGTATTTAGATGAGCAGTTGAAACACCATTGCATACAGTGCTACAGGCCAAGCACTGGAAAATGGGATTAGAATAGACAGGTGCTTGATGGCTGGCAGAGACACGAAGGGCTGTTTCTGTGCTGTATGACTCTATGACTCTAATATATGTAGCCAGTATGTAGACGATATGTTTGCTTTATTTGAATCTGCAACTGCATGTAACAATTTCCTTACACACCTTAATGGGCTCCATCCTGCGCTCAAATTCATCTTTGAAATCGAGCAGTTAAATGAGCTCCCTTTCCTTGACATACTAGTTGAGAAATCTGGCAGGGGTTTTCTACTAATGTCTACAACAAGCCTTCCTTCACTGGTTGATATACATGTTGGGATTCCTACAGTTCTATACGATTTAAGATTGGTCTTATCGGCAACCTTGTAAATAGGGCCTGAGCCACTTGCTCACCGTGCAAGCTTGCTGCTGAAATAGTGTGCATCAAAGGCATCATGCTGGACAATGGCTACCTTGATCAGATCAGTGCTCACTGTATATTGTGCAAACTCATGAATGGGTCTACGGCCATTGCATTCAGTCCCAAAAATTGCCCAGTCTCCCTCAGATTACCCTGGAACGGTAAGGTATCTCAAAAATTTGAGCAACAGGAAGCTAGCTATTTCACGCTGCTATTACGCTGTAACAACATGAATGGTGTTCACCACTAATAGGACACTGCCGTTAAGCCATTAAGACATTCTACCTATCACGCAAAAGAATAATGTGATATATGAATTTCAGTGCTAGTGTGATATAGGCCGTACGTCCCAAAGACTGGCAGATTGTTTCAAACAGCATGTCCCTTCCGCTATTTATAACAGGCAATGTACTTACTGTACCCAACCAGGCCATACTTGTAAAACTCAAAAAAAAAATGTCCAACATATGTTGTGATTCTGCAATTGGACAACATTTGCTAAATAATCCAGAGTGTGCTAAGGATTACACTGACAACCAATTTAAGATTATTTGTTGAGTACATAATGTGGCTATTTATGTGTGCTAGAAGCCACATATATTAATACACAGAGCCCTGACCTTTGCAGACAGGAAGAACATGTACACACATTGCGCCTTTTCAACTAAACAAAGTAGGCAACAGCCATTCTCTGGTTCATTCCCCAGGGCAATAACTTGACCAATCAGAGTCAACCTGCCTCGTTTAAATTTAAACAAAGCTTGGCAGTTAACTGTCAGTCATCAGTTAACTGGTGTATTCTCCATGGTAACAGCTCTACCAAGCAGAATCCACTTGCCAACCAATCAGCACTCACTTCTCATGCTGAATAAATTGTTGTTGCCTTTACATTTGCAGTTCTTGTGAATTGTCATGGGGAGGGCAAGATGAAATTCTTCAACAACATGTCATTTTTTCAGCAATACTCAAGTTCTGTAATACCTAATGACTATTTGTTATAAGGAAGAAGTTTTCCTGTCAAAACCATGATCCTCCAAGAAGAAATTCATGAGTTGTAGTGACACATGATGCTGGTGACAGCTATTTGCTGCAGCACCTGAAACACCTTCTTTTCATAGGCAGCAATGTAATATAAATGGATGATCAATTAAACTTTAATCAACAATGTTTTTTCTAAATAAAAACAAAAATATACAAATAAAAACAAAAAAACTGCGGATGCTGGAAATCCAAACAAAAACAGAATTACCTGGAAAAACTCAGCAGGTCTGGCAGCATCGGTGGAGAAGAAAAGAGTTGACGTTTTTTCTAAAGATTGGTCTCACAGTAGCTTTGATGCAAAAAAGAATGCATTTTCAAAAGTGCCCTGTTTACCATGTAAAGCACTGCTGAGGTTGGTTAAAAGATACATACACCCAAAGTGTTGTGGTCACTTTGACAAATGGACCACAGGAGTCTCAGGTACAGGTCACAATCGTTTATTCGAGCAATTGCAAGGGGAGAACCATCTCAATGCAGCTTGAGATAGCACTCTGC
The DNA here is from genome assembly GCF_017639515.1 of Carcharodon carcharias. Taxonomy (NCBI): domain Eukaryota; kingdom Metazoa; phylum Chordata; class Chondrichthyes; order Lamniformes; family Lamnidae; genus Carcharodon; species Carcharodon carcharias. The sequence goes on from NC_054470.1 coordinate 129,914,050, forward strand.
TAAACTACAAGTGTTCACCATATTTATACATTATTGATCATGTACAAGAACAGTTTCCAGATTCCGATCTCATCAACATATAGATTTACATTAAACAGACATCCCTTTAGTAACAAAGGTACCAAGGTACAGGCATCATCTGTCCCTACTTTCATCCCTGGCGGAGACCTTCCCTCCCATCTCAGCTAGGACCATCTGTTCTTTCCCTATCTGCTTTAAACAGACCCAACCTTGGTTGTTTTTCAACCTAAGGCAAACTCCCAAGACACCCAATCTATCATATTTGCATTCCTCTCTGTTCGGCCTGGCCTTGCTGATGGTCACAGGCTCTGAGGGTGTCAAGGTTCAGATTCCTCTCTGCCCAGCCTGGCCTTTAACTGTACTTGCAGGCACTGGCTGCTTGGATATTTTAAGTAGTCCATTCCCTTTCAATAAGTTCTTAATGTACCCCTATATTCCCCCTAAATTTTTTGGGTACAAAAGATAGAATCACATCGGGATAACCCTTCCTGTGTGGGATTGCTATTTAAGTTAGTTGGTTTGGAAGGGTATTCAGAATTCTGATGTTATCAGAACAATCTGCTGCAATGACTTTCATGAGCAAGCAGCAAGTACTGAATGAAGCATGCATAATTGTCCAGCTATGAGGAAGAACAGTTACTGTCCCTCTGCAAGAACCTTAGTGCCAGATTTTCGCTACTGAGATGAGTAGCTTGAGTCAGGAAATTTCCCAACTTGCTGGACCCACCTCAGTAGAAAGGCCCCCGAATGCAGTATTCTTCCATCTGGTGGGGGTGCGTGCAGTATGGAGTCGGGCCTGCCGACCCTGGAAGCAAAGCAAAGGCGCACATGGGGCAACCAAATGCCGAGGTGAGATCATTAGAAGATCCACGTTGGTTCTCTAGAACCTCATCCCAGTTGTATTAAAGACTATTAGGCCCTCTCACCCTCACTCTCCTATTCTGTTCCCATGCCATGCTCATGCCCTCCATGCCAACTTATGACTCATCATCCAACCCAATGGGCATTTAAAGCCCTCATGCCCCCACTCACCCCCTCATACCCTCCATGCCAACTCATGGCCCTCCTCTGTCCATTCACCCAGTGTACATTATATACAGTGCCAATGAACCATGTACTAACAATAGCATGTGTGAAATTGCTCAGAAAAAGACACCCATTCACAAAACCCTACAAAAGTTTCAGTCAGACAGACCATTACAGTATCAATAGTAGAAGCTTGAAACACTTCAGACCTCTTAATCCTGTGCAAGTAAACTTTGAGACATTGTCAAAAAAGGTTTACAGAATGAAAAAATTGTTATAAACAGTTAAAGATGTCAATCTAGCAAAGTCAACAGTTCGCTCCAGCTGTCAAAACAGACACCCTGCTGAGAAAGTCCTTTTATCAATCTGGGCTTTGGGGTATTCATTCATGGGATGTGGGCTTCGCTGGCTGGGCCAGCATTTATTGCCTATCCCTAGTTGCCCTTGAGAAGGTGGTGATGAGCTGCCTTTTTGAACCGCTACAGTCCATGCGTTGTCGGTACATCCACAGTGCTGTTAGGAAGGGAGTTCCAGGATTTTGACCCAGCGACAGTGAAAGAACAGTGATCTATTTCCTAATCAGGATGGTGGGTGACTTGAAGGGGAACTTAATGAAAAGAATTCTTAAACCTGTCGTCATTATGATATGCTTTTAAAGGGTTGCTTAATTTCTCTTTTATGTAACATGGAATGGAAACTTCCCAGTGGCATGCTTACCTCCAAATATTCGCTCTTAATCTTCATTCCATGTTTTCTGTGAGAACGACTTCTCACTTACACAGAATCATCCCTACTTTTAAAGTGAGTTGTTTTAAATCTGAAATGTAGATGGAAAAGCATCTACCTTTCATTAACTTGGTGACTGTGGGAAAATTGGAAGGTTATTTGGCCATTAGTATGATTGGATTGAGATTGACAGCACGGACTCCTTTTCTATTTTGCAAATCCCAATTTCTTGCTATTGAATGAATATTTATATTTATTAAATTATTAAATGTTTTGCTAGCATTATTTCACAATAACATGCCAAATGGTTATCTGTGTGTCAGAAAAAATAGCCTCACTAAGCTCCTGGAGTCTAATCTTTTATTGTTCAATGTGTGCAAGCCACTTTTCATCTGCTACTTCAACTGCTTTGCATGTAATTTTGCTGTCAGCTGTTTGCTTCATGTGTAACAAACAAATTGATGAGCGTAGGATTTCCTAATGGAGTTGTGATTCCCTGGAGGAAAGAAAGGTGGGTGTGACTACACCTGAATTGTTTTGCATGAAATTGCTCTCATCTCAGGAGTAATGTGTATAGGCCTTAGCATAACGACCTAAGCATGTCAGAAGAGATCTGTTGTTGCCATATACTTCATCAGGGAAAGCATTGCCAAGTTATGTGGTCTTGTCAATCTAGCCTCCAGGCAACATCCCACCATAGGGATCCTTATTTTTTATTATTTGTTTCTGGGATATGAGCGTTGCAAGCATTTATTGTCCATTCTTAATTTCCTTTGAGAAGCTGGTTGTGAGAATAGGCAAAAAAATGCCATAAACAAGCAAACGGGAGGTTGGATTTTATACTATCCGTCCTGGGGTTTAAAAAAATTTGGAAAGAGTTGAATTTTAACTTTGTTGGCACTAGCAGGTTACACGGACTTTTAGCTCGGCAGGCAGGCGTCTGACCAACCTGATCTGGTATGAAATCATACAAAATGACGTCAGGTGAGCACCCCGCATCATCCTGTCATCAGTCCATGGGCCCGTGCAAGAGTTGGTAGCGCACCCGCCAACAATTAAGAGGGCAGTTAATCCTATTAACCGTGCATTTGCCTGCAATTTTTCATTGCCCGTCCAGCCTTACAGTTGGCGGACAGGCGAATCAGCCAGGCGGCCGATACATTTTTTATCAAACCTCATCCATGGGCGGCTGAGGTTTCCATGATGAAATAAAATATAAATAAATTTCTGTGGACAGCATTTTCAGCAGCTAAGTTTTCAGCTGATTTATTATGATGCATGGACACTTTTTTTCAGCTGCTGAAACCTTTATTTTTGATTTTTCAGGCCTTCAGCTACCTGAGGTAGATCTCCGACTTCAGGGAGCTTTCTCTCAGCGCTGACCCGTGCCTGCATTGACATCAGCGTCCGGCCTCCTCCCACCCCCTCCCCCACCCCAGCAGTGCTGAGCTTCTCAGCGCATGTTCCATGCTGGTTGGTTGTTAATTGGCCAGCCAGCGTGAAATTCCGGTAGGGGTCCAATCGCGGTCGGCGGTCTGTTTCCCAGCCGCCCTTGGGCCTGCTGATTGTACCCACCCATTCACCTAAAAATTCAGGCCATAGTATTGGTGAAATCAAATTGTTTATTTGTGCTGTATACAATTGAAAAGTATAACACTAATTAGGGGTGAGTAAATATGACCTGTTATTGTTTTTCCCAAAGTATTTTTCAATATAGCCTTGCCAATAAATGGTTTTCTTGCGTCTGTAAAACAATTGTGACCCAGACGTTGACAGTGAAAAATATAGGCTGTGTGGAAGCATGTATTTGCTTTCATTTGTGTCCAAATCCAGCTATTTCATTGCAGCATTATTACTTTGTGATGGCGGCTAGATCAGTCAAAAGCTTAAATTAATAAATGACTCACCTTAAGATGCTGCATGCTTCAGAACTTCATTGTGATCAAGTTTATTGCCAATTTTCTCAAAGATGGCCTTAGAAACCAAAGAAATATGATTTTCTGCCATCTTTAATGATAGGTTTACCAGAAATGTGTAATACAAAGAACATTACTTGAAACTTTGGGTAGAAATCAAAATGTGTTTGAAATTCAAAGAAGAGTCTGAGGAAAATGTTAGATACTGCATCAGTATCTGAACCGAATCATTAACTGAATGTGTTCATCCACACAGTGGCAGTAATTCTGAGTCTTCCATTAAAATGGAAATGAAATTTGGGAGAGATGTGAAATGCGCTGCTGATTCATTGTCACCCATTTTACATTATCACAATAGTCAAAATGACCCTCACCGTGTCCCCCTTAGGCAGTCCCCCAGGATCAAGGATGTCTTGCTTCCATTCTAGTTGATGGGTTTTCAGATGACTGACAATGCGCGATTTGCAGACTCTGCCACATGCAGGGCAGGTGATGCTTGAAGGGTTGGGTAGATGCGTTGTTTGGGGGCTTATGCACTCTCTCCGAGACCTCAACTTCACCTCTGCCTGTTCCCGATGAAACCTCTTGACGTGTTCAGTGTCTTTTTAAATGAACCATCTCCATTTTGGTCGGTCACAGGCCAGGAACTCCCGTGACCCCCACTGTGCCCCCCTAAGGCAGTCCCCCCAGAATGTTTGACCTCTTCAGGGATGCTTTGAGGGTACCTAAAGCCTTTCTGCTATCCTCCTATAGCAGTTGCTTTGGTAGCCTGGTGTCTGCTCTGCTTGGAACTCAGTCGTGGCAGAAGAATCCCCATAGTGTATACAGTTGCACTCAATCATTTGCAACATCACCAGTTTTCAAGGATTAATTGCAGGTGTGTCCAGAAGCTCAGATTTTCATTTAACAAGCAAATATTTATCCCTAGTGACTTCTGGATTCTGTAAACCAATGTTGGACCTGTAGGCAAATTATAGCAGTCAGCCAATAAAAAAATGATTTTACTTGTGAAGAGATGTCACCATCACTTCTTCCTTTATAATCAAGAATTGCAATGAACTCACTGGAGTCACTGAACCCAATATAACAAGTTCGCTGAATATGACGTTCAAGATCATCACTCCATTCCAAAGAGCCTTAGATAAATTCAGATATCTTGTGCTTTCAGTGTTGTAGCCCTATCCTGATCAACACGCTTTCAAGCTAAATTCCCTGCTAGGTTCCCAGATTTGCTAATTTATGTAATATTCTATACAGACATAGACTCCTCTAAGTTCTCATCCAGTTTCTCCACCAATTAATTATATATTACTAAAAAAAGGAGGCAGAAATAAATCGAGTGATAGTAAAACTAGTGATTTATATTTTTAAAAGGGCAACCAATTATATTATTCACTTTCTATCTCTTATATTTTCATTTTAATTCTGGGTTCATTTTATTTACTCTGTGTATTTTTCTATCTAGGTTTTATCCCACCGCCACTTATTTTTGGGGCTGCAATTGATTCTACTTGTCTCATCTGGTCAGAAACATGCAATAAAAGTGGAGCATGTGCTTTATATGATAACGACTCCTACAGATATCTCTATGTCAGCATTGCCATAGGCTTGAAGACAATTGCCTTTATATTGTACACAACTACATGGCATTACATAAAGAGTCATTCCAAGAAGTATATTCAAGGAGATGAGGACTCGGTTGGTCACATGACTGCTTCAGATCTCTTTGCATCTACGTTAACATTAGATGCGGCTGCAACAGATTCAAACAAATCAGCTGGAAGGACAACATTTATCTATCATTTGGAAGAGAATGAAATGTGTGAGAACATTGAGTCCGTTCTTTAACATTTGTATTGTGTGATTGCATCGTTTTGAAGATATACTTTTGTAGGAAAAAACGTTTTAAGTAACTATTTGAAGGTTTTTAAGCATAAGGATACATTGAAAGTCACTGGCCTTTTAAAAGATTTTTATTATTCTCTTTGTAGTTAAAATTACAGCAATAGATAAGGTTTTTCATGATTCTGTATGATTCACACCAAATCAGCAATACAGAAATACATAGAATTAGTGTCAAGAACTGGCAGATCCAGGTTAGAATAAGTGGTAGGCCCAAGAGGTCAGTTGAAAAAAAATTCTATTTAAGTAGCTTTTGTGCTTTTATAAGCACCTTATTTTGCATTTTCTGTGGTGGTATAATACATGCTACATATTGTAACAATATAAATACCATCCTGTAGCATGTAAACTATACGAAAGTGATATGTTTCTAAGAAATTCAAGATCTGGTTCTAATCTTGGGTTTATCCTATTCAAACTAGTACTTCAAAGCCTGGATTTCAGAATGTCACTTTCCCCACAGAGCCCACATTAGCAAATAGTATAAAGCTGCTAATTATTTTCGCCTCTGCTTTCCAATGTTTATCAAATATTTTTATTTAGTTTAATATTACAGCCATCTTGCATATTCACAACACTGGTATTTCATGTTGCCTGTGATATGACTTGAACTGGAACATTTATTCTTTCAGGTTATTTTAAAGCAATGCTCTCTATATCATTCAAACTATTTGAGTCCATTCACAAATAGAGACTTTGCTTGTTCTTATCGCATCCAGTACTGTCACAAAAGTTGGTGCTGCTAAGAAGCCAGAGTCATAATGCCAAATGGTGCCTCAGGTCATAAACAAAATGGATGACACACCAATTATTTATTGTAAATGATAACTATTATTCATTTTCTTATCTGAAATTTAGAAAAAGATTGCAGTAAACAGACAAAGATGATTCCTACTGTATGAATACAATCATCTTGGTTTCCTTTAAATTGAAGGGCAGGTTTGTGGTGCAGGGAACACCCTTTCGACACTGTTGGTGTTTAGAACAAACTTGATTGTTTCAGGCACCTCCTTCTCTCCCTGAATCCTTGGTGGAATGACATCATGCTTTTAAAGCACAAGATCTTTGCTTAGCAACAACTTAAGGTTGCTAATTCACAGTTACAGCAGGTAATGGTTGCTTTATCAGCTGTATTGCGTATCAACAATAAGTATAAACACAGTTTTGACATGGGTGTTTCTAATTGGGTGATGATTGCACAATTTATAAAAAAATCTGACACCAGGCAATTTTTCCCTCTCCTGTAGAATTCATATTCACCCCACACTGTTGTGGAGTTTCAGGTGCTACTGTGCTAACTGTAAAATGTGCTGCACAATTTGCACCTACTATGAAACTGTATAACATGGTTCAGTGATGCTATTTAACATGGTAATGGTTGTGAAAATGAAAAAGCCACGTGTATTATTCATACCACTCTTTACCTTAGTAATTGTAAATTTTAATATTCCATTTTTTCTACAGCTGGAACATTAAGGATACTGGTGTATGTTCTGTTGAATCCAATTGGTTTGTATTATTTATATAATGCTTTTTATCATAGAATTTTAAAATAATAATTGCATCAGACTTTTGTAAAGCTGATAACTGATTCCAGTGTTGTTTCCTTTGCAGAATGTGTATTTTGTAGTCTGAAGTAGTATTGCAGAACGAAACATGTATATTGTGTGTTATGTGTTAATGCCAATAAGCCCATCCAAATGTAAATTTATTATCAAATGATAAACTTATATTTAATATATACAGCTTAATTATCAAACATGCAATAATTATTGGTCAAATAACTTGATTGTATTTAGCCAAGCACAACATTTAAAGCTGCTGTCAAATATAATAGACACCATGGACAGGATTTTCCCTGCAGCCATCTTAACCCCACCACCAAGCTGAAATGTGGGTCAGAAGCCTGCATTGTGTGGGAAACTCACTCTTTGTGGAGAATTTTATGCCCTCTCTCATGGCATGTTTGGAGGCAAGGAGGACATTTAATTAAGTGGATAGGTAGGGTGCGAACACCTTGTTGCCTTCCTGCCTCCACCAAAATTAAGTCCAGGGCGGGAAGGCCTGTGGCCAGACCTCCCACCCAGATGATAATTGAGTGGGTAATTAATGACCATTTATATTGCTATTATTAACTCAGCTGTGGGCAGGCCTGTTGCCACCTGGGGAACACAACAAGCAAACTTGTGCAGGCTCCTTGTGGACTCCTGGGCAGCGGGGTCCCTTGTTCAAAGGCACTCAGTGCTTCATCAGGAAGGGTGAGGGCCTACTGACAACCAAACCTCTTGCCTTTACTGCCAAACCCCCCTCTCCCCACCCTGATGAAACCCCTCGCCTGGTTCGCTCCTCGATCCTGGGGCTCCAGTGGCTGTTTTTTCTGCAGCAGCCACCGCTTGGTGACTCTGGTGAGCAAAAGAGCTGCTGGCCTCTGATTGGTTGGCAGCTCCTAGTGGGCAGAATTTCCGCACCCAGGGCCCTTGATCTGGGGGTGCTCGCCAGTGGCCACTTAAGCGCCTAAGAGGCACTTAATACCTGTGGGCCTTTCCAGAGAAGGAAATGCAGGTCACTTGTCGGCTCTCCAACCCGCAGGCAAAACCCCCAATACCTCCAAAAATCCCCCCTCAGCAGGGATGGATTTTACAGTTCCTGATGAGGTGAGGAAAGCAGAATGGAAAGTAAGTGATCCGCTTGCTCCTGCTCCAACCATCTAAGGTCATCGAATCAGCATTGGGCGGCCAATTAATGGCCATCCAGGAAGAAGGCAGCCAATTAGCAGCGTGAAGGGGGATATTTGCACCGGATCAGGATTACATATGAACATACGAATTAGGAGCAGGAATAGGTCACTCGTCTCCTCGAGTCTGCTCCATCATTCAATGAGATCATGGCTGGTCTGATTGTAATCTCAACTCCACATTCCCATCTACTCCCAATAACCTTTCAACCCCTTAATTATCAAGAATCTATCTACCTCTCTCTTAAAAATATTCAAAGACTGCTTTTACTGCCAAAGACTCTCAATCCTCTGAGAGAAAAAATTTCTCTTCATCTCTGTCCTTAATGGGCAACCCCTTTTTTGAACAGTGGCCCCTAATTCTAGATTCTCCCACAAGAGAAAACATCCTCTCCACATCGACCTTGTCAAGAACCCTCGGGCTCTTATGTGTTTCAATCAAGTCACCTCTTATGCTTCTAAACTCCAGTGGACACAACCCTAGCCTGTCCAATCTTTCCTCATAAAACACCCAATCCAGGTATTAGTTTCGTCAACCTTACCTGAACTGCTTCCAACACATTTACATCCTTCCTTAAATTAAGAAGCCAATACTGTACACTGTACTCTATATGTTGTCTCGCCAATGCCCTCTACAAATGAAGCGTAATACTTCTACTTTTGTATTCAATTGCCCTCGCAATAAATTATAACATTCTATTAGCTTTCCTAATTACTTGCTGTACCCTCATATTAGCCTTTTGTGATTCATGAACTATGACCCCTAAATCCCTCTGCATCTCAGAGCTCTACAATTTCTCACCATTTAGATAATATGCTTCTTTTTCATTTTTCCTGCCAAAATAGACAGCTTCACAATTTCCCACATTATAGTCCATTTGCCAGATCTTTGCCCACTCACTTAACCTATCTATACTCCTTTGTAGCCTCCTTATATCCTCTTCACATCATACTATCCTATCTATCTCTGTGTCATCAGCAAATCTAGCAACCGTACCTTCAGTCCCTTCATCCAAGTCATTTATAAAGGCCAGGACACCATGTGGCAGAGGGGCTATGCCGTTAACAGGAAATCGGTCACAGCTACAAATTTAAAGGTCCCCTGCTCTCTCAATCTTTATTTGTTATGGCAGGCTGCAAAAAGTTAATAAATGAGGTAGAAACACACACATGATGCTACCTTCACCCGCAGATTCTGCTGCTGCAGTCAGCCATGATTCCAGTGCCAGGCCTTTTCTTTTGCCCTTGTGCCACCTTGTTATTGCTACAGTAAACCACTTCCAAACATTTCCACATCTGAAGCCCAGGAAATGCAGCAGGTAATGAAAAATTGCAGATGATTGGATCATTAACAAGCTCAATAGCTTGTTAATTATTCATTTCAAAATGCCAGGTAGGCTGCTGATTTCCACTCCCGGTTACTCTCCGTAACTTGTGCACAGGGCACATGGCCTGCCCAATTTGCAGCCATAAAATCCAGCCCGTTGTGATTTTCCCCAGGGTGGCCAATTAATGGCTGGAGGGTAGAGTTGCCATCGAAACACAGACAGCAGGTGGGCTCTCGAAGCTGGAGGGTCAGTCCGAGGCCTTCCAGTTTGAAAAGCGCAGCAGCCTGCAATGAAAGGTAAATGAGGGAGAGGGCGCTTCAAAATGGAGTCCTCATATTCCAACATTTAAAATTTAAATGAAAAAATGGCTTTTGCAGCTAGGCCACCATGGGGGAGGGTGTAGTGGGTGTGGGGAAAAAGGAGTGCTCCCCCTACAGGGTGGCTGCTGCAGTATCCATGCAGGCACAGAGGACCTCTGAGTCGACTTGGAGTGCTGGCCCCCTATCTTCCCCCAGGAGGCCACTTCCAGGCAGCTAAACTGTCCACAGCCCTTCTTGGGGACGTAGAGGCCAACTGGAAAATCCCAGTAATCTCCTTGAATTGCCCTTATAAGGTCCTTGATGAACCTGATCAGCTACCCACCACATGTGAGCATGAGCCCTGTCAACGCCCACACCCAACCATCCCATCTCCAGGAAAATGCCCCAGGTGCAGGGTGGGGAACCAGCACATGAATTAAGCCTCATGTTCCAATTTTTATGTGTCAATGCACTTTTGGAAACCAATGCACTGACAAGTGAATCCCTGGTTAGTTTGTCACCAAGCACTTTGTGGTAGGTTATTTTAATTGGAAAAAATCCTGAAGGTGTCTTAGGCAGGACTTTGAATGCCACTCAATTTGCATACAGTTTACTAATGAGCAGGATGCAAAATTTTTAACAAAAGCGGAAAATACTGGAAAAGTTCAGTTGGTCTGGCAGCATTTATGGTGAGAGAAAAGGAGTCAATGAGCCATTAACTCCCATGTTCCTCTTATAGTTGGAACCACAAATTGGGTCATTTCCCAATGTCGTGTTCTTGACTTCCGAAAGTCAAGGAACCCCCACAAAATTGTGGTCGCTAGGAGTCATAGTCAGCCACAGTTGGAAATATCGCCTCCCAAAGCAGGCACATGCAGTTATGGAGATGTGTGAGTGACAAGGTGGGCTGGTTAGAAGGTCCACCTCAGTTTGCTGGGACATGGTCCCAGTCTTAGTCATGGCTAGAGCCTCACCCCTCATTCCCCTCACCTCACCATCCGCCCCATGCCGCTTAATATCTTCATGGCACCTCTATGCCCCGTCCTATCCCCCATGTCCCTCTTATATCCCCTATGCCCCCACCAGGTAATTAAGCAAAGTCCATGATGGACCATAGGCATCTCTCTCCATTACAGAGAGACAATTGGTTAAATAACTTGAGGGACACAACTCCACATAACGTTTGGGGCAAGGCAAGGAGACAGTCATGACCTCTCAATGTCCCCTCATATCCCCTCCATTCTCCCATGCTCCTCCACACCACTTGTCCCTTTCATAAACCTTTCTTACCCCCATGCCCCTTCTAATAACCCTATGCCCCTATCATTCACCTTCCAGTACCCCATGCCCCTTCCAAACCCCTGCCAATATCCTCAGGCCTCCCAAACTCCTTTTGTTACCCAAATACTCTCCTATGCATCCTCCATACACAATCTCCCAGTATCCACTTAAGTATAGAATTAATGAGCCATTGGCAAGGCTGGCAGGTCTGTGAATTGTTCCTGAAACTGACACAATATGCAAAGAGGCTTGAAAATCTCCTTGAAATAAAAACTGTTCATCCTACAACCCCAAAAGTGACAACCGACCATAGCATTCATAATATCAATAAGTAAAGCTTTAATTTTATTAACATCTCTTAATCTTGTCCAAATAAACACATCGGCATTAAAAAAGCCACATCAAAGAAAGAAACATTACTGCAACGTCATAAAGCTGTCAATTAACAAAGCTAGCATACCCCTTTCAAGCTGTGTGAATGGACCCCTTCTGAACTGAGTCCATTTGCCATTCTTGGAGCGCAACCAAGTATTTATAAAGTGGCCATCTGGAAAAACAGATGTCTGACCACCTATTCAAACTGCTTGATGAGCAGTTTTTTGAAAAGGAGATTTTCAAAGCCTGTTTGCATATTTTATCAGTTTAAGGAGGATTGCAAAGACTTGCTAAAGTACTTGGATCAGTACATAGTGAAGACGTGAAGTGTGAAATGGAGGATGCATGGGTGGCATGGAAGGGGCATGGAGATAATGGAAAGAGTATGGGGATGGAGGGGGAATGGGGGTTATAACAAGGCAAGGAATAGACATGGGGTATATGAGGGGCCATTGGCAAGACTCTTAAACTTACCTGTCAAAAGATGACCAACTTCTCAGCAGGTTTCCCACAAGGCTTACAACTGACTCTAAGGTGGGATTCCCACAGGCTTCCAAGTCCCTCCCTTCTAACAAAAATAATATGGGAGATTAAATTCAAATTTTCCTTAGGCCTTAATAGTGACGACCCTGATAACGCCATGCAGAATGCATATGCGGGAACGAGACCCAACATGTTTTCTGACTAATAGCCGGTGTCATGGATCGGGAGTGGAGGGCTAAGTTTGAGATTCTGGCCCTGCTTCACTTTACCCATTCCCAATTCAAACTTGGGCAACTTCAGGAGGGAAAATCCAACCCAATGTTTCAGACTGATGAACTTTCACCTTAAATGCTGACATGCGTTTTCAGGCTCAGTTTAAGCTGAAACTCCATTTTGAGAATATATTGCAGGAAATTGACATGACACATTTCCTACAATCCCTTGATGTTAAAAAAAATTCAAGGGGGCAAAGTGAATAGCAATTCGAAAACAGAAGCAGGGATCGTGCTGCGCGATTAACTGGCACCCGCTCTATTCAATATCTGATGCATGCAAACTTCATGCTACCTGCTCATGACCTTGCAACATTCAGCAAGCGCTGGGCACACTATTGAGTGGTTTGCATGCCACAGCAGGGGGGCAGGTTACTGCAAGGATAGCACCAGTTAGGCCCAGCCTGAATCTCGTAAAGGGAATGTACATTCGGGCTGCAGTAATTGCTGGAATTGGCTCAAAACGTTTTTTTTTAAATTCATTGACGGGATGTGGGCTTCGCTGGCTGGGCCAGCATTTATTGCCCATCCCTTGTTGCCCTTGAGAAGATGGCGGTGAGCTGCTTTTTTGAACCGCTGAAAGACAGACATTGTGAAGGCAGGGGGACCAGATAGCTGTGCAGGTCGATGCCAGCAGACTAGCACAGAGGACCTGGATGTAATGCTGCAAGAAACTCAATGACCCCACATCAGAGGCGGAATTTAATGTGGCCCACGAGTCATTTCTAATTTTGTTTAAGGTCCCTCTTGTGTGGACCTTACATATTTCTTAACCCAGGCCTTGACAATTGGAGCCGAATTGTCTGCTACTTCCTGTTATGACTTAATGGTTGGAACTTTAACAATCTCAGGAACCCACCCTATCTGGTGGAACCTGTAATATTGCCTTGTGAAGCTGCAATGCTCAGACTGCCATCTTTCCATCTACCAAGCAGCAGCACAGGAAAGGGGCTCTGTCCAGGTTAGAATGCCTGGTTCGATCAACACTGCACGGGACTTCTGTACCATCACCTGCAAGACTAATTCATCTCTGTATACCTATCTCATTGTGGAAGTCATCTCTATGGAAAAGTGAATTATCCAGCTGATCACCTAAATACATACTTTGGTTCTGTCTTCACAAAAGATGACACAAATAACATACCAGAAATGTTGGGGAACACAGGGTTTAGTGAGAGGGAGGAACTGAAATAAATCAGTATTAGTAGGGAAATGGTGTTGGAGAAATGGATGGGATTGAAGGCTGATAAATCCCCAGGGCCTGATAATCTACATGCCAGAGTGCTAAAGGAAGTGGCCCTCGAAATAGTGGATGCATTAGTGGTCTATTCACAATATATATTAATTTAGATGAGGGAACTAAATGTAATATCTCCAAATTTGCAGATGACACAAAGCTGGGTGGGAGGGTGAGCTGTGAGGAGGATGCAGAGGTGCTTCAGTGTGATTTGGACAAGCTGAGTGAGTGGGCAAATGCATGGCAGATGCAGTATAATGTGGATAAATGTGAGGTTATCCACTTTGGTAGCAAAAACAGGAAGGCAGATTATTATCTAAATGGCTATAAATTGAGAGAGGGGAATGTGCAACGAGACCTGGGTGTCTTCGTACACCAGTCACTGAAGGTTAGCATGTAGGTGTAGCAGGCAGTGAAGAAGGCAAATGGCATGTTGGCCTTCATAGCGAGAGGATTCGAGTACAGGAGCAGGGATGTCTTGCTGCAATTATACAGGGCCTTGGTAACACCACACCTGGAATATTGTGCGCAGTTTTGGATTCCACATCTGAGGAAGGATGTTCTTGCTATAGAAGGAGTGCAGCAAAGGTTTACCAGATTGATTCCTGGGATGGCGGGACTGACATATGAAGAGAGATTGTATTGGTTAAGATTATATTTGCTGGAGTTCAGAAGAATGAGGGGGATCTCATAGAAAACTATAAAATTCTAACAGGACTGGACAGGGTAGATGCAGGCAGGATGTTCCTGATGGTGGGGTAGTCCAGAACCAGGGGTCACAGTCTGAGGATATGGGGTAGATCATTTAGGACTGTGATGAGGAGAAATTTCTTCACCCAGAGAGTGGTGAGCCTGTGGAATTCGCTACAACAGAACTTAGTTGAGGCCAAACCATTGTATGTTTTCAAGAAGGAATTAGATATAGCTCTTGGGGCGAAAGGGATCAAAGGATATGGGGAGAAAGGGGGAGCAGGCTATTGAGTTGGATGATCATAATGAATGATGGAGCAGGCTCGGAGGGCCGAATGGCCCACTACTGCTCCTATTTTGTATGTTTCTATGTTTTTCAACCTGCCAACCTTTGTGAAGGAATACACCATTGGACTTTTGAATCTGAGCTCTGGATGCACATGAAACAATAATTCTTTCCCCTGTGGCCTTTGCCCTGTAAACCTTTCTTTTTCTAACCTGTTCTTTTACTGTATGAGTGAAAAGGATGCAACATTGCTTCTCTCCTCCCGCATTTGAGTGTGTGCAAATAAACTAACCCTCTGAGTTCATCCTATTTCATGTTTGCTTTGGGGTTATTAACAGAAATTGGATCACACTGAAACTGAGGGGTTGGGAAATATGCTGCCACTTATAAAGGGGGAAACAAATCAAAAGCAACTTTTTGTTTACAGACGGGTGGTGAGAGGAGAAATCAGGGCTGTTTAAATTAAGCCCCCTCCTGTCCGTAATGAACAGGAAGGTATTCCATTGAATCACTGTTCAACTGGTCTGCAATCACCAAAATTGCATCCTATTCCATATTCCCTGGGAGCAGTCACAACACTTACATACTTCAACACTCTCAGGTGTCACAGCTATTCCAGCCATGTGCATGCCACATGGATGGATTCTTATGGACAAGGGGTACCCACTCAAGATATGTCTGCTGACTGCAATGAGGATCCTTCACGTCGCAGCTGAGGAGTGGTACAATGCCTGCCACAGATCAACTTGAGATACAACCGAGCAGGCAATTAGTAGATGCACTGGTGGTCATCTTTCAAAATTCTATAGACTTTGGAATGGTTCTTGCAGATTGGAAAGTGGCAAACGTAACCCCACTATTTAAGAAAGGAGAGAGAAAATGAGAACTACAGAGTAGCAGGGAAAATGCTAGAAGCTATAATAAAGGGATTGATAGCAGGACAGTTAGAAAATAATGGTAGGATTGGGCAGAGTCAACATGGATTTATGAAAGGGAAACTATATTTAACAAACCTGATGGAGTTTTTTGAGGATGTAACTAACAGAATAGATAATTATGAACTAGTTGATGTGGTATTTTAGACTTTCAGAAAACTTTTGATAAGGTCCCACACAAGAGGGATCTTAAACAAAATTAGAGCACATGGGATTGGGGGTAATATACTGGCTTGGACTGAGAACTGTTAATTGTCAGAAAACAGAGAGTAGGAATAAATCGGTCATTTTCAGGTTGACAGGCTGTAACTAGTGGGGTACCATAAGGATCAGTGGTAGGCCCCAGCTTTTCACAATCAATATCAATGATTTGGATGTGGAGATTAAATATAATATTTCCAAATCTGCATATGACATGAAACTAGGTGGAAGTGTGAGTTGTGAGGAGGATACAAAGACACTTCAAGTGGATTTGGAGAGCCTAAGTGAGTGGACAAAAATTTGGCAGATGGAAAACAATGTGGAGAAATGTGAGGTTATCCACTTTGGTAGGAAAAACAGAAAAATGAAGTATTTCTTAAATGGTGAGAGGCTGGGAAGTTTTGAACTTCAAAGGGACTTGGGTATCCTTGTTCACAAGTCACAGAAAGCTAACATGCAATAATTAAGAAGGCAAATGGTATATTGGCCTTTGTTACAAGAGGATTTGAGTATAAAAGTATCTTACTGCAATTATATTGAGCCTTGGTGAGACAGCACCTGGAGCATTGTGTGCACTTTTGGTCTCCTTACCAAGGAAAGATATACTTGCCACAGACGGAGCGCAATGTAAGCTCACCAAGCTAATCCCTGGGATGGAAGGATTGTCCGATGAGGAAAGATTAAATAGACTGGGGCTTTATTCCCTAGAGTTTAGAAAAATGAGAAGTGATCTCATTCAAACATACAAAATTCCTACAGGGCTCGACAGGGTAGATGCAGGGGGGATGTTTCCCCTGGTGGGGCAGGGCTCTAGAATCAGGAGACACAGTCTCAGAATAAGGGGCAGGCCATTTGGGACTGAGATGAGGAGGAATTTATTCGTTCAGAGGGTGGTGAATCTTTGGAATTCTCTACCACAGAGGGCTGTGGAGGGTCAGTCATTGAGTATGTTCCAGACTGAGATCAATAGATTTCTACATATTAAAAACATCAAGGGATATGGGGGTAGCTAAGGAAAATGGTGTTGAAGTAAAAGATTAGCCATGATCTCATTGAATGGCAGAGCAGACTTGAAGGGCTGAATAGCTTACTCCTGTTCCTAATTCTTATGTTCTTACGTTCATTGGCCTCTTAAAGATGAGATTCTGTTGCCTGGACTAATCCAGTGGAGTGCAACGATTCAGGGAGGCTTCCCCGTATCATCATGGTCTGCTGTGCTCTGCTCAATCTCACACTATAGAGGGGGAGGCCTTACATCCTTAGATGAGCATCACTCTTCATTTGATGAGGAGGATATGGAGGAGGAGGCAGAACAGGCAGGGCTAGATGATGACCCTCCCTTGCACCAGAAGCAAAAACATAACTAAACACGGACAAAAGGGCTGAACTCCCAAAGTAAGGTGAAAGTGACAGCCTTTGAATTCAAGGCAGCATTTGACTGAGTGTAGCATCAAGGACCCTAGCAAAACTGGTTGCAATGGGAATCAGGGTGATAACTCTCTGCTGGTTGGAGTCATACCTAGCACAAAGGGAGATGGTTGTGGTTGTTGGAGGTCAGTGATCTCAGCTCTAGGACATCACTGCAGGAGGTCAATTAGGGTAGTGTCCTCGGCCCAACCATTTTCAGCTGCTTCAACAATAACCTTCCATCATAAGGTCAAAAGTGGGGATGTTTGCTGATGATTCCTCAATGTTCAGCACCATTCGTGACTCCTCAGATACTGAAGCAGTCCGTGTCCAAACGCAGCAAGATCTGGGCTGACAAGTGGCAAGTAACATTCGCACCACAGAAATGTGAGAAAATGACAATAATGAGAGAGAATCTAACCATCGCCTCTTGACATTCCATAGCATTACCATTGCTGAATCCCCCACTATCAATGTCCTGGGGGTTACCATTGACCAGAAACTGAACTGGACTAGCCACATAACTACTGTGGCTACAAGAGCAGGTCAGTGGCTAGGAATCCTGTGGCGAGTAAATCACCTCCTGACTCCCCAAAGACTGTCCACCATCTACAAGGCAAAAGTCAGGAATGTGATGGAATACACCCCACCTGTCTGGATGAGTGCAGCTCCAATAATACTCAAGGAGCTTGACACTATCCAGGGCAAAGCAACCCGCTTGATTGGCACCCCTTCCACAAACAGTCACTCCCTCCACCACTGATGAACAGCGGCAGCAGTGTGTACCATCTACAAGATGCACTGCAGGAACTCAACAAGGCTCCTTACAGCACCTTCCAAACCCATGACCACTATCATCTAGTAGGACAAGGGCGGCAGATAGATGGGAACACCACCACCTGCAAGTTCCCCTCCAAGTCACTCACCATCCTGACTTGGAAATATATCGGCGTTCCTTCACTGTTGCTAGGTCAAAATCCTGGTACTCCCTAACAGCACTGTGGGTGTACCTACACCACATGGACTGCAGCGGTCCAAGAAGGCAGCTCACCACCACTTTCTCAAGGACAATTAGGGATGGACAATAAATGCTGGCCCAGCCAGCGACACCCACATCCTGTGAATGAATAAAAAAAAAATTGGGAGACACAAATGGGAAACTTGGAATATTCGATTTCAGATTCCTGCAACAATGGTCTGGATTTTATGGTTCCCCCGCTGGCATATTTGAAGTTGAGAGCTGATAAAATAAGCCTGCCCACCCCTGGGCCTACAGGCTTCATTCTGCCTCTGCCTCTATTTTTTGTGTGACAGAGGAAGGTGGAGGCAAGGCAGACAGCCCGGCACATTTTACTGCGGGGGGCTGCAGCTGGGCAGGAAGAGGGCGGTACCTCCTTTGCGGGAGTCCCTGTGCCTATTGGAGGCGCTCTACCCAGAGCGTACACTCTTATTAACTCTCACGCCCTTGCCTCCAAAATCCAGCGCCCCCCCCCACCCTCCTCCCCCAATTGCTGGGGTTTGCCAGCCAGACCTGCCCTAAATCCCAGACTCACCTTTAAGTCCAGGCATCATGACATTTCTCCCTCAGAAACTGCCTGCCCACAAGGAAAAATCAGTTGAAACCAGGTCACAATCCTAAGCAGATTGGTAGTATGCATCCGGGTCAACCGGAACCAATTAGAAACCAACCAGGAATTATTTTCCCCCGATTTTGTCAGCTGACTTTAGGCTATGTCGGGTTGTGATTTACTGGGAGCAGTTAACTTGAACAGGGGACAAGCTGAAACCGAGCATGCTCCTTGCCCAGTTCATTAGGGCCACACTGGGTCTCCAATGTGTCTGTACCTCTGATTTAAATTTGGCTTTGGGCAGTGAGCCTCATGTCAATGGGAATGAGACTAATGTTTAATCCACAATAGTTCACGGGCTGAAAAAGTACCATTGTATTCCCAGCAGTGGCCATCGCTCGATCCTGGCACTACTGGGGCTGCTGACCAATCAGATTGGCAGGCAGCTCTCAACAGACAGAAGTCCCATTCTAAAACAATTAAGGCTGCTTGCAGTGTAATATTGCTGTGG
Organism: Carcharodon carcharias; assembly: GCF_017639515.1. Classification (NCBI taxonomy): domain Eukaryota; kingdom Metazoa; phylum Chordata; class Chondrichthyes; order Lamniformes; family Lamnidae; genus Carcharodon; species Carcharodon carcharias. The sequence continues at coordinate 129,933,248 of NC_054470.1, forward strand.
GGCAGCCAAGTTTTGGATGGGAGCGTTTATGACCATCTTTTCAGTCGGGAAGGGTCAAATGCAGCACCACGATATCCTTGGAATGAAAACTGCACCCCACATTGGCAAGATATCTCCTTCGACTTACTGCTCACCATTGCCTGGAGTACAGCCTCTCCATGCACAATGTCACATCTAAAGAGATCAGGTTCCTCCACCTGCCCCCATACAGGCAGGAAATTGAGGGTATAAGGGTACACTTCCAATCTGACAAGACACCATTCATTACATTAACAGCCCACATTTCAAAACATAACAGTAATTTATTGGAACAAAACTATCAATCCTTAACATGTGCAAACTCTTAATGCCTGTGATGCCCTGGTGTGTCTAGGTACTCTTCTTAATGTGCTTACGCACCTTGTGCTTCTACAAAGTGCGGCCCCTGCAGACTAATGATTGGACTGCCCCATGGCCTGGACCTGAGACTTGGAGTCCTTGACCATCCTCTCAGAGGTGAACAGCAGGACCTGGTCTCTGTGGCTGCCTGTCCTTCTGGAGTACAGAAACCTGCATGAGAGAATAGAAGCAGTTGTGGGTAAGGCCTTCTCATTACATCCTCCCAACGAAGCCTGCTATAAATATCCTTCTGACCAGTGTTGGATTTATTAGCTCGAAGCCACCTGATTCGTCGCTCATGACTTCTAGAAATAGTGGATGCATTGGTGGTCATCTTCCGAGATTCTATAGACTCTGGAACAGTTCCTACAGATTGGATGGTAGCTAATGTAACCCACTATTTAAAAAGGGAGGTAGAGAGAAAGCAGGGAATTATTAACCAGTCAGCCTGACGTCAATAGTGGGGAAATTTCTAGAGTGCGTTATAAAAGATTTAATAGCTGAGCACTTGGAAAATAGTGGCAGAATCGGACAGAGTCAGCATGGATTTACGAAAGGGAAATCATGCTTGACAAATCTACTGGAATTTTTTGAGGATGTAACTAGTAAAATCAAAGTGCATGGGATTGGGGTTAGTGTATTGAGATGGATAGAAAACTGGTTGGCAGACAGGAAACAAAGAATAGGAATCAACGGCTCTTTTTCTGAATGGCAGGCAGTAACTAATGGGGTACCGCAGGGATTGGTGCTGGGACCTCAGCTATTCACAATATATATTAATGATTTAAATGAGGGAACTAAATGTAATATCTCCAAATATGCAGATGACACAAAGCTGAGTGGGAGCGTGAGCTGTGAGGAGAATGCAGAGATGCTTCAGTGTGATTTGGACAAGCTGAGTGAGTGGGCAAATGCATGGCAGATGCAATATAATGTGGATAAATGTGAGGTTATCTACTTTGGTAGCAAAAACAGGAAGGCAGATTATTATCTAAATGGCTATAAATTGAGAGAGGGGAATGTGCAATGAGACCTGGGTGTCCTCGTACACCAGTCACTGAAGGTAAGCATGCAGGTGCAGCAGTAAAGAAGGCAAATGGTATTTTGGCCTTCATAGCGAGAGGATTCAAGTACGGGAACAGGGATGGCTTGCTTCAATTATACAGGGCCTTGGTGAAACCGCACCTGGAATATTGTGCACAGTTTTGGTCTCCTTATCTGAGGAAGGATGTTCTTGCTATAGAAGGAATGCATCAAAGGTTTACCAGATTGATTCCTGGGATGGCAGGACTGACATATGAAGAGAGATTGAATTGGTTAAGATTATATTTGCCCGAGTTCAGAAGAATGAGGGGGATGTCATAGAAACCTATGAAATTCTAACAGGACTAAACAGGGTAGATGCAGGAAGGATGTTCCTGATGGTGAGGAAGTCCAGAACCAGGAGTCACAGTCTGAGGATATGGGGTAGATCATTTAGGACTGTGATGAGGAGAAATTTCTTCACCCAGAGAGTGAGTCTGTGGAATTCACTACCGCAGAAAGTAGTTGAGGTCAAAACATTGTATGTTTTCAAGAAGGAGTTAGATATAGCTCTTGGGGCAAAAGGGATCAAAGGATATGGGGAGAAAGGGGGAGCAGGCTATTGAGTTGGATGATCAGTCATGATCATAATGAATGGTGGAGCAGGCTCCTAGGGCCAAATGGCCTATTCCTGCTCCTAGTTTCTACGTTTCTACATTTCTACATTTCCACTTCAGTCTCACCATCACTAATTGCCTGGCTGCCCTGCTCTCCTGCCAGTTTCAGGGCACTCTGTTTGGTATTGTGGGCCTGTTTCTCCTGCAGGCAGAAGGAGGGACACTATGAACCTCCTCGCATAGATCAGCTGAACACATAATGCTGCTGACATCCCTGTAGCTCATGCTGAGAGCTCCTGGATGCATCACACAGGACGTAGAAGGCACTGCCAAAGACAGACCGATGCCTGTTGTCCAGATGTGCCAATGCATCATCAAGCAGCTGGTGCTGGCACAACCCAATGCCAGGATTCAGCTGGTCAATTCCTTCCTATGTGGTAATCATTCCGGTACAAGCTTCCTTGAGCTGAGCAGTATGTTAGACTCTGCCTGGCAGAGGCGGAGGAGGTCATTGACTCGCTTATGACACTGCACCCGGGTGCACTGCTGAACTCCATGGCTGCTGACCTTTGATGCTATCTCCTTGGTCAGGTGGGAAGGTGAGTCTTTCTTGCTGTCCCTAGGGAAGAACACCTCCTGCCTTTCTTGTGGAGCCTGAACCAGCAAGAATACATTGTTAAGCCATGATGCCACTTGGGGTCTTCCTTCAGGCAGCAGCAGCTTCCTGGTTTGCTCTTGAAGTCAAAGAGGTTTAGGGTTTCCAATGCAGCCAGAGGAGTCTACAGATTGTGGAAGAACTGCATGTAAATTTTGCAGCCATTTAAAGATGGAGCTAACACTTGTCTTTCTGTCAGATGATGCTGAGATCAACACCTCGCTGCTTGTCCCTGTGACAGCATTGCACAGGCCCCATGCCTCTTTAACTTTAATTGGCTGGTTGCCATGTGATCATGATTTGCCAGCTGCAACCCTTCCGTTTGGCAGTGGCATCTGTTTCTGGGCCAAGAGCCAAGCTATGGGAATTAAATTCAACCTGAGTGGTCAAAGTGAGTGAGTTCATCTTCAAATGTCATATCATAGGAACATAGGACTTCGGAGCATGAGTAGGCCATTCAGCCCTTTGAACCTGCTGCACCATTCAATAAGATCATGGCTGATATAGCTGTTGTCTTAGCTTCACTTTCCTGTCTGCCTCCCATAACCCTTGACTCCCTTGTCCAACAAAAATCTATCTAATTCCTTGAATAAAATTAAAGACCCAGCCTCCACTACCTACTGGGGAAGAGAATTCCACACTGTAATAACCCTCAGAGAGAAAAAATTCTCCTCATCTCTGTCTTAAAATGGTGACCTCTTATTCTTAAACTATGTCCCTGAGTTTGAGTCTCCCCCACAAGAGGAAACATCCTCCCAGTATCCACTCTATCCAGTCCCCTCAAGATCTTATGTGTTTCAATAAGATCACCTCTCACTCTTCTAAACTCCAATGGGTATAGGTCTAACCTGTCCAACATTTCTTCATAAGACAACCCCTTCATCACAGGAATGTGTTGAGTGAACCGTCTCTGAACTGCTTCTACAGCAATTATATATTTTTTTAAATAAATAAACTGCACACAGTTCCCCAGATGTGGTCTCACCGAGGCCCTGCACAGCTGCAGTAAAACTTACCAACTTTTATATTCCATTCCTCTTGCAATAAATGCCAACATTCCATTTTCTTTCCTAATCACAAGCTGTACCAGCGTTCTAACTTTTAGTGATTCATGTACCAGGACATCCGGATCCCTCTGTACCACCAAGTTCTGCAATTTCACTCCATTTAAATAGTACACTGCTTTTCTATTATTCCTGCCAAAATGGACAAGTTCACATTTACCCACATTATAGTCCATCTGCCAAATTTTTGTCCATTCACTTAACTTGTCTGTATCCCTTTGCAGACACTCTACCTCCTCTTGACAACTTACTTTCCTACCTACCTTGGGGTCATTGGCAAATTTAGCCACTATACGTTCGGTCCCTTCATCTCAGTCATTGATATAGATTGCAAATAGTTGAGGATTCAGTATTGACTCCTGTGGCAGTCCATTAGTTTCAGCTTGCCAATCCAAAGGACACCTATTGATCCCTACTCTCTGTTTCCTGTTCACTAACCAATCCTTTATCCAAGCTACTATGTTACCTCCTACACCATGTGCTCTTATCTTGCTGAGTAACCTTTGATGTGGCGCCTTATCAAATGCCTTTTGGAAATCCAAGTACACCACATCTGCTGGTTCTCTTTCATTCAACTTGAATGTTACTTTGTCAAAATGCTCCAATAGATTAGTTAAACACAATTTCCCTTTCACAAAGCAATGTTGCCTCTGATCACATTGTGATTTTCTAAGTATCCTGCTATAATCTCCTTAATAATGGATTCTATCACTTTCCCTATGATAGAATTTAGGCTAACTGGCCTGTAGTTTCCTGTTTTCTGACTCCCTGCTTTCCTGAACAAAAGTGTTACATAAGCTATTTTCTAATTCACTAGAACCTTTCTAGAGCCAAAGGAATGTTGGAAGATTATAACCAATGTATCTACTATCTGTGCCACCACTTCTTTTAAGACCCTAGGATGCAGGCCATCTGGCCCTGGGGACTTGTCAGCCTTTAGGTCTAATGGTTCTCCTCGCATCTTTTCCCTGGTAATAGTGAATGTTTTAAGTTCATCCCTCCCTATTATCTCTTGATATTCAATAATCTTTGGGAAGCCTTCTACCGTGAAGACAGACATAAAATACCTGGTCAACCATTTCTTTGTTTTCTGTTATCCCCAGGCTCACTCACTAGAAGAGCAACACTAGCTTTAGTTACTCTTTTCCTATTCAAATATTTGTAGAAACTTTAACTATCTGTTTTTATATCATGAGCTAGCTTTCTCTCATGCTCTGATTTCTCTCTCTTTATTATCTTTTTAATCATTCTTTGCCAGTTCTTAAAATCTGTCCAATCCTCTGACCTACCACTAAGCTTTGCAGATTTGTACAGTGTTTCTTTCAATTCAATACTATTCTTGTGTTCCTTATTTAGCCATGGATGATGCATCCTTCTCAAAAAAGCCTTTCTTTCTCACTGGGATAAATCTTTACTGAAAGTTATTAAATACCTCCTTAAAGTCTGTCACTGCATCTTTCCTGTCCTACCTTTTAACCTAGTTTCCCAGTTTACCTTAGCCAGCTCTGCTTTCATACCCTCATAATTACCTTTATTTAGATTTAAAACACTAGTCATGGACCCACACTTCTCGCTTCCAAACTGAACATGGAATTCTCTCATGTTGCGATCGCTGTCATTTGGAGGCTCCCCTCAGGATCATATATGTTTCAATAGGATCACCTCTCACTCTTTTAAACTCCAATGGATTCAACCTCAACCTTTCCTAATATGATAACTCACCTCATCCCAGGTATCAGTCCAGTGAACAGCCTTTAACACATTTATATCCTTTCTTAAACAAGGAAACCAAAACTTTACACAGTACTCCAGATGTTGTCTCACCAACGCCCTGTACAACTGTAGCAAACAATCCCTACTTTTAGATTCCATTCTTCTTGCAATAAATGACAACATTCTATTTGCCTTCCTAATCATGTGCTGTTCCTACATACTAACTTTTTGCGAATCATGTACCAGGGCACCCAGATCCCATTCAGAGTTCTGTAATCACTCTCCATTTAAATAATATGCTGCTTTTCTATTCTTCCTGTCAAAGTGGACAAGTCCACATTCTCCCACATTATATCCATCTGCCAAATTTTTGCTCACTCAGGTAGTCCATTTATATATCTTTGCAGGCTCCTTATGTCCTCTTCACAACTTACTTTCTACCTATCTTTGTGTCATGAGCAAATTTAGCAACCACATATTTATTTCCTTCATCCAAGTCATTAATATAGATTGTAAATAGTTGAGGTCCCAGCTCTGATCCCCATGGCACTCTGCTTGTCATATCTTGCTAACCTTAAAATGACTCAGTTATGCCTACTCTCTGCTCCTTGTTAGCTAATTAATCCTCTGACCATGTTAATATGTTCCCTGCACACCATGTGCTCTTATTTTACCTAGTAACCTTTGATGTGGCTCCTTGTCAAATGCCCCCTGGAAATCTAAGTTCAGCACATCCACATTATTCCCTTTATCCACGTTGCTTGTTATTTCCTCAGAGAACTTGAATAAATTAGTCAAACATGATTTCCCTTTCACAAACCCATTTTGACTCCACCTGATTGCATTGAGATTTTCTAAGTGTCCTGCAGTAACCTCCTTAATAATAGATTCCAGCATAGGAACATAGGGACAAGAGTAGGCAATTTGGCCTATTGTGTCTGCTCTGCCATTCAATTAAATCATGGCTGATCATCTACCTTAGCACCATTTTCCTGTGCTACCCCCATATCCCTTGAATTGACAAAAATCTATTGTTATCTGTCTTGAACATACTCGATGATTGTGTTTCCACAGTCGTCCGGGGTAGAGAATTCCAAAGGTTTACCACCCTCTGAGTGAAGAAATTCCTCCTAATCTCACTCCAAAATGGCCTTCCCCTTATTCTGAGACTGTGTCCCCTGGTTCTAGACTCACCAGCCAGGGGAAACATCCTATCCATAATCTATGCTGTCACGTCCTCTGAGAATTTTGTAAATTTTGATGAGGTTACCTCTCATTCTTTGAAATTCTAGAGAATATAGGCCCAGTTCCCTCAATTTCTCCTCATAAAATAATCCTGTCATCCCAGGAATCAGTCTGGTGAAGTTTAATTGCTTTCTGTCTATGGCAAGTATATCCCTCCTTAGTTAAGGAGACCAAAACTGTACACAACACTCAAGGTGTGGTCTCACCAACTTTCTATTCAATTGCAGCAAGATATCTTTGATCCTGTACTCAAATCCCATTGTGATGAAGACCAACAAACAATTTGCCTTCCACTTGCTTGCTGTACCTGCATGCAATCTTTTAGTGATTCATGAACAAAAAGGGTCCCAGGACCCTTTGGACATTAACACTTCCCAACCTCTTACTATTTAAGAAATACTCCGCCTTTCTGTTTTTTCTACCCAAGTGGATAAATTCACACTTATTGACATTATATTCCATCTGCCATGCTCTTACCCATTCACTTAGCCTGTCCAAGCCCTCTTGCATCCTCCTCACAATTTACATTCCCACCCAGTTTTGTGCCATCAGCAAATTTGGAAATATTACATTTAATCCCCACATCCAAATCATTGATATAGATTGTGAACAGCTATGACCGCAGCATTGATCCTTGTGGTATCCCATTAGTACCAGCCTTCCGTCCTGAGAACGACCCGTTTATTCCTACTCTCTGTTTTCTATCTGTTAATCAATTCTCAATCCATACCAGTACATTACCCCCAATCCCATGCGCTCTAATTTTGTTTACTAACCTCCTGTGTGGGACCTTATCAAAAGCCTTTTTAAAATCCAAGTACACCACATCCACTGGTTCTCCTTTATCTATGTTACAAGTAACATTCCCAAAAAATTCCAACAGGTTTGTCAAACATGGGGCAGGATTTTCAGGTCATCGGGCGTATGTGGCGGGCAGGCCCGGGAGTGTCCAGGAAACAGTCTGCCCCCGACCATGATTTCGAGTTGGCTGGTTAATTAATGGGCAGCCAGCATGAAAGGCGCACTGAGGAGATCAGCACTGCCAGGGGGGAGGAGTGCAAGCAAGAAAGTCTGCGCATGCGCAGGGAAGCACACACTGTAAGCTCCCTGAAGGCAGGGAGCTGCCTCAGGGAGATTAACAAATTTAAAATCAAAAATAAAGATTTTTAAAATCTGAAAATAACGTCCCAACATGGGACTAACTCACAATAACATAAACAAAATAAAAATTTTGCCCAAAAATTTACATTTACTTTTTATTTAATTGTGGAAACCTCATCCCACTTGTGGATGAGGTTTGCTGAAAAATCAAAAGGCCGCCTGTCTGATTTGCCCACCCGTCAACCGTAAGTTTGGATGGACAGCAAAATATAGGTTTAAATTAATTGGTTAAGGGCCTTAGTAGGCCTCTTAATTGTAAGCGGGCATGCTGCCGACCCTCGCATGTGCCCGCTGACTGAAATATCGTGCGAGTGCGTTATGACATAGGGACGACATCATCTCGCACTATTTTACGCCTGTGGGACGTAAAATCCTGTCCATGATTTCCCTTTTATAAATCCATGTTGACTTGCCCAATCATATCATTATTTTCTAAGGGTCTAGCCATCGTATCCTTTATAATAGTTTCTAGCATTTTCCCTACTACTGATGTCAAGCTAACAGGCCTGTAGTTCTCCTTTTTATCTCTCGCTCCCTTCTCTAACTAGTGAGGTTACATTTACCACTTTCCAGCCTGCAGAAACCTTTCCAAAATCTATAGAATTTTGAAACATAACCACTAATGCATCCTCTATCTCTATAGGCTCCTCCTTCAACACTCTGGGATGTTGCTAATTAGGCCTAAGGGATTTAAGTCCAGCATTTTCCCTATGGCAGATGTTAAGCTAACTGGCGTGTAGTTTCCAGCTTTCTGTCTCCCTCCTTTCTGGAATATTGGAGTCACAATAGCTAGTTTCCAAAATTATGGGACTTTTCCAGAACCTAGGGAATTTGGAAAATTAAAAACAAAGCATCTACTATTTCAGCAGCCACTTCTTTTAAGACCCGAGGATGAAGTCCGTCATGACCTGGGGATTTGCCAGCTTTTAGTTTGAATAACTTTCTCAGTACCCTTTCCCTGGTGATTGTAATTGTTTAAAGTTCCTCCCTCTCTTTCAGCTCCTGATTCTGGGATGGTATTTGTATCTTCTGTAGGAAGACAGATAAAAAATATCTGTTCAATTTGTCTGCCATTTCCTTATTTTTCATTTTAACTCCCCAGATTCATTCTCTGGAGGACCAACACTCATTTCACTTATTCTTTTCCTTTTTAAATGCCTGTAGAAACTTTATCTACTTTACTAGCCAGGGTTTTCCGGCCCCGGCGCGGGAGGTCCCGCTGTGGTGGATATGGCGATCTAGATAAAAGTCCATTTACTTTGGTGCGAGCAGAATATCCTATCTGCGGGCACGGCCAAAAAATCCCACCCTCTATTTCTAGCCAACTTTCTCTTGTACTTTAATTTCTACCTCTTTATTAATCTTTTAGCCATTCTTTGCTGTTCTTTATATTCTGTCCAACCTTCTGACCTACCATTCATCTTTGTGGTATTATACATTATTTCTTTCAATTTGATACTATCTTTAGCTTATTTAGTTAACCACGGATGGCGCGTCCTTAGATTAGAATCTTTATTTCTCACTGTAATGTATCTTTTCTCAGTATTCTGAAATATCTCCTTAAATGTATACCACTGCATCTCTACTGACCTATCCCTTAACCTAATTTCTCAGTTCACTTTTGCCAGCTCTGTCTTCATGCCCTCTTAATTGCCTTATTTAAGTTTAAAACATTAGTCTTAAATCCATTTGTCTCTCCCTCAAACAGAATGTGAAATTTCAATGATATTATGATCACTGCTACCTAGGGGCTCCTTCACTATGAGATCATTAATTAGTTCTGTGTCATTGTACGTTACCAGATCAAATATAGCCTGCTCTCTGGTTAGCTGTATAATGTGCTGTTCTTGTATATTTCAATCAAATTACCCCTCCTCTTCTAAACTCCAGTGGAAACAAGCCCAGTCTGTCCAACCTTTCCTCATAAGACAACCCACTCCTTTCAAGTATTAATCTGGTAAACTCTTTGAGCTGCCTCCTATGCATTTACATCCTTCCTTAAATAAGGAGACCAAAACCACGCACAGTATTTGGCCTGTATAACTGAAGCATAACATCCTTACTTTTGCTTTCAATGCCTCTGGTGATAAAGGCTGGCATTCCATTAGCCTTCTTAATTACTTGCTATACCTGCATACTAACCTTTTGTAACTCATGTAGGAGAACACCTAGATCCAGCTGCACCTCAGAGTTATGCAGCCGTTCTCCATTTAAGTAATACTCTGCTTTTTTGTTCTTCCTGCCAAAGTGAACAACTTCACATTTTCCCACATTAAACTCCATCTGCCAGATCTTTGCCCACTCACTCAACCTATCTATATCCATCTGCAACCTCCTCATGTTGTCTTCACAACATACTTTCCTACCTATCTTTGTGCCATCTGCAAATTTACCTACCATTTCTTCACTCTCCTCATCTAAGTAATTGATGTAAATCGTAAAAAGTTGAGGCCCTAGTACAGACCCCTGTGGGATGCCACACATCACATCCTGCTGATCAGAAAAAGACTTGTTTATGCATACCCTCTACTTTCTGCCAGCCAGCCAATCTTCTATCCATGCTAATATGTTACCCATATCATATACCATGCATTTTTAATTCCCATAGTAATCTTTGATGTGGCACCTTATCAAATGCCTTCTGGAGATCCAAGTACAGTATGGGCAGAATTCTCTGCTTGCCGGGCGGGCTATGTGCTTCCGGTGCAGGCGGCGGGGGGATTCCCCAAAAGCGAGAGTGCGCTCTTTCGCGCATGTGCATGAAAGAGCGCACATCTCCTTGAGGCTAAGTGCTGCCTCAGTGAGATCACTTACACTTTTAAAAACGTTAAAAATAGAAAAAGAAAATCCTTAACATGTCCCCCTCATGTGATAATGTCACATGAGATGGGATATGTTCATAAATTACACTAAAATTTATTAAACTTTTAAAATCCCTACATGAAACCTCATCCTGCTAGGGCTCCTGACCTGCCCACCAACCTTAAGGTTGGACGGACAGGTCCTTTAATTGTTTCAATGATCCTGTCAATGGCCTCAATTAGCCATTGACAGGTCAGCGGGTAAACAGCTGATTTTGCTGCGTGCCCACCTTCCTGAAAATTTAAATGGGGCAGGATGACATAAGGGGTTCCCCCGACGTCATCCTGCATCATTATATGCGTCAGCATATGTTTTCTACCTCCCTCCCTTCTTGAATAGAAGGGTTATATTTGCTACTTCCCAATCTGATGGAACCTTTCCAGAATCTAGGGAATTTTGGAAAATTCACACCGGCGCATCGACTACCTCATTAGCTACCTCTTTTAAGGCCCTAGGATGTAGTCCATCGGGACCCGGAGACTTGCCAGCCTGCAGCTCCATCAATTTGCTCTGCACCGGTTCCCTGGTGATTTCAATTTCACCAAGCTCCTTTCTCCTGTTCACCTCCTGATTTACAGCTATGACTGGAATGTTTTTTGTATCCTCAATAGTGAACACAGAAGCAAAATATTTGTTCATTTCTTCTGCCATTTCCTTATTATCTGCTATTAACTACCCACTGTAACTCTCTAGAGGACCAACACTCACTTTACTTACTCTTTTCTTTTTTAAGTACCTGTAGAAACTGTAGAAAGCTGGCTTGACAGAACCAAGCCTTTTTTTAGAAACCATGGAGAAAACTTACTGAACAAATTCACAGGGGTCTCCTGATGAGCTTTAAACACAGAGCATAAAATATTTATTAAAACTAGAAAATTGAACTATATTACACCAGACAGAAAGGTTGGAAAGATCTCAATACAAACACAAGAAGATGATTCATTTTTCCAATATTCCTTTACCCAGCAATATCTTTACAGAGACATAAACCAGGGGAGAGTTATCATTTGCTTGACAGAAAGGCTTACAGCGTAAGACTGGCACAGTTACAAACGGTTTTCTTCTCTTGATGCTTATCACCCAACTCATACCTCTCCCCGAGACACCCAAAATTAACCGCACTTTAATCTCACTGCTTCAAAAGCAACACCACTAAACTGATCACGTTATTGCGTCCTATAACTGATTATTCAGTTAAACACTGTCACATTAATTGTAATTTTTCTTCTTAGAGAGCTGAGAAACCCTGTCTTTGCTCTCTGACACACACTGACTGAACAACATCTCAGCTCCTGACCTTCTCTGTCTCTGTGTCACTTGACCACTGTTGCCAGGTGGCAGTAAGGCTTTTCTACTTTGCTTTTGAATCCTTGACCTCTCTCAACCACAGGTCCATCCAGACTTCTCGGCACCAAGGCTCATGACCCAAACCTACATGAAACTGAAAATACTTTCCTTCCCTTAGCACAAAAGTGCACATATATATATTCAACATAAAAATTATACATTGCTCATCACATATTCTACTGATTAATTAGTCAATTAGTTATTAATTTACTTGGTTAAAGTAAAAGAAGGTTACACTGAGACAAAAGAAGAACACTAACCAGCTATTGGGGGCTGAAAAAGGGTAGGAAAAGGAATACTTCTTTCCCCCTTAGCACTGAATTCCCGTGTGATTCCTGACTTTGTACTTGTCTACACTGTACTCAGGCATCATCTACTCTCCATGCATCCCCTTACTTCATCATATCACTGTACCTTTCCCACAAGCTCTCATTTTTTCTTCCTGTATACTCCATCCTACATGTGGTTACTGTTGGGAAGTCTATATGCCACTCACACAAATGACTTCTTACCTTTACTATGTCTCATCTCTACCCAAACTGATTCTACACCTTGATCCCCATAACTAAGGTCATCTCTTTCTATTGCACCAATGTCATCCTTTATTAGCAAAGCTGCCCCTCTACCTTTTCCTAGCTTCCTGTTCTTCTCAAATGTGATGTACCCTTGAATATAATAGCTATCAGACCATATATATTTATTTCTATTTGCGCTGCCAGTTTATCTGTTTTGTTATGAATGCTGTGTGCACTAGAGCCTTTAGTTCTGTCTTTTTACTATTGTTGTAACCTCTAGCTTATCTGCTGGTGCATACTTGGGTTTGTACACTCTGTCCCTCCCTGCCATGCCATGATCATCATTTGCATTATGTTATCTTGCTCTCTTGCCTTGTCTTCTGTATTTAATTTATCACATCTTCCCAAACTTAATCCCTCGTTCGCAATATTTAGATTAAAGCCCAGTTCTCTACTGTCCTAGTTATGCGGCTCGCCAGAACACTGGTCCCAGCATGATTCAGGAAAAGACTGTCCCAATGGTGCAGTTCCACTTTCCCCAGTACTGGTGCCAGTGTCCCATGAATTGAAACTCCTTTCTTCCATAGCAATCTTTGAGCCAAGCATTTAACTCACTAATCTTATTTACCCTATACCAATTTGCCCGTGGATCAGGTAGTATACCAGAAATTACCTTTGATGTTCTGCTTTTTAATTTTGCCCCTAGCTGCTCATACTCCCCCAGCAAACCCACTTTCCCACTTCTACCCATGTATTGGTACCTATGTGGACTACGACCACTGGATTCTTCCCACTGCAAGTTCCTCTCCAGTCCAGAGCAGATGTCTCAAATCCTGCCTGGGCAGGCAACACAGCTGCCTGTACTCTCACTCTCAAGCTGCAGAGAACTGTATCTATTCCCCTGACTACATTGTCCCCTACTACCACTACATCCATATTAACTCCCTCCACTTCAAGGCTTCCTGTACCATGGTGCCATGGTCAGCTTGTTCATCCACCCTGTAGCTCCTGCTTTCATCCAAAGAGGTTGCAAAAACTCTGTTGGACAATTGCAAAGGCTGAGGATCCTCCATTTCCACCTCCTCGAACCTCTTACTTGGCTCACTGCAGTCAAATCCACCTGTCCCTGACCAAATCAGGAGACTCTATCCTAAAGATGTGACCACCCCCTGGAACAAAGTGTCCAGGTAACTTTGCCCTCCCTGATGCATCGTAGTATCTGCAGTTGGGCCTCCAGATCAATGATTGAGCTGAAGCTCCTCGAGTAACGGACACTGCAGACGTGTTTGGAATGCACTGGATCACACTGACATTCAGGATATCCCACATTCTGCATTTGCAACACATCACCTGCCTGCCATCTTTATTATGTGTTAATTGATTTATTTTTCCTAATTAATTTATAATTAATAAATCCTACCACTCCCAATAAGCTTTATTACTGCTAGCAAAGTTTACTAATGCTAATAAAATCTAACAATTACTAATAAATTACACAGGTTTTGAGAAAAAATTAGCAAAACACTCAACAACCAATCACTTACCAGTTTCCCCTGTGATGTCAATTTTTATTTTTCTCTGAATGCACCAGTCCACAGACTAGACTGGTCTGGAATGGATAGCTTCTCATTGGCTCTCTCCCTCTCTCGCTGTTTTAGCTTCTCACCAGCTTGCTCCCTCTCTTACTCTCTCGCTGTTTTAGCTTTTTATTGGCTCTCTCCCTCTCTCACTCTTTTAGCCTCTCATTGGGTCTCTCCCTCTCTTGCTCTTTTAGCCTCTCACTGGGTCTCTCTCTCTCAATGCTTCTCTCGCTCTTTTAGCCTCTCGCCAGGTCTCTCTCTCTTGCTGCCTTTCTTGCTCTTTCAGCCTCTCACTGGGTCTCTCCCTCTCGATGCCTCTCTCGCTCTTTAAGCCACTCACTGGGTTTTATTTTTGGTGTTATTGGGTTTGCTTTCTCCCGCAAACATGAGCTGCGCCCTTGATATCTACACACTAGCTGGTGTTTGAAACAATATAAGCAGAGAGACCGATTGACTGAACAAACACTGATGGTTTATTGGAACTAAGAACAGAGCACTAACACAATGTGTGTTTCTTCAATCAACACCAGCTCTAGACTTACAGTTACTAAAATAGCCCACACTGTATAGCAATTGGTTGATACAGTTACATGCTCAATTAACTACATTCTCTTAAAGGTATATAGCACTCTACTTTACCACATCCCTCCCCCTTTACTGGAAAGTACAATTGACAATCTTCACAGCTTCCCAATTATTTACATGAATAACCATTTACAAGTCAAGTCTCTCAGAATGTTGCTTTGGATGTGTTGAGCTTTGTAGCTCAACGACATCAGCTGTTTTATCCGAGACCCCCTACTCAGGGGCCAGCTGTCCACCAGGGTCCTCGGTGGAAGTGGGCAAGTTTGTGTCTTCGACCCTCTTGGGTCCAAAAGGCCCCACCAGTACTTCCAAATCATGTGACATTTCTTTCATGTGTGGTACAGACTCAAACGCAAATGATGACTGCATTCCTTCTTGTGGGACTGCGTCTCTTCTCCGGAGATGATCCACATGTCGTCTAATTAGTTAGCCACTTACCGATACATTATAGGAGAGAGGTCCTGTCACAGCACCCACGTTGCCCAATAGCCTATTGGGCCCAAAGTTCTCCAAAGTTCTTCGTGAGCACTGTGTCTCGCACCGTGAAATTTCTTTCACGATTATAGCCATCATCTCTAGCCTTCTGAGCCTCTTGGCTTCTCCCCACCCTCCCCCACTAAATTTGGCGTGACAAGTGTTAGACATCTCTTCATTAGTAATTCAGCGGGGGCAATACTGGTGGTTGTGTGTGGCATTGTCCGGTATGCAAACAGAAACTGTGACAATCTGTTGCTGATGGAATCCCCATCCAGCTTTTTCATCTTGGTCTTAAAGCTTGGACTGCCTGCTCAGCCAAATCATTAGAGGTGGGATGGTAAGGCAAGGTTCTGATATGAGTTATTCCACTGAGGTTTATAAACCTGTGGAGCTCCCTGGTGGTAAATGCAATCCCGCTGTCTGACACGAGCATCTCTGGTGCATGTACTGCAAAACTCTGTTGCAAACAGCCTGTGGTGGCAGCAGATGTGGGTGGCTGGACTTCATAGACATCCACCCACTTGGAGTGGGCGCCTATTAGTAAAAGGAATATCGTGCCCAAAATGGACCCCACGTAGTCGATGTGAAGGCATACCCATGGTTGCCCTGGCCATTCCCAGGAGCGAAATGGAGCTAAGGAGGGTAGCTTTTGTACCTGCTGCCATTGAAGACAACTTTTGACTGGGGTTCAATGTCCACGTCCAACCCTGGCCACCCCAAGCAGATGTGCATGAGCACCCTCATCCTACAAATGCCATAGTGAGCGCTATGTAATTCAGCCAGTAATGGCCTTTGCCCTCTCAATGGCATGAAAACCCTTGCTCCCCAGAGCGATATGCCATCCTGGCAGGTGAGCTCATATCTGCAATTGAAATAGGGCCTTCGTGTCATCAGACTTTGGCTCGTCTGGCCATCCACTCAAGACCTGCTCCCAGACATGAGATAAAAGTAGATCTCGGCTTGTCCACTCACAGATTTGTTTGGCCTGGTCAGGGGAAGAATCCAAAAAATTTAGTAAAAAGACAAGTTCCTGCAGAATTGGAACCTTCACGTTGTTATCTAGCAGGGGGAGGCGGCTCAGTGTGTCAGCATGTGTGATCTAGTTTGCCGATCGGTGAATAAAAGTGTACTCGTAAGCAGCCAATATCAGTGCCCACCTCTGGATGTGAGCAGATGTGATGGAGGTATCACCTTATCCTCTCCAAGTAATCCCAGTAGAGGCTTATGGTCGGATATAATGTGAAAATGGTGCCTGTGGAGGTATTGATGGAATTTCCAAACACCAAACACGGCAGACAAGCCCTCCTTCTCAATTTGAGAATATTGTCGCTCTACAGCAGTGAGCATGTGAGATGTATAACCAATGGGTCATTCGGAGCCATCTGCCATCCACCATCCGATGTGACAGTACAGCCCCTACTCCATAAGGGATGCATCGCAAGTTAAAATCAATTCTTTCTTTTGGTCAAAGTGGACCAATAGGGCTGATCCTAACAACTGCTTTACCTTCAGAAACACATCCTAGTGTGGAGCTTGCCAAATCCATTTATGGTTTTTCTTAAGCAATGCATATAATGGAGCCAGTACGGTTGATAGTTTTGGGAGAAATCACCCAGAGTAGTTTATCATGCCTAAGAAGGCCTTTAGCTCTGTAGTGTTTCTTGGTGCAGGTACCTCGCGAATGGCTTTGATCTTTTCTTCCACATGATGCAGGCCCTGTGCATCGACTTTATGGCCCAAGTAAACTACTTCTTTGGCTTGCAAAATACTCTTATCTCATTTCAAGCATACCCTTGCTTCTGAGAAGCATTTCAGCACTTCCTCCAAATTAGCTAAGTGTTTTTCGTCCGTTAGTCCAGTGACTAAGACATCATCCAGATAAACAACGACATGTGACAGTCCCTGAAATAGATTTTCCATGAAACATTGGAAAATAGCACACGCCGATGAGACCCTTAAGGGTAGTCGAGTGTATTGATACAATCCTCGATGTATATTGATGGTCACAAATTCCCAAGAGCCTTTTTCCAACTCTGCCTGCTGGTAGGTGTGTCTCATGTCGAGTTTTGAATAGGGGCCACCCCCTGCCAATTTTGAATATAATTCCTCAATCTTCGGTATCGGGTGTCTATGAAGTTTGGCCACTCTGCTTACAGTTAACTTATAGTCACCGCATAAGCGAACACTTTGGTCTGGCTTCAGTCCGGGTACTACAGGTGCTGCCCACCCGGAAAATTGCACCAGTTGTAAGATATCCAACTTTTCCAGCCTGTTTAGTTCGGTCTCAACCCTGTCCCATAGAGCATAAGGGGCTGGTCTAGCTCTGATACATCTGGGGGTTTGCGTTAGGGTTTACGTGAATTTTGGCTTGTAGCCCATGAATCCTTCCCAGCTCGTCACTGAAAATGGAAACGTACTTTGTAACAATCCCTGTAAGTTTCTCTTTCCGACTTGAAGAATCTCGGCCCAGTGCAATTTAATCTTTTTGAGCCAGTTGCAACCAATTAAACTGGGGCCCCCCCAACCACTACAATAAGGGATAAATTTGCAGATTGATCCCCATACTGCACCAGGACTTCGTATCGAGGGTGTTAGTTGATGTGAGGCTGTGGATCAGCCTACGTTTTGCTCCCACAGTGGACAAAAAAAATCACCCTCTTCTTGTCTTCCCCCACGATGTTGTTAGCGGTAAAGAAGAATGTGAGATGTTCAACATACTGAGATCAATCATTGGAAACAGGGTCAAATCTGTTGGTCAATACAGTCATGTGGTCTATTAGCTACATTCTCTTAAAGGTACATGGCACTCCACTTTACCACACTGGTTCTCTTCCTCTTACTGCCTCTTGTGCTCTTTTAGCCTCTCGCCAGGTCTCTCCCTGTCGCTGCCTCTCTTGCTCTTTAAGCTTGTCGCTGGGTCTCTCCCTCTCTCGCCCTCTTAGCTTCTCACCGAGTCTCTCCCTCTCACTGTCTCTCTTGCTCTTTAAGGCTATCGCTGGGTCTCTCCCTCTCTGCCTCTTGTGCTCTTTTAGCTCTCACCTCTAATGAAATGCACTAGGGTGATTACTTGACTTTTGTAAGGAATATTGGATGATTTGATTTATAATGTTTGTTTGGCATGTTTGTTTTGTGAAGGTAGCATTGTGGTCAAGAGGATGCTGTAGTAGCCAGTAACAAAGGGGGATGGTAAAATATGAGACTGTTGATGAATTGGGAATTGGGGTTTTGATTATTACCCAGATAGATGCATCAATCACAGATAGCCTAGCTGGAAAGGGGCTATGCTAGTTGTTGCCTTTCTCCTCTTCCTCTCCCTGCTCCTCCTCATCAGCTGGTTATCGTATAGCTGGTCACAGAGCTATTCCCCCATGATGGCGAGATTGTGCAGCACCCAGCAGATGACAATGAAACCTGGGCTCCTCCAGAACAGTCCAGGCAGTGAGGGTGTTATATATGTGCTCCAATGGTTTGCTGTATCACATTCCATATGACAGCATAGCTTTGGTTATACACATGTTGCCCATGTATGCATCAATAATGCACCAGGGTTATGAGCCATTTATTCAGTGGTTAGTCTTTGTCACCCAGTAGCCACTCGCTGGTTTGTCATGGTGCTTTAAATACAGATGGTACAGTGGACTACGATAGCACAAAGGCATCGTGACTGCTGCCAGCGTATCGAGCATTGACCTGCAATGATGTGTTGATTATGGCTGCCCACCAGCTGGACCTTGAGTGAATGGGATCTCTTCTGTTTGCAGCACATGCAGCAACATGCATGCAGTCAATGATAACGAGCACAATGGGGAAACCGGCAATCCTGCATGTTCACACCACCTGCTTTCTCTGGCAAGAGAGTATCTGAAGTAATTGGTTCTCTTTTTATACAGAACATCAGTGATCTCCCTTATACAACAGTGAACTGGGAGATGCTGCTGCAGCCTGCAAGGAACCAGGCGCATAAAAATTCAAGGCTGCAATGCCCTTTACAGCCATTGGCTGTGCTGTCCTCACCCTGCTTTGAAGCTGCAGGCCTGCCTGCAACAGGTGGTGGATTTTTGTGAGCAATTCCTCAGTGAAATAGAAACATTGCATACACTATACTTCGCCGAGGCTGTGATAGGAGAATTGCACCCTGGCTAGGTATGGTCTCCAACTGAGAGCCCTTCCCCTCCTCCTACCTTAATATTCCTCCCTGTAGCTCGCTGTCAAATTTTGTTTGATAACCTTCCTGTGAAGTGCTTTGGGGCCTCTTACTAGTTAGGTAAATGCAAGTTGTTGTTGCACACTGCAGTTGAAAACAATCTCCGCCAACAGATAGACATGGTAAAAGATTACCAGACCAGCCAGGCTGTTGTCTGAGCCCATAGATTTTACTGTCTTCAGTGTAGGATCTGAAACATATAAGGTTAAAGTGAGACTGAGTGCAGTACTGCCCACACAGTGATGTACTACAGCATATGACCCAGACCCAGGGTCAGTGTGGTGTTGAACAGGGATGAGTATAGACCTAAGCATGGAGACAGCTTCTAGCTTGTACCCTTTACTATACATGTGTAAATAGTTCTAGATGTTAATAAAGACTTACTGTTAACCTACAAAAGACTACGAAGACTTCTTTAAGACATACCGTTCAGTAACCAACACCCTCCCAAAATTCAGTACCTGCAGCCACTTCTTCATGTCATGTGGAATGAACTGAATTGGCTGAACATTGACATCTGAGACAGAGTCCTTGGGAGCAGGTCAAGTTGGTTCATCCAGTCAGCACTTCTTGTTGAAGACATTTGCAAATACATCAGCCTTGTCTGTCACCTGTATGCTGGGTGAAATAGCCAAAAGGGGAATACAAGTTATTCCGTGTTCTGGACAGACCGCACCTTGAGTGCTGTGTCCTGTGCTGGTTGGTGCGAAGCAAAAGAGGTCTCAGGGGGCTAAAGGTAATGTAGAGAAGAACCACACGGTTGAAACCTAGGGCTGAATTTTCCAAAGCCCAGGATGGTGGAGTTGGTAGTGCCAGGAAAATAGGAAGAAGTTAGGCCCCTCAACCCATTCCCCCTGCCAGGGAGCTTTCCAAGGGCCAGGCTGGCTACAGCCGTACAGGGTATTGGTGAGATGGCACTTGGAGTACTGTGTACCATTTTGTCTCCTTAGTTAAGAAGGGATATATTTGCATTGGAGGCAGTTCAGAAAGGGTTCACTAGACTGAGTCTTGGAATGAAGGGGATATCTGCCCGCTCCACAGAGGAAGGCAACCAATTATGGTAATTAAGGCCCCAATTGGGGCGACTTGCAGTATCTGTGCTATATTGCTGCTGGCGTGGAACCCCCACCACATGCAGAGGGCACCATCCCCTTGGAGGTGGCCGCCCTATCGCAGGCTAGGGGCCATTGGAATCAAAGGCTCCATGGAAGAAAGATGGGGACGTGCTCACAAAAAGCCACAATCATGGCAGTGAGTGAGCTATCGGAGGGTTTCACCTCCATTCTGATTGACCTACTGGTCTCTATCTCTGATGTCTGATGACAGATGTGCAGGCCAGCTAAGGAACCTCCATGTTGAAGTCCACCTATCCCACTGGTACTGCTGAGGCTGCAGAGCTGCTGGTCATCTGATTGGGCCAGCAACATTGGGTGCCTGCCAGCCAACCTTAACAGAGCTTGGAAGTGGTCAACTAGGAGACAACAATCTGGAAGATGGCTCTGCTGGTCATGCTGCTGGCAATTGTCGCAGGACCCCAAAGCCCATGGCAAAATCCAGCCCCTAATGTCAAAGTTCTAAGTTTTAGGGCAAAGTTGAGACAACGTAGGCTTATCAACCCAAAAAAGAGATGATCTTACAGATAGTAAATGTTATGGGAAGGTTAACCTGGAATATTACTTTAAATTAAACAGTGTCAGTATAACAAAGGGACATAGATCCAAACAATTAAAAGGCCACATTTGTGGACTGAAGTTTCTTCTTTATACAGAGAGTGTTCAATACTTAGAAAGCATTTTTTTGGGAAGAGTGATGAAGGTCAAAATGGAATCATTTTAGCATCAATTAGATGTCGCAATGTGGGTAACTGTAGGGCTGTTCTGGTTAGAGGTATTAAGATGGGCCAAATGGCTTTCCTCATCCAGAAATACCCTGAGAAACAGATGGGAATGGAATTAGAGAGTCTGGAATAAAAAGCAACAAACGCCCAGCTCATTAACACATACTATACAACAAAACCAGCTCAATGTAAATGAAGTCCTCTAGATGGAAATAAAAAGATTTTGCCACGTTTGCTTTGGAGTAGATAAGGAGTCTGAAGAGCCTTGTGTTATCTGCATTATCATGACAGCCAGAGCAAGTATTGCAGTGGTACTTGTTGGCACAATTTATGTTGGATCATGTTTGTACACAAACAAAAATGATAGCCAAACAGTTTTTTCATGAAGACATTTACCTTTTTGAAACATCTATTCTGTTATAATGTAAACTTTCTTTGATTTACAAAGGGCATCATATAACCTTTGTTTCCTGTAGATGGTAGTATAGTTAGGGGATAGATTGTTACAGATCACTCTTTCTTTGAGGATATCATACCTTGCCTAGTGGCAAACTGGACAGCAGAGGGCCGTATTTGATAGTTTACTGTAAATTTATAAAATGGTGTACACTTAGCTTAATGTAAGCTGAATGTTTAAAATAATAATGACAGAATTAACAAAGAGCAAAATTTCTTCAATATTGTTTTGAAAAATATTTTGTGAACTGTGCTTTAAAATGAGAAACAAACTAATCATTTACAGTGGATCCTCCAGTCCATTTACTTGTCTGAATCAAATTATCCATTGAGCTGGACCATTTTGTACATATTATTCGCCTTGCCATCGACATTTTAAGGTTGTGAGAAATGGATGCTATTTAAAAAAATATTTTTGGGGAATATTGTGTTATTCTGTGAAGGAAGCTGTGTGTGTCTGTGTGTATGTGTATACTTTAATTAAGCTGGGCAGAGATTAATAGGAGACAGGTTGTCTGGGGGGAGTGGGGGGGGGTAGTTAAAACATGAAACAGACAGAGGTGTTAGGTTTGAGGTACAAGTAAATAGCTTGGATCTAACATTTGCATTGTTAGAAAAGTTGAGAGTTTGTTTAAATATCAAAGGGAAGTCAGAGGCGAAAGGAAACATGTTTGCATCTTGCAGGAGTTCCATAGGTAAATAGAAGTGGGGATATTATATTTTATTGACCCGAAGACAAAGACAGAATGGAGATGTAGAAGATTTTACATTCTCAAAGAAGTGTGAGAGCAATGGAACCTGAGATGAAAAGAGAAAAAATATATTTTAGAGCTGCTGAAGCTTTGGGCTACAACTGTTGTGGGGCTGGAGCTGTGAGATGTCGCAGCTGGACCTTTAGCTGGAGCTCTGGCATGGGAGAGGATGTAGTTTGAATCAGCCATCTAGTCAAACCAGAAAAGGCTTGGGCTGCAAAAAGCAGTTTTTTTCTGAAGTTTGGGTTTCCACAGCAGAGTGGAAGAGAGTTACAGGTCGTGTGGTAGGCCTTTATTAATGCTACAGCAGTTTGCCTTGGGTAATATTACTCCAGCTACCCCTTCTCTTCAGGAGCCAGCCAGCGGCCCTTGGGGACCCTAGGGAGGAGGATCAGCAGGTATACCCCCCGGCGCCATCCACCCAGGTGATTCCGGGAGTGTCTGGCCCATCCGAATCCCCTCTCCCTGTGACCTCCTGCAGCTCAAGCTCTACATCTTGAGGAGGGTGCCTCTGCCACACAGCAGGTTCCTGAAAGCAGGCCAGGGCCATCCAGGTCTCGGCCCTCCATAGGACACCCCCAAGGTCATCACAGATAGGACATAGCAGTCAGCAGGCTGCCTCCACCTCCACTGTGGATGTCCAGGGAGCACCAAGATGTAGCGGTAGGGCTAGGAAGGTTAAGAATATGTAGTTGCACAACCTGGGCGTGGGTGTTAATCATTTATACATATTGTTCTCTATTGTCAATAAACTCCCAAGAATATCTCCCTGCCTCTGGCTCCTTGTTCTGATGAGCAGTGTCCATGTCACTCAGATGTAAAACCTTTCTGCACAAGATGAGGGCAGATGTCTCAGTCCAGGACCTCTTCCCTGTGCTCTGTGCAGCCTTCAGACCAAAGTGGTGGTTTGGCTTCATGCTCACTGGACACAGATATGATGCCTGCACCTCGACGGTGCTTGTCATTACTGCCAGAATGTCCTGGGCAGGCGTCTCAGTGTTTGTCATTCTCTCGGTGTGCTCTCAGCACTTTAAGGTGGGGCTGGCCCCCATCTCTTCAGCGTCTGTGACCAGTGATGCTGTGATCCTGAAGGGCTCAGGTGCTGAAGCAGACAAAGGATCAGTGGTTTTTAAAGTTTCATCACTGCTTCTCTATGATATGACCTTGATCACAGAGTGCAAGCGATCTGCCCTCGGCCAGACAGGAGTCAGACATTCTCAGAGGCTATGTGAAGATCTATGGAGCATCTTTACTGCATGTTGTCACCATCTTCCTGCAATCGAGTAACTATTAGGCCTCCAATGTGTCTCCATGACAGGAGCATTCTCAGAGAGGGTATGTGTGCTGCCATAAGCCAAACTGGAGTCAAACTTTCACAGATGCAATGTGAAGATCTTATGGTGTCATCATCCTCCACAAACTTAGTAGCTATGAGGGCCTCCCAAGCACACCTGCCTCGATTAGCTGGTGCAAGGGCCTTTTTACCTTCATCATTGCCTTCGAGGACCTCCTCACCATCATCCCCGTCAACGTCCTCCGCATTAGAGGAGACCTCTAGCCACTCCATCTCCTCCTCAGCCAGCTCATCTCTCTTTGCAACACCAGGTTGTAAAAGGCGCAGCAGATGACGATGATGCGTGACATCCTCTGTGGACTGTATTACAGGGCTGCACCAGACTGGTCC
The DNA here is from genome assembly GCF_017639515.1 of Carcharodon carcharias. Taxonomy (NCBI): domain Eukaryota; kingdom Metazoa; phylum Chordata; class Chondrichthyes; order Lamniformes; family Lamnidae; genus Carcharodon; species Carcharodon carcharias. The sequence continues at coordinate 129,957,403 of NC_054470.1, forward strand.
AGGCAACGGAACCTCATTTTCAGCATCCTGCTGGTTTGCTCTAACCAGGTTGCGAGTTGCAGCATGAGTCTCATTATAGCATCGCTCTACTGCTATAATGTCATCAGCCATGACCTCTGCTGTCCCTAAGGAGCCATCCCTGCAGCTTCTGTGGACTCTGGAAGACTCCAGGGATCTGTGACCGACTGAGGATGTAGCTGTCGTGCACACTCCTTGGAAACGGTGCGCAGACCTGCAGGATGCGTTTGTGCTGGTGACACACCAGCTGAACAGTCAGTGGGTGGAATCCCTTGCGGTTGACATAGTTGACCGCATGTTGCAATGGAGATCTGAACACCATGTGAGTGCAGCTGATGGCACCCTGTACCTGTGGGAAACTCGAGATCTGGGCAAATCCAATTGCTCTTACATCCTGGCTTTCCTGGTCCCGGGCGAAATGCACAAAGTTGTGTGCCTTCGTGAAGGCGGCATTCCTGACCTCATGGATGCATTTGTGGGTGGAGGCTTGTGAGATCCCACAGAGGTCACCTGTGGAGCCCTGAAAAGAGCCACTGGCATAGAAATTAAGTGCTACGATCACGTTCGTGGCCACTGGCAGTTAATGCCCTCCATGACCCCGTGGTGCCAAATCCTGCAGTAGCTGGCAGACGTGACCAACCAGTTCCTTATACATGCGCAGCCTTCGGTGACACTGGTTATTGGTTACCTGCAAGAACAAAAGGCGGCAGCTATAGCTCATGGGTCTAGCTAGGTGCTGACCGGTGACGGCTCGCTGTGGCTTTCAGCGGCATGTGCAGGAGCCCCAGCCATCCCTTCTTCCAGAAGGTGCTGCTGCCCCCTCTTTGCAGCCAGGTGCCTCAATCACTCCCTTCTCCATTGTCTTCACTCTCTATAAGCCACGAGCCATACAGCTAGTTCACCAGGCTCCATGATCCTGATGTACTCCTCCTGCAGGATGAAAGAGAGAAACATGTAGGTTAACATAGATGTACTAAGAACTTGTTCTGGTTCAGTCTGAATGCCCCTTAACGCATCCTGGGGAGTGCTGGTCATCACTTGGATGGCCAGAGATTAGTGCGCTGCATGGCTGCCTGAAGCCCCATCTTCCTCTGCCCTACTCCACCTGACTGATTGGCGGCAGCTTTGCCCACTGGACTACATGCTGTGCTCCCAGTTCAGGCGCAGAATTCTCCTAACCCACACTGCAAGGCTGCACTGTTAGCTTGAACCATGGGGGAGACTGATCCAAACTGGGATGCTGACATTGCAAGGGGCTGTGAGGACCTCCACCAGTGACTGCTCCATGGGCAGCTTTCGCAAGGAGATTGTACAACGTGTGCAGTCGTCCAACTGTTCTGCAGTCCACTAAAATACTCATTGGTTTGCAGCCTGCGCCCGAGGGGTGAAAAACTGTGGAGTGGCACTTTGATGTCTCTGCATTGCTTGAGTGGGCAACTCCATGCATGCCAATGTGTCTGCACCTGAACGGTCTCAGCTGCGGAGAAATGGTCACTTTATATAAGGTGTATACATGTGTGGCCGCATCCCTAGCCCACCCCACCACCAACCCCGCACGTGCTGGTACACTACCTTCAACTGCAGGACAGCCTTTGTCCCTCTTCCCCAAAGTTGCCTCAACTGCAAAGCAGCCTTCACCAGCACTGCCCCACCACCACCTCCCCCCACCCCAACGCACCGGAACTTTGAAGTCCAACTGGTGATCCTCGCAAGTGTTCCGCATTGTTACTGTGCACTCACCTCTGAGTTCCCTTCAAAGTGCAGCCTGGCATGTGCACACTTTTTACATGCAGTTGTGAAACATGTCGGGGTGATTGTGGGCGGATGATCCAGTGGAGGGATGATGATTCCATCGGACTCGCCTTATAATGATATGCAGATGTATTATAACGAGGTTCCCAGTGCCTGATGGCAAGAAACAAGGTCCGGCATAGACGGGCTGAGTTGATGATCACAAACTGGTCTCACAACATCGTGAAACTGATTTTTGGCCTTCTCGCCATATTGTCCTCTCATGCCACCAAACACACCCAACTACAGTGGGCACAGATGACCTCAAGGTACGGCAATAGTGTGTGAGGAAGGAAGGCCCAAGGTTTCCTTGCGTGGGTACCCCTGCTCCTCCTGACCCACACAACAAACTGAAGCTGTCCAGAAAATGTCACTTCACCAGCTCCCAATCAGGCCTTTGACTATAGTTGCACTCATATATGGAACACCCTGATCATGGCCAACAGAAGTGCATGGAGCTGGGAGCAGTACCCTTGTTTCTCCTGGCAACACAGAATTATTTTTTAAAAGTTTGCTTAATCTGTGTCTTAAGTTCCCTCTAAGATACGTGCCTGTGTGATCACGCACCAGTCCGTCAAGTGCCACGCACTTGATTATGAATGCCAAGCACATGGCATTGGAGAGTATTCTGCTGCTCTGCAAATAGGTTTTTTGTTTCTACTGGCAGCACACATCTGCACCTTACCATAATACTGGTGCACATAGTAAAATTAATTCTACACATGGATGGAAAAAATTAGAGGGAACGTTACCCAAGTCTCAAAAATCCTCCACGGTTTCAGGCAGCCTGGAACTCCCTTCACTGTGGTTACTCACACCTCATGGAGCAGCAGTTCATGAAGGTGGATGCCCCACATTCTCAAGTGTAATTAGGGATGGGCAATAAATGCTGGACTAGCCAGTAATGCTCACTCCCTGCGCAAGAATAAAGAAAAGTCCAATTTCTGGTTCAGCTACTTTAACAGGCCTTATGCATTAGATCTAGGGTGGAATTTTCTTTTCTAGAGACTAAGTGTGGTGGTGGGCTGGAAGGTCGACATGGTTCCAGCTGGGTGGTAGGGTGGATTTTCGTACCAATTTTATGCTTTTCAACTCATTAATTATCTGTGAAGAGCTTATCGAATCTTGGGTGAGCAGTGATCTGTTGTTACCTCATGGGGTCTAAGGTCCTAGTGCCGTATTTAAACAGCACCAGCACATACATTCACTCACTGCAAGCCAGGTGTGTGTGCAATTCATTTTCTCAATGGCGTCCAAAAGAAACAAATCCTCCACTCCATGTTTCAGCGTGGCCTCCCTGGGGATTCTCCTCCAGGCCATTCAGGAAAGATGGGAGGTCCTCTTTCTGTGGGACAGTAGCAGAAGGTCCTCCCACCTGACCACACCAGCCTGGGAGGAGGTCAACGCCCGTGGGTACTGAAAAAGGTCTGCCCTGCAGTGTAAGAAAAGGAAGAATGATGTGATCCACTCTGCCAGGGTAAGTGAACCTTCTCCTCACTCCACCTCATAATCTCATAAGGGCATTAGGCAGTGTAAGGCTTAGAGTCCACAGGGATGTCACATAAACCAGAAGATGGGACATCAACACTGAATGTCTGCCAGCCACTTTAAAATCCCCATCTCGTTTAAGATCCTGACAAATGGTGTCTTCATCTCTTACTGGGGAGGGCTCGGCACACACAGCAGGCATGCATGCTTCTGAACTGCTCTTTCATCTGTAGTGCTCACAGTCAATCCGCCTGTCTTTATACAGGACAAGCACACCCATAATCGGTGTGAGAGGGACAAGCCTGAAGGGGTATCCCAAGCTGGGACATTCATAATCCCCCGAGCAACAGGCAGCAGAGCTGGCTTGCGAGGGCAGAGATCATTCCTGCAGACGCCAGGCCACCTCAGATGAGGAAGCAGACTTCCCATCTGATGAAGAACTGTCACTGTGTTCACCTGCACTCTCCACCAGCACAGATACATGTACCTCAGTGGGACCTAATTCTAGAGTAGCCTCAGGTTCACAATCTGGTGATCACCTCATGGACATGTATCCACAGCAGGTGGACTCAGTGACAACTGAGCTCTCTGACATTCGAGCGACTGCTGAGTCCATGTCAGGTGATGATCCTCTGCAGTCAGCCCTAAGAGAAATGTTGGAGATGCAAAGACAGGCAGGGGATCATCAGGCAGGGTTGTCAACAGACTGAAACGAAGGATGGAGGAGTCCGTCCACATTCTGTCTGATGTCATGGCTTTGGCATGCAAGCGCACCCAAGTCTCTGTGGAAAGGGTGCAGCTTCCTTAGAGACCCAGGTCCAGCAGAATGCACAGTTTCTGTGGAATTTGAGCTTGGACCTACACTCCATCACTTTAGCCATGGGTGCATTCCAGCAGCGGCAAGGCGAGGGGGGAGCAGGGCACCTCAACCTCACCCTCCAGGTACCCCTTGTCCTCAAGGAGTCAGGGACCGGTCCTCGGGCACACAAGGGGAGGTGAAGTATCAGCCAGAAACCCTGGTGCCATCCACACAGTACAGAGACAGGCCTTGCAAATAGCCCGTCTCCGCACCCAGCAGCACCTGCACTCATTCCAGGATCACCTGCCCCGGAAATCTGCCGACTCTGCGAACCCAACCCAGGGATGAAACTCTGGGCCTTAGAGTGAAGAAACCGGACATGGTTAAAGTGGTGGAGGGCCTCAAAAGAGTCACAAATGTAACTGAAAAGAGACTGGGCAAGTGGACAAAAATAGTGTTAAGAAAGGAAGAAATTGGTCCTGTCAGTTAAGCACAGGCTGAAATTGTGGTTTGTTTAGGGCTGACTTGTTTGTGAATGTCAGGAAGGAGGTAGAAGCATGTCATGTGGGTTTGGCTATGATGTTGGAAGCCATGAAGGGGATACCTTGAGAGGAGATTAGGTCAATGACAGGCTTGGGAGTTTGCTGATAGGATCATGGTCCAGAGGAAGGCATGAGGAGGTGTCTGAGAATCGGCATTCAGCTTCTGTAAAGTCAAGGTTTGTTTGCCAAACAACAGCATTCATTCTTGCCAGCAAGTTTAATTACAATATTAGGGCTGAACTTGAGCCCTTTCTTCCAGAACAAAAAGAAAGACTTGCATTTATAAAGTGCCTTTCACTCAGGACATCCCAAAGTACCTTATAAATTTATAGGCACTCTTTTGAGGTGTAGTCACTGTAGTAATGTAGGCAACCTAGCTGTCAATTTGTGCACAGTGAGCTCCTGCAAAATAGTAAGATGATAATGACAAGATAATCTGTTTTTGTGATATTTGGTATGGGATAAATATTGGCCAGGACACCAGGAATAACTCCCTTCCTCCTCTTTGAAACACCGCCATGCAATCTTATACATTCACCTGGGAGAGCATATGGGGTCTCAGTTTAAATGTCTCATCCAAAGAAATCCCTCCAACAGTGCAGTAGCCCTCAGTACTGCACTGGGGTGTCAGCCTAGATTTGTGTTCAAGTTTGTGGAATGCAGCCTGAACCCACAACCTTCTGGTTCAAAGGTGAGTGATGCAGCAGAAACAATGGGGTTCTAAAAGTTCTTTGGAAGGTGGGTTAGTATAAGTGAGCGGAGTAAAAAAGTGAGATGGCTGGTAGTTCCAAATGTAAAAAATCTAGAGAGAGTAAGAGGCCAGAGGGAGAGTTCCAAGTGGAAAGAGAATTCTGAAGGTAGAGGTAAGAATCTGTTGTTCAGGTGAAAGAGCCTTGGCAAAAGAAGTAGATGGCAGGCAAAAATGTTGGAAGAAGAGCTCAAAGTCATACTAAGCTCACAATTTGTTGTGGTGAGGGCATAAGGGAGTGAAGCTGGACCCTTTGAGGGCTGATTGTTCAGAGTGAGAGAGGTGGGCGGGGGCTCAGAGCAGGGAAGACTAGAGGGAATAGTGAAAACATGGCAAAGAATGAGATTGTAGGGAGTCAGGGGTCAAAAGAAAGTGAAAAGAAAGAAGGATCCAGAGAAGCATTGGTGTCCAAGAGTTGTTGAAACTTTTGATCCTTGACAGCTGAAAGGGAAAAAACATGTTTTTGTTAAAATGCCAAATGAGGCGAAGGATGAAATGGAACTGCTGACAGCTCTGGGATGGAGTCGGTGCTGCTGAAGAGAAAGGTTGAGAGCAGGTATGTGGCATTGACCATGGATCTCAGGATGTGGTGAGGACAATGGTTTGGCGAACGCTGAATAGCTTGGAGATTTTGAAGAGAAGTGACAGTGAATTAAACACTAAACAGAATTAAAATATATTGTAAGAGTTTGTTCAGTAGGTCCCACAAAGAGGACCAGAGGCTTGTAAAGTTGAACAGTAGTGTTTATTGGTAATACATAACTATATACCTACATATAATTATAGCCTAAACAGGGAATAACTTCATGCTGACTTCTACTCGAGCCTCTCCATGCAGTTCATCTCCAGCCAACAGTTATGAGTTTCTCTACATGATACTTTGGGCGGTACTGTTCTTCAGTATTAACCCTTGCTATGTTGAACACTCTTATAATTACAAAAAACTGTAAATGCTAGAAATCTGAAGTAAAAACAGGAAACTCTAGAAATACTCAACAGGCTATTCGACATCTGTGGAGAAAGAAGCAAAAGTTAACATTTCATGTTGATAACATTTCACTCTCTTGTCCCATTACCATCATCGTTTGCCTTGCAGCTTCCCTTTTGCTATTTAACCTTTCTTGCTTCCACTATATCACAAACACTCCCTTTTGCTCTTTCCTCTCTTCCCTCACTTTCATAGCCTCTGTACTTGTTTAAAACCTGCTACAGCTCTTAACTTTTTTGAGTTCTGATGAAAGGTCATCAACCTAAAATGTTAACTTTGTTTCTCTGCCATTCCTGCCCTTTTTTCCCAGAAGGAAAAGAACAATTCTGACCAATAATTTTATTTCCCAGTTTTTATTGGTGTTCCATTTTAAGGTATACAAGATCAGTTTGGAACAGTATTTCCCAGTTTTTACTGTTTTTTTCATTCTGGGTTTAGCTCTGTTTCTTTAATCACAATGCTATCTTACTTCAAAGAGTCTAACTGTGTCCCTATGCACTATTCTCCTTGCCACAAACTCCTTTGTTGTCTCTTTTCTAGCCTTTGTTTCCTTTGTTTCCTTATAGCCTTCAGCATCTGCTTACTAATTTTCTGCTTTCCATTTCCAGCTTTGCTTCTCTCCCTCTGGATCTGTACTCAGGTTCCCATCCACATCCTAAACTTGTTTAAAACCTCCCCAACAGCTTTAGTAAACAGAGAATGACTGAATCTGAACCCCTCATAAAAAGATGGGGAAGGTGACAATGACAATGGTATTGGTCCCAGCCATGTTGAGGTGCAACCCCAGTTTACAAAGGTCCAATCCCAAATCCCCAGGAATCTAAAGCCCTCCCTTCTGGATCATCCTCCCCCAATCACGCATTCATCTGCACGAACTTATTTCTTTTGTTCTATTCTGTTCAGCTCCTTCTGTTTCAGATTCTGTATTCAAAGTTTTTCCTCTATCACTAGCTTTAAAAAATTCTGAGTATGGGAATTTTTCATCTTTTTCAACCATGAAAGGACAGACCAAATGATACAGGACATTCAGCACCATTCTGGTCACCATTCATGTAAAAGTTTTCCAATTTGGAGCTGACTGACCACTTTGATACATATCCCTTGATGTCATCTGAAATGAACATACTGAGTTGAAATTTTGTGTCACTGTAACTTTTCACTGCCACTGATGTTAAAAACAGTGTTAGACAAGAACAGTTATAGAATGAATCTAGATGTAGACACTTGTTTTAAGTGCCTTGACTAATCTGGGATTAGGGAGAGGTTTGTGGGTTTGCCCTCCATCTATCACCAGGGTCTTCAGGCTCACTGTGGTTAGCTTTATACTCCACAGTTAGGCATAAGAGAATGACTGAATCTGAAGCCCTCATAAAAAGACGGGGAAGGTGACAATGAGCAGCAGGGATTGTAGTATGACCAAGCTGGAGAAAGACTACAATCACAGTAGGAAACCTTTTCCAACTGCTAGCCAGATATGGGACCAACTTATAAGGGACAATGCGGATAACTTAGATACCTGCCTACGGAATCCTTAGTTATTTCATCAGAATTACATATTACTACTGCATCCTCTGAACAAAATAAGCACAGGGGGCACTTCGATAAATCCTTCATATACTAAACTTTGGGCTGTAACTTCCGGTCGATGAGTGGGGGAGGCGGGGCCCACGGGGCCCACTCGCCGACATGTAAAATGACACGGGGTGACGTTGGGCAGGCGTGCCAACATCACTCCGCAGCATTTACATTTTCAGGTTGGCATGCGCGGAGTCGAGTCAGCTGTGCGCCCGCCAAGCTGTCAACGGCCTATTAAGGCCATTTAAAAAGTAATTGAAATCGTTAATGGACCTGTCTGTCCAACCTTAAGGTTGGCGGGCAGGCCGGGAGCCCTGGCGGGTTCTGAAAAAACATGAAACCTCATCCACGGGCAGGATGAGGTTTCATGAGGGATTTAAAAATTTCTGAATATTTTAAAATAAAAGTTATGGACATGTCCCAACTCCTGTGACAGTGTCTCAGGGGACATGGCAGCAAAATTTCCATTGTTTAAACAGCTTTTCACATTTGAGCCAATCTCCGAGGCAGCGCTTTGCCTCAGGGAGATCTGTGTGGTCTTTTGCGCGCATGCATAAAAGAGTGCACTGCCGGCTCAGGGAATCCCCTCCCGCCTGCATGGGAAGCGCATAGCGCTTTCTGGCGGACATCACGCTGGGTGGGACTTAATTGGCCCGCCCACGTAAAATGGCAGCACACCCCCAACTGGGGGCGCCAATCAGGTACCCGCCCACCCACGCCTGCTCCAGCACATCCGCCCCCCCCCACCGATGGGTGGAAAGTGTTGCCCTTTGAGATAAACACAGCTATGCCATCCCAGTTGTAATAAATTATTCTGAAACAGCATCCTAGGTTGTGATTTGTGTTTGGCATGTTGAACATGGGAATTGAGCTGTTTATATTTTTCACTGTGTGCTGTCCTTGTGCCTACCTATAGATATGCTTCAAGCCAAACCTTCTTTTTCTCCACAGAATTACCTCATAGGAAACTAACATAAGAAATTGGAGCAGGAGAAGAATTTTATACCAGCGGGATTTTACGGTTCTGCCAAAGTCAATGAAGTTTTCAATGGCTCACCGCATTTTACAGGCCTGCCTCCACCGCGATGGGGCTGTAAATGTCCTCCCCATATGGCCATTTCTGCCATTCAACATTGTGGCTGATCTTAGGCTTCAATTTCACTTTCCCACCTATTCCCATTTCCCTTGATTCCCTGAGAAACCAAAAATCTATCTCAGCGTTAAAAATGATGGCATATCCACAACTCCCTGGGGTAGAGAATTCCAAAGGTTCACAAGCTTTTATGAAAAACAAATTATCCTCATCTCAGTTCTAAATGATTGGCCCCTTATCTTGAGATTATGCCTTCTTGTTTTAGATTTCCCAGCTGGGGGAACAATGTCTCAGTATCTACCCTGTCAAGCCCCTTCATAAGCTTGAATGTTTCAGTGAGGTCAACTCTCATTTTTCTAAACTCCAGAGAGTATAGACCCAATTTATTCATCTCTCATCATATGCAACCCTCTCACCCCAGTAAATCTAGTAAACTTTTGTTGTACTGCCTAGGATGCAAGTATATCTTTCCTTAAATATGGAGATCAGATTTAACACACAGTATTTCAGATGCAGCCTCCAAAGCCCCATACAATTGTAGCAAGGCTTTTTTATTCTTGTAATCCAATTCCCTTGCAATAAAGAACAACATGTAATTTGCTTTATAATTCATTGCTATACTTGCTTGCTAACTTTTTGTGTTCCTTATATGAGTATACTTGAGTCTCTTTGAATATTAACATTTCCAAGTTTCATGCCTTTAAAAGAAAACTCCTTTTCTATTCTTATAACAAAGTGAAAAACCTCACACTTTCGTTACATTATACCCCATCTGCCATCTTGTTGTTTACTCATTAAGCCTGTCTATATCTCTTAGCAATCACTTTGTGTCCTCCTCAGAGCTTGCATTCCTACCTAACATTGTATCATCAGCAAACGTAAATGCATTAACCACTGTCTCTTTTTCTAAGTTATTAATATAAATTGCAAATTTCTGAGGCCCCAGCATTAATTCCTGTCCCAAGCCACAATTCATAGACTGCTAATTGAAAATGCCCCATTTATCCATTTTCTGCTTCCTGTTCGTTAATCAATCCTCTATCCATGCTTAAATATTACCCCCAACTTCATGAGTCCTTACCTTGTGTATTAACCTTTTATGTGGCACCTTCTCAAATGCCTTTTAGAAATCCAAGCATGCTACATCTACTAGTTTCCCTATATCTACCCCACTAGCTACATCCTCAAAAAAATCTCATAAATTTTACAAACAGGATTTCCCTTTCATAAAACCATGCTGATGTGTTTTAATAATACTATGCTTTTTCCAAGAGCATTGGTAAGACTTACTCAAAAATCGATTCTTTCCCAATTTTCCCAATGACCTATCTCATGTAGTTCCCTATGTTCTCTCTCCCTCCTTTCTTGACCAATGGTGGTACATTTGCTAACTTTCATCTGCTGGGACCACTCCAAAATCTAGGGAACTTTGGAAAATCATAGCTAGTGCATCCATTATTTCTGCAGCTATCTCTTTTAAAATACCACAATGTAGGCCTGTACTTCAGTGGAATGAGGTTCAGAAGTCAGTGACAGGAGTCTTAGGAGCTCCCACCTTGCAGCAGCAAATGCCTGAAAGTTGCATGTCCTATGCCATTGAAAGATTAACCTTGTATTACTGCAATATGTACAGGCATCTAAGAGGCTGGTTGAAAGATATCCATAAGTACTACACTTTGGAATTCGTGGCATGCTTTTTACTCTAGGCCCTCATATCCTGACATTTTAATTTGATTTTGAGATGTGAATAATGGTGGCATGTCCTCCTTTAATGCCTATTCTTTGTTGGCCTAAAGAGAAAGTGGCCTCTGTAGAACATGGAATGACCTTTGACAGGTAATTGATAAAACCATTCAGTTGGAATTAAATTTCCATTAATATCATTTTAAATTAGATGGTGATGACCTACAAATTGCCCTCATCAGTTTCATATCGAACATGGAAGTAATTTATCTCAAGTCTACAGTTATTGAAGGTGGTTTAAAAAACAATCGGATATGTATTTGAAGAGGAGAAATATATAAATATAAGGCAAATGGAATTCGTGAAAATAATTTTGTCTGAAGAGTTACCACAAACAAAATGGTTTGAATAGTTTTGTTTTGTTTTGTGCATTTTATGGTTTGGAAATTCCTAGGTCCCAAAAGTGGCAATATAAATACATAAGAAGATCTTATGATCACTGATGACCTCTGAGATAAGAGGAGGTTGACCCCCACCAAGTATTTCAGGGCCAGTTAATTAAAATAATGCTAGGGGCAAGAGTCCCTCCAGCATAAGGCTCAATACATTGGGCACATGGCATTTGGTTGAAGTTGTGGGGGGGGACCGGTTTGGTGGTGGTGGGGGTAGGGTGGCAGTGGAGGGGGAGAGAGGAGAAGATGTGTGAATGAAAATTTGAGATGAATGCAAAGCAAAAGCATTTTTTTTTCTTTAAAGGTTCTATGCAATTAAAGGGCTGAGCAGGTTTTTGGTAAGCAGTTGACACAATTGAAGGGAAAAGGTGAGGCCCTCTTCTCTGAAGCTGATGTGTAAATGCTTCAGTCCTACTTGAGAGAAAACAAGGCTGCAATAGTTAATGTACCAGGGATGAAGCCATCGCATGTAGCAACACTGTCCTGATGAAGGAAGCTGGTGCTAGCTATAAGTGGGAGCTCTGTAACTCCAGGGCCCCACTGCAGCACTGCAAGAAGTTTAGTGGTCTCATTTGATCAGCAAAGATAAGTGTGTTGTTAGATTAGCTGAATTACAGAGAAGCAATGGACATTCCCGAAAACATTTGTCAATTAATGAAATTCAGCGTATCACATAGCACTGTGTATTTGTACCAGGAGTAAAGTTCACTCATGTCAAATGTTTCACATCCTGAAATACACACAAGCCCACTGAAACTTCCTTGTTCGCTCACCTCTACCACTACTGCCATCTATTCGACAAGCCCAGACCTACTGTGGCTGCAGAATCTAACTGTAGCGGTCACTTAACACTATGCATGATGATCTCAGGGGTCCCACAATGATAGAAGGATGTAAGTAAAGCCTTAGGCACATTTTGAAGTTCCTCATCACTTTCCCAAGATAGGAGCATAGGAACAAAGACCGAGTTGCAACTTGTAGCCTTCTACCATTCTGATGATACAACGATAATGGAGGATCTGCCTCAAGCATACTGTTATGATGCTAATATTACCAATTTTACCATTGGTAGTGTTCTTAAAGGTCAGATTTGGGCAGTGTTTTGGAGAAGTTATACAGGCACTGTGCCCACCTATTTACATGGTGGCAGAACAAGTGGTACTGCAGACTAGTGGGCATTATTAAGAATAATTTTGTTGTAACTCTTATAGGTAGTTTTGTGGTAATTGCTATATTGCCCCCTTCTTAAAGTAGCCCCTTCTCCACCCAGAACAGGCAATAAGAGGAAGGAAGATCTAACCATATATGTCACTTCACAGATAGAATGATGAGATTGTCAAAAATCAAAGACAAGGCAACAAAAATAAATTGAATGAATTAATTATATATGCTAATTATATGCTCCACGTGCTACATTAATAAAATACACATCAGCCTTTGTGAGTTAGGCATCTGGCACCTCTGTAATTTATTTTTTGCAAGATTGGAGAACAAGCAGAAAACCCCATTCATTTTGTTTTGTGTCTCAAAACTCAGAACCTTAAGAAGAAGAAAAAGGTAAAGAACGTAATTCATCAAATCTGGACAATAATTAGTGTGACTGTCACGTATTGGTGTTTCTAATTATTCTTTATCTTCTGGGTTGATTCTTTCCTCTTTCTCATTAACCAAAATCACAAACATGAAGAGCCTGATACTGTATCACATTAACGAACCATTAATATTACACCAGCCACTGAATCAATGCAGCAGAATTCATGATGTACATTGACCTTTAGCAATTTTATTTAATCTTTTTTATGTGGACTTATTGGTGAAAGGGTAAGTGGAACATGTTTCTGTTTTGCATCTAGTGAAAGAAAGCAACAAGTGTTTCTTAGGTTAGATTTAACTTGGGCCAGAGGAAATGAAAGCTCCCTCTAAATTGCCTCAACAAACATCTTAACCAATTTTTGAAGATCACCACTTAATGCCCCAATCTGCCATGTCCACTTAGCAAGCTTTGGTCCTGGAAGAAGATTGTTGAATTAATACTAATTAATTCTGATTTTATGCAGCAAGCTACTTTGAGACAGGAGCAGATGAGGGCTGCAAAATTTGGCTCCTTAATTCCAGTGGATTCAGAATCAAATTTTTTTTTAAAGAAACATTTAAACACATTAGTCAGTACTGTGTGAAATTCAAATGTAGCTGATACAGTCAGGACTCAGCTGAAGATTTGTTTTCCTGCCTCGAGCCACTGTGACTGCTTCATGAATAAGCTTTGATCCACCATTTACTGATTTTATGGGTGACATCGAGGGATGAATTTTCATCTTTAATGCTCCCCATAAGGAGATTTATACACCATACAGAGAAGATTCAGCCCCACTCCTACGTACATTTCTGTTGATAAATCTTAATGGACATAAAATCATGATGCCATACCGGCAAAACACGATACCCGGCACATGAAGAAAAACAGAAAATGCTGGAAATATTCAGCAGGTCAGGCAGCATTTGTACAGATAGGATTGTGTGGAGGTAGCAGGGGTCCCGCTGCTGGGGCTGAAAGCAAGGTCTGGCAAGGGGGGGTGGGGGGTGGTTGGTGGTGTGGAGACAATCATGTTTCAATGGGCAGCAAAGGTTTGGGGCTGCATTTTTCTGGAAGCAGCCAATTAAGTGGCAGTTGCTGGGGATGCTGTCCTATTAAGGATAGCAGCTCATCCCAAAGAGCTACTGGCCCAATCAGCTAGCTGTGCCCACTGCTGGGGCTGCACCTGGGGGATGAGGGTGCACTGGCCACGCCCCCTTGCAGACAGGTAAGTGAGGGCTGGGGCCAGGAAGTTGGACCCAGCGGGCGGGGGGTGGGTGTTTGCTGAGGGCAGACAGTGTTGTTGGATTGTCCTGCTGGCAGGACAATCTCTCCATGCAGTGGTGGGCCCCTCCCAATACTGCTAAAATGCCAGAATTGGCCACTTAAGATGCTTAATTGGGCTCCTACTGGGCAGATCATCTTCCACCTTTCCCACCATTGGTAAAAAGCCACGGTAGTGGGAAGGCATTGGGAATGCCACCCTGATGCCTTTCCCAGCTATTTTGCTAGCCTTCCCAAAATGCTGGTAAAATTCAACCATGAATTTTATGATTGATGACCTCTTGTCAGAACTGGAAAAAGTTAAAGATGTAAAAGGTTTTAAGCCATTACAGAGGCAGAGAAATGGAGACAGGTAAAGAACAAAAGAGTAAGTAAATGAGGGTGGAAGGCAGGAGAGATTAAGCCCTAGGTTTTTACAGAATTTTGGAGACTCGGTGTCTCATCCAAAATGGCACTGGAACCCTGGATCTGGAAGTCCTGCCCCCATTCCTAATATCCTATTTCACCTATAGTGGAATGGGTGACAGGATGTGATTCACACATGGAGGAAACCCAAAGCCAGCAGGGCCATTTGAATTCAGTGCTGGGTTCAAACAGACCCCATTTTCATTGGAGAAAGGTCTGTTTGTGACAGCTTGTGACTTATCATTTTTAAGAGTAGAATGTTCATAAAAGATGGATATGGCCTGTGGAACTTGGCTTGTGATTTGGTTTCCATAGGTAGCAGTAATATTTGCTTCAGTGTGATACTGCTCCACTGTTGGCAATGGGATGACCATGTCAAAATAAGAAGGTAAGACGACACCATCGTCAGCAATGGAACAAAGCTCAAGAACTGAATTTAGGTGAAATTCCTGCATAAGGTTCTTCAGATGTAGAAGATCTGTAGTTTTGGCTTCTGCTTCTGCACTGAAGGATGACTATAGTTGCAGGATGCACTGCTGATGAGATTGAAGTTTTTTTTTATTCATTGGATGTTGGCATCCTTGGCTGGGCCAGCATTTATTGCCCATCCATAATTGCCCTTGTTCACAAGTTGTTAACTTGTTAAGAGTCAACCACATTGCTGTGGGTCTGGAGTCACATGTAGGCCAGACCAGGGAAGGACAGCAGATTTTCTTCCCTAAAGAACATTAGTGAACCAGATGGGTTTTTACAACAATTGACAATGGTTTCATGGTTGTCATCAGACTTTTAATCCCAGATTTTTATTGAATTCAAATTTCACCATCTGCCAAAGGGGGATTTGAACCCAGGTCATCAAAGCATTACCCTGGGCCTCTGGAATACCAGTCTGGACCAGTGACAGTGTCACTATGGCACCACCTCCCCTATAGTGTGGGCATCAACTTACTTTCACACAAACTAATGGGCACTACCTTTGCTCGAGCAGTTTGATCCAACTTGAGATCAAGCATTTTGTTTTCCTTGGACAGCTTATTGTGGTCAGCCAGAGATATACAATCGGTGGGTTCAGTGGGACAAACATACAAATTCCATTCAAAAACAGAATTACCTGGAAAAACTCAGCAGGTCTGGCAGCATCAGCAGAGAAGAAAAGAGTTGATGTTTCGAGTCCTCTTGACCCTTCAACAGAACTCAGTGAATATTAGGAGAGGGGTGAAATATAAGCTGGTTTAAGGTTGTGGTGGGGGGGAGGGGGGGGGTGGGGGTGGGTGGAGGGGAGAGAAGTGGGGGAGTGTGGTTCTAGGGACAAGCAAGCAGTGATAGGAGCAGATAATCAAACGATGTCACAGACAAAAGAACAAAGAGGTGTTGAAGGTGGTGATATTATCTAAATGAATGTGCTAACTAAGAATGGATGGCAGGGCACTCAAGGTACAGCTCTAGTGGGGGTGGGTTGGAAAGACTAGCAGGGCATAAAAGATTTTAAAATAATGGAAATAGGTGGGAAAAGAAAAATCTATATAAATTATTGGAAAAAACAAAAGGCAGGGGGAAGAAATGGAAAGGGGGTGGGGATGGAGGAGGGAGTTCAAGATCTAAAGTTGTTGATATCAATATTCAGTCTGGAAGGCTGTAAAGTGCCCAGTCGGAAGATGAGGTTTTGTTCCTCCAGTTTGCATTGGGCTTCACTGGAACAATGCAGCAAGCCAAGGACAGATATGTGGGCAAGAGAGCAGGGTGGAGTGTTAAAATGGCGAGCGACAGGGAGGTTTGGGTCTTTCTTGCGGACAGACCGCAGGTGTTCTGCAAAGTGGTCGCCCAGTTTACGTTTGGACTCTCCAACGTAGAGGAGACAGCATTGGGAGCAAAAAATGCAGTAGACTAAGTTGGGGGAAATGCAAGTGAAATGCTGCTTCACTTGAAAGGAGTGTTTGGGCCCTTGGATGGTGAGGAGAGAAGAAGTGAAGGGGTAGGTGTTGCATCTTTTGCGAGGGCATAGGGAGGTGCCATAGGTAGGGTTTGAGGAGTAGGGGGTGATGGAAGAGTGGACCAGGGTGTCCCGGAGGGAACGATCCCTACGGAATGCCGCCGGTGGTTGGGGGGGGGTGGGGTGGTGAAGGGAAAATGTGTTTGGTGGTGGCATCATGCTGGAGTTGGCGGAAATGGTGGAGTATGATCCTTTGAATGCGGAGGCTGGTGGGGTGGTAAGTGAGGACAAGGGGGACCCTATCATGTTTCTGGGAGGGAGGAGAAGGCGTGAGGGCGGATGTGCGGGAGATGGGCCGGACACGGTTGAGGGCCCTGTCAACGACCGTGATTGGAAAACCTCAGTTAAGGAAGGAGGACATGTCAGAGGAACTGTTTTTGAAGGTAGCATCATCAGAACAGATGCGACGGAGGTGAAGGAACTGAGAGAATGGGATGGAGTCCTTACAGGAAGCGGGGTGTGAGGAGCTGTGGTCGAGGTAACTGTGGGAGTCGGTAGGCTTGTAATGGATTTGGTGGACTGTCTATCACCAGAAATTGAGACAGAGAGGTCAAGGAAGGGGAGGGAAGTGTCAGAGATAGACCATGTGAAAATGATGGAGGGGTGAAAATTGGAAGCAAAATTAATAAATTTTTCCAAGTCCTGACGAGAGCATGAAGCAGCACCGAAGTAATCATCGATGTACCGGAGAAAGAGTTGTAGGAGGGGGCCGGAGTAGGACTGGAACAAGGAATGTTCCACATACCCGTAAAGAGACAGGCATAGCTGGGGCCCATGCGGGTACCCATTGCCACACCTTTTATTTGGAGGAAGTGAGAGGAGTTAAAGGAGAAATTGTTCAGTGTGAGAACAAGTTCGGCCAGACGGAGAGTAGTGGTGGATGGGGATTGTTTGAGCCTCTGTTCAAGGAAGAAGCTGTCTGTCCTTGGCTTGCTGCATTGTTCCAGTGAAGCCCAACGCAAACTGGAGGAACAGTACCTCATCTTCCGACTAGGCACTTTACAGCCTTCCGGACTGAATATTGATATCAACAACTTTAGATCTTGAACTCCCTCCTCTATCCCCACCCCCTTTCCATTTCTTCCCCCTGCCTTTTGTTTTTTCCAATAATTTATATAGATTTTTCTTTTCCTACCTATTTCCATTATTTTAAAATCTTTTATGCCCTGCTAGTCTTTCCATCCCACCCTACTAGAGCTGTACCTTGAGTGCCCTGCCATCCATTCTTAATTAGCACATTCATTTAGATAATATCACCACCTTCAACACCTCTTTGTTCCTTTGTCTGTGACATCTTTTGATTATCTGCTCCTATCACTGCTTGCTTGTCCCTAGAACCACACCACCCCCACTTCTCTCCCCCCACCTTACCCTCCCATCTTAAACCAGCTTATATTTCACCCCTCTCCTAATATTCACTGAGTTCTGTTGAAGGGTCATGAGGACTCGAAACGTCAACTCTTTTCTTCTCTGCCGATGCTGCCAGACCTGCTGAGTTTTTCCAGGTAATTCTGTTTTTGTTTTGGATTTCTACCATCCGCAGTTTTTTGTTTTTATATTAATTCAGTTCTTTGGCAACAAACACAGCTGACTCCTCAAAAAAGAAAATAGAGACTTCATATGCTTTGGCACTAGATTCAAGGAGTGTGATGACCTCTAGGGCCTCATCTTCCAATGGATCTCAATGGCCTCTTTCTCATAACCTTTGTCAGGAAAGAGCCTAGGCCTAGAAGCTCCTCTAGGAGATGGTCGCCAACTTCTTCACTGCATTCTATTTCTGTGCCTTCTAGCCTGCCTACGAAAAGAGAATTCTGAGGGATCTGTAATCTCCTCTTGGGGTCTGGTGGATGGTGCCTCTATAGTAAAGAGTTACCTCACTGCTCAATGAATCGAAATCTGTCAGTTCTTTCACCCAACTCCTTCTTGAATGGAATCTGGCTGTAGGTCTTTATCTACTTTTTCCTGAAGACCCAGTTATCGACATGCATTCCTGATTAGTAAAGATGTGCTTTGATTGTGTAATGTATAGAGGGTCTTGGTAATCTCTTGCCTCTTGTGGCTAATGGTGGAAGTTATCTGACCTTTTACTTGAAGATTCATACTATCTGGGCCTTAAAATTTAATTCTCATGGCTGGGTGCTTTGAGCCATTCCAAATGGTCAGCCAGTATTGTAACACTGGCTCCAATACCAAGTTTGACCTCAGTTTTAAAGCCTTTAACTCCTAAAGCAACTGAAAAAAATTTTGTTCTTGTTCTTTCACTTCTCCTAGGAAGTCCATATTCTCTATTCATCCCTCATTCCAAATTTTCTGGATTGCCTGCTTTTCAGAGCCATTCTTTTGCATTTTTCCTTTAATTGCTTATATAAATTTACAGAACTGCTTGAAGTGTCCTGCCTTTGCGCAATGGAAACACTCTGTGCCCCCTGCTGGGCTACCTTTCCTTCTGTGCTGCTTTTTAGCTCCACAGGTTGGTCACTTTAAAATGGCTTTTGCAAGGTTTCTTGCTATTTCCCCCATTTTGGCGGGCGTTTGAGTGGGCATTTCGGCCTACCCAATTTATAGGCTTATCTGAAACCT